>NC_085141.1:212718507-213049950 GCF_024139115.2 Armigeres subalbatus | reverse complement strand
CATGCTCCGAAAGTCATTACTGTCATGACATAAATTACAGTTTTTCCGTCCCGATCCGTCCAATAGAAGCATTGATACTCTTGGTCTTCACGGCGAATCTTCACTTGGTGGAACATCTCGCGTATGTCCCCCGTTACCGCTACAGAATACAATCGAAATCGTAGTAGAATCTCAAGAAGAGAGCACAGTAGATCAGGGCCTTTTAAAAGAGCAGAGTTGAGAGATGTTCCATGCACCTTTGCGTCCCACACAATTCGGATCTTCCCGGGTTTGTTAGCGTTGACCACAGGGAAGATTGGCAGAAACCAAACGTCGTTCGATTGTTGATGGACCTCATTGCTGGAGAGCCTACGAATGTATCCCTTTGTCACGTATTCGTCTATCTTCTGCTGTAGCACTTCTGCGAGTTGAGGATCATTCACCATACGTTTCTCTAAACATCTGTGACGGCGTAACGCCATTGATCGGCTGTCAGGCAGACGGACATTTGCGTATCTCCATAGCAATCCGGTCTCGTAACGGCCTCCCGAGAAGCGCGTGAGTGACTTGAGAAGTGCTTCCGCTCGCTCATCTTCGACGGATAAAAGTAGCTTGCCTGGGCTAGTCGCTCCCAAACTATCTATGCGAAAATACTCCTTCATTGCCTGATGTAAATCATCATCAGATCGTTCGTTCGATGAGCACACGTGGAAGCTGCAGTGACTCAGTGTGTTGCCAGACCCTAGGTTCCCACAAACTGTCCAACCTAATCGTGTCTTGGTTGCAATCGGCTCACCAAATTCTCCTTCACGACTCTTCAAAGTCAACCCCAGCTGCGCATGTTTTGTACCGATAAGGATACGAGGACGAGCGTCGTTGTACGATTTGATTGGTAGTCCAGCGAGATGCGGATACGATTTCTTCAGATCATTGAAATCCAATGTCTGTTGAGGTAGTAGCAGCTCGTCGACCGTTTGTACGTCATCTAGACTAAATTTCTTTGCGCTCTCGAATTGTCCAGCAACTTGTAGTCGAACCATGCGTGAGTTCTTCTCACACCGCTCAGTGCCACCCGTCCATCGAAGGCATATTGGACTTGGTGTACCAACCAGCTGTAGCTCGTCGGCTAGATCTTGATCCAGCAGCGTAGTTCCTGATCCTTCATCCAGAAAGGCGTAGGTGCGAATTGGCTTTCCCGGTCCGGATACAATCACTGGAAGGTAGCGAAATAGCACCGGACTCGACGCTGCTTGATGCGTGTTGCACCCACGCTCGGCACCGCTCGGTGATGGTGGATGTTCCGAAGATTGTCGGTTGCCATCATGTCCCAATGGATTAGTCGTTTGACGTTTCACCTTCTGCTCATTATGAAGAAGCTCATGGTGTCTGAAGGAGCATCCATCTTTGCCACAAGGTTTCGCTTTGCAGGGTCCTTTATGTTGGCGGAGGCATGTTCGACAAAGTCCGAACTCGCGGATGACCGCCCATTTAGAATCTCTCGAGAGCTCAAGAAACCTCTTGCATTTTTCTAAAAACTTACAGCTCCCTTTGCACGCCGGACAGGAATCTTTTGTCTTTGCTATCGATTTCTGCAATAAGTGTTGATGCGACTTATTGTACGTTTCGTACTTTGCTGCACTTTCACTGTGGGCGTTGAGAAATACATCTCCCTTTTTATGCCGACGAACATCGCTTCGTATTGGTTTAGGATGCATCGGTTCTGTCGGAAACGTTACCGCGCTTGCTGCTTCCGCCAGTGAATAAATCCACTCACTGAAGGTCGCCAAGTTGACCGTAAACTGCGCCTTCCGATGCTGGGCCCAATTCAGCTTGATTGATGGGGGTAGTTTTGCAACGAGCTGGTGTAGAAGAGTCACGTTATACATGTACTCCTCTAGACCGCATGAATCAACTGTGGCGCAGAAATTCTGCACGTTGACGGCGAAATCAACCAACGTTTCGAAGCGATCTTCACGAATGGGCGGTAGAGCGCTGATTTTCTCAATCAGTGTATGTACGATGACTTCCGGTTGGCCATAGAGCATCTTCAATGTGTTCATTATTCCTTGAACATTTCCCGGATGCATTAACCTGTACTTCACAGCTTCATAGGCCTTTCCCTTCAGACTCTTCTGCAGTCGCACAATGTTTTCCTCTTCCGTGAATCCACACATAGCGGTAGTACTATTAAACATGGATAAGAAGATCGGCCAATCCTCAGGGTTTCCGGAAAATGGTGGTAAGTCCTTGGAAACGGCTTGTCGAGCTGCAATTTGAGAGCGTGAGAGCTGGAATGGATCATCTGGATGCATACTGTTGAGTTGAAGTTGACCCAACGATCCATCCGGGTTTTCCAAAATTGTTGAGTTTGCCAGCCTCCTTGGAGCTCGGCTCAATGATGGCTGCATTTGTGTTGACTGTGGTTGAATATTCGGATTGAAGTACGTAGACATTCTAACGGCTGGCTGCTGACGCTGTCGTAATTCCTGCGATGCTATTAGCTGATCTTCTTGACCCTGCTCCCGCTGTGCTGGAAGTTGACGTTGCTGTATTGCCTCCGAAAGGTCTGCTTCTTCTACCCAATTCTGCAAGCGTCTCTGAGAGTATACACTGCTGGAGCCCTGACTTGATCCTCTTTCGCTTGCAATAGTTTATACTTCCTGTCCATGAAGGATTTATGCTTCTCCGCTTCTTGCTGTTCCCTCAACCGCTGTTGATCTGCTTGCTGTTGTTCAAAAACTCGTTCTTCTTCTAGTCGCTGTAGCTGTAACTTAGCACGATTACGAGCGGACCGCTGTGATGACGAACAAGAAACTTCAGACCGTGCTTCCTCTAACTCAATAATAGGTAATCCGTCCACCGATGGAACGAAAAGTTTCTTTGTAGGTCTTTGTGTCCTTGAAGATGATCCTGATGTTTTCGGTAGATCCAACTTTTCGTTCAATTGATTAACTGGCATATTGGTAGAAACGTCCTTCTTGGGTACATCACGTTTTGATCGGCGCTCTTTGCTGGTACTTTCAGGTGCTGGTTCCCTATCTGACATTGATTTCGACCGCTGGTTCCAGGTTGCAGTCTTGCAGTTGGCACAGCTCCAGCTTTGGTCGACAACCTCATCCGTAACTCCAACACACTCGTAGTGATACCATCCGTCGCACCTATCACACTGCACCATGTCGTCCGTATCTAGTTCTCTACAGCACTTGCAGGTGTATCCCTCGACGGTTTTCTCCGGCTCATCCACCACCACCACATCGTCACTTCCATTAGCACCGGTCACTTTGCCACTAACCACTTCACTATCCTTGGCTTCCTGTTTATCTCCTTTACCACTTCCTTTCCCACCTTTATCTCCGGATTTCGCACCCCGACTTGGCATGCTCGTGACAGATATTTCGTTTAAACGAATATTATATTTTGTTGGATTAACTCCAACGGGAATTTTCCGATAATATTATTCTCCGAGACGGAAATGATGAACACAGATTATCCGTTTTTATAGGTAGAATATAATATTCCTACGGAGAAAATTTTCATTTTTGTATAAATTAGTGGTTCAATAATGTGATATATTTTTATATAATATTTGATCGATCATGCGATCATGCTTTTATGAACCTCTGCTTTACTATTAGAGGTAGTGAAATTTAACAATATAAGACAGAGATTTACTCACGTTTAGTTCCCTCTTATAATTTCGTGGTGAGCTATAGCAATTCTAGGGATAGTCCTAATAATGAATTATGGAAATAATTATGCCATTCGAAGATATTCGCAAAGCTTATTCCTTACCGGTTTTGATGAACAATAGGCTCTTGGAAGAGCTTGAAACAAAGGAGTCGCGGTACAGTTCAGGTGCCTCCTATATAAACACGCATGTTTTAAGATCTATTTTAATTATTTGCATGTTATTAGTCTTACCGGTAGGAATTCAATATAAATTACTGGTTTGCACAGAATATTCACCAATATTCATAGTAGAGCATTTAGTATATGATTATTCAATTTAAGATTCGCAGACATAAGCATAACTAGGTACGTTTTCTATTAATCCACGTTTGACCACTCACCCGGTGACAGGTGGAATACCTGTCACTTCAATGTCATAGCAATTTTCTCGCAGGGTTGCGAGCAATGTTGATCTACGGCGATAGATGCGCGCGCTGGCCTAATGGGGTAGGCCAACAAGAATATTCCGTGGAAATTCCGCAGAATTGCCAGTAAACATTCCTGAGAATTTCACGAAAAATCTTCGAATTTCTTGTGTAAATTCCATAAAATTTTCAGTGAATTGTTTCGAATTATTTCTTGTGAAAATTTCAAAGAATTTATCCAGGAATTCCATCGGAAATTTATACAGAAATTATACCGAAAATGAAATCAACAATGGAATTTTCGGAGGAATTTCTAGATTAATTCGCAATGAAATCCTGAATGAATTCCGGTGAAAACTTCAAGATTTCCACTGGGAGATCCTCCAGAAGCTTCTCCGAAAGAAAGAATTTCTCTAGGATTTCCTTCGAGAATTATTCTGGTAGTTCTATCGGCAGTTCCTCTGAAAATTCTTCCGGGAATTTCGGCAGAATTGGAATTTATTTAGGCTTCTTCAGGAATTTATATAGATTTTCCACCAGAAGCTCCTCCGAGAATTTCGCTGCGAGCTCCTCAGGGAATTATCCGGGAGGTCCTCTGATGATGATGATGGTCCAAACCCCAACAAAGGTTTCAGCTAGACGAGATTTGTCTATAAGATGAATTCTCTTGTTTCCGAGAATGCTTCTGGTAGTTTCCCCGGGGTTTCTTTGAAAATTCTCCCGGGAGTTTCTTCAGAAATTCTTCCGGGAATTCCACCAGCAATACATCCGGGAGTTTCTCCGGAAATTCCTCCGGGAGTTCCACCAGAAGCTATTCCAGGAAATTATTCAGGCTTTTTTCAGGAAATCATTTAGGCTTTCTTCAAAAATTAAGCTGGAAATTCCTCCCGAAGTCCTTCTGATAGTTTCTCTGGGAGCTCATCCGGGAGGTCCTCTAGGAATTCTTCCAGGAGTTCCTCCTGAAATTCTTCCGGGAGTTCTTACGGGAGCTCGTCCGGCAGTTCCTTCGGGAATTCCTCCGGGAGATCCACCAGCAGTTTGTATGAGAATCCCTCCGGGAGTTTCACCGGCAGTTTCTCCGGGTGTTTCTCTGAAAAGGAACTCCCGGAGGAACTCGCAGAGTAATTTCCGGAGGAACTCCCGGAGGATTTTCTATAGGAATTTCCGGAGAAATTATCTGAGGAAATTCTCGGAGGAACTGCCGGTGGAACTTCTGGAGGAAATTCCTGGAGAAGTACCTGAAGAAACTCCCGAAAAAATACCTGTAAGAATTTCTGGCCTGTTGTTCAACATTGCGCTAGAAGGTGTCATGCGGAGAGCCGGGTGTTAAAGCCGGGGTACGATTTTCAACAGATCCAGTCAATTTATTTGTTTCGCGGATGACATGCACATTGACGGCCGAACATTTGCAAAGGTGACAGAACTGTACACCCGCCTGAAACGTGAAGCACCAAAAGTTGGACTGGTGGTGAATGCCTCAAAGACAAAGTACATGCTTGTGGGCAGAACAGAGCGCGACAGGGGCCGCCTGGGAAGCAGTGTTACGATAGACGGGGATACCTTCGAGGTGGTCGAGAAATTCGTCTACCTCGGTTCCTTGATAATGGCTGATAACAATGTCAGTCGTGAAATACGAAGTCGCATCATATGTGGAAGTCGGGCCTACTACGGGCTCCAGAAGAAACTGCGGTCAAAAAAGATTCGCCACCGCACCAAATGTGTCATGTACAAGACGCTAATAAGACCGGTTGTCCTTTACGGACATGAAACATGGACAATGCTCGAGGAGGACTTGCAAGCACTCGGAGTATTCGAGAGACGGGTGCTTAGGACCATGTTTGGCGGTGTGCAAGAAGACGGTGTGTGGCGGCGAAGAATGAACCATGAGCTCGCCCAACTCTACGGCGAACCCAGTATCCAGAAGGTAGCTAAAGCCGGGAGGGTACGATGGGCAGGACATGTTGCAAGAATGCCGGACAGCAACCCTGCAAAGATGGTGTTCGCTTCCGATCCGGCAGGTACGAGACGGCGTGTAGCGCAGCGAGCGAGTTGGGCAGACCAGGTGCAGAACGAATTGAGGAGCGTGGGGCGTATTCGAGGATGGAGAGATGCGGCCTCGAACCGTGTATTGTGGCGTCAAATTGTTGATTCAGTGTTATCTGTTTAGATGTAGACTAAATAAATGAAATGAATGGTTCAGCGATTCTAAACTTCCAAAAAAATAAAAATCTTTTGTCAAGTAAATTGTTTTAAAGCCAATGATTTCCATTTCAGGTCAATTACACCTTTAAGGTCACTCCTGACGGAATCCAAGATTAAAAGTGCTCGCGTTTTCGGGGGCACACCACTCGATTCAGAGGCGGCGCACAACTGTCATTTTTGTTGATTTAGCTTTGCTGCGTCGCAGCATGCGTGAAATAATAAAATTGACAGTTGTGAGTTGCTTTCGTATCGAGTGGTGTTCCCCCGAAAACGCGAGCACTTTTATTCTTGGATTCCGTCAGGAGTGACCTTAAGAGAACTATATGCTTGATCATCATAGCTACAAATATTTTGGAAAATTCAATTGTTCTTCAATTTTAAATTGAAATAAATTAAAATTCAACATGAGCATGAAAAAAATAGAAATCTAATCTTGACGAAATTTAAATTTATTTTAAATAAAATATTCATGACAATCGAAAAAATACGTCAAATTTTATTTACTTGTCTTTGATTTTCATTACTTTTTGCTGTGATAAAATCTCGGTTACGATAAAAATTGGTAATCTCAAACAATTAAAGCTTAAGCACTTTATTCACTCTTAGACAAGGATACAGTTTCTTCTTTTGTTTAATAGATTGCTATATTCAATTTATTTATAGCACGTGAAGCATTAGTGTGGTTCAGAGGCGCATCCACGTTCTGAGTCGTGGGTAGGACAAATGGAAAATGCCGATTTAGGTATTAGCGGTAACATTAAACGATTCATTCAAATTCGCAGGTATTACAAACCTACTCCAGTAACATTTTGGTTTTATGCAGGTTTTATGAAGGTCATGGAAAGCAAATTATGGTTTTGAAGATCGTTATTAAATTAAAAATGTTACTTGGGTAGACTATTGTATGGAAGTAGCATCACTTCCATCCGTTTACACAAATAATGATTTTAGACTAATCACTATCTCTAAGATGGAAGGAAAGTAGAGTCGAGATCTGCCCTGGTCACGTTCTTGTGAATGGTGGAGGGAAAAGAATTATTAATTGTCTTCTCATCGGTGCCACGGGAGGTTATGGAACAGTTCGTGTGGTATAACGGTAGGAATAGTTTTGGTAAAACGTGAAACACAAAAAGAACTAAGGCATACAGAATAGGAAAAGGTAAAGGCTGTGATCAAACCCATGACCTCCTGCTTATAGGCAGAAATGATAGCCACTAGACCACTGAGCTTGTCTACGAATTGGGCAATAATTCTGGTAATGAGAAATCGATGCACATTCTAACTATACTTAATACTACCACTGAACGCATAGCTGTTTCATGTTGATATGAAATCCATTTCGCTATGGGAATGTTATGTTTGCCATTTAATCAATTTTAAAAATAATCAGGACTTGAGAAGTTCTTGCGTCCAGAATATTCACATAATTTGAAAAAAATTACTCGATTTTTAGGACAAATATTGCTTTTTCATTATCGATTATCGAATAATAAAAATTTGAAAAAAAAATACGCGATGGTTTTAATTAATTATTCCTAACTGTTATAGAAAATGTTATGGATCTAGCGATACAAATAAAACTACCAAAAATTGCATGATTGCCAAAGAATCTGTTTTGGTAGCTCAGAATTCCTTACAGATCAGATTTAGAGCGGACTTCGGTATGTTATGGTTTCTCAAATTTCAAGAGATCTATAAAGGTTTGTAGGAAAGTTTTTCCGTGGGCTTCTAATAATCGTGCTTTATCAAAACTTAAAAAAAAATATATTCGCAGATTTCTACAACTTCTATTTTACCTCTGTAAAACGTTTATAGTCTAAGAAGTAAAGTTTACTCATTTTTTAGAGATTGTGCTAACGTAAGAATTTTTTTTTTTTTTTTTGTGTCTTTATTAAGGAGACTTTCAGCCCGAGGCTGGCTCGTCTCCGGAACTAACGTAAGAACTATATCCTGTGAAGTAAAGTTTAGACATCTTTGAGCGCTTTAGGGATTATAAAGTGCCTGAAGTCCTAAAGAACAATCAGTCTTTTTCTCTAGGATCCTAAAAACATCTATGATTATTGTTTGGACTCTATTAAACTTTAAAATAACAGAAAATTTCTTATCATCGAATGACTTCATATGTGCTTACCATAATCATGGGTAGGACAATGCTTTGACTGTCCCACCCAGAAAAAATCATGCGTAGGACATGTCCTACCTGTCCCACCCACTCCCGGCGCCACTGGTGTGGTTATTAAAATATTTGAACGAAAATGTACAATAAATTTACAAAGTGAATTTATTGAAATTTGGGTTAATCAATATTGCTCTACATATTTTCGCAGACAATGATTCAAGATTTCCCGACAATTTATCTGACTAATATATATTTGAGACGATTTAGTCTTCAAGATAATAGAGGATGATTATGGTTGGTCAGGCACAAAAGATGTATTGGAAAGTTTCGAATATGGTGAGTCCGTTCGTTTCATGCTTGTAATATAAAAAACTGATTTCTCTAAATACGGTATGAGTTCAAAGATGTATATTAGACTGGCCCAGGATACAAAAAGTCGTCCGATTCTACGGGGCACCCCCCAGGATTTTGCCTTTGGGTAAGAAAATCATTCTCTGAAAATTTCAGCCTGATCGGTTATTGCATAAGCTGGCGCAATTGATTTGAAGTTAATATGGGGATTTCAGCCGAAATATATGGGAAAATACACCTCTGTTACTATTTCGTACAGGAAATTGGATGGAAGAGCCCGATTGAGCCCAGATTTGCAGGAAATGAAGTTAACATGCCAATGAACAATTCGACATAAAATTCTACTATGATTAAATAAAATTTAAATTAGTTTTTAGCTGATTAATTTGGAGTTTGGTTGATCACTTTGAAAATCATTAATTGCCATGAAAACATACGCATGCAATCAAAGGTGCTGCGATGCGTGATTTCGCGCGCACTGAAACATAAGTAACTGCACGCGCGCCACAACACATATCGCAGCTACCTTCGATTACATGCGCTTGTTTTCAAGGCAATGAATTATTGGCAGTGGCTGATTTTCTACCCGCCGCTGTCACATCCAGGCGCTATAGTATATGCGCAAAATAGCCAGCAAGAGTTAACCGCCAGAAATTTGTATGGCGAAAGACATCTAACGCGGGTTTTCTCTAAATAAGAAACTTTTCATGAAAAACTATTTGGTACCGATTATGAAGGATGGTGTCCGCTACTACGCCTACCAAATATTTTTTCGATTAAGGTGCTTAATTTTGAGAAATCGAACCTTAGATGCCTTTCGCCATACTGATTTCAGAAAGTTAACTCCTAGTGTGCCGCTGTAAGCACGCTCAAAGCAGGCGATTCATTAATGAATTTCAAAGTGATCAGCCAAACTCCAAATTAATCAGCTAAAAACTAATTTAAAGTTTTTTTTAATCATAGTAGAATTTTATGTCGAATTGTTCATTGGCATGTTAACTTCATTTCCTGCAAATCTGGGCTCAATCGGGCTCTTCCATCCAATTTCCAACACCAAGATTTATAAGATATCATTAATATAAATCTTGATCCCGGAAAGTATAAATATATTGCATATTTCCATTTGGTATCAGAATGTATTTATGCAGGGCTTATTGTGCTAAAAATTAGCTCAAGTTGTGGGCTGTAGCTTTTTGTTATAGGTTTTTTGATGCACAGTAGAGCTATCACCTTCTATCTCCAGGACTAAAAATGTTTTCATCTATGGATAGAATCAACAAATAGATGAATGCATGTTTCTTCCATAAAAGCACTGCCGGTCAGTGGGAGATAGAATGGAAACACACAAAACACACAAACTCATCAAAAAACTTCCTGAGAGCTCTTTTTTGGTTAATTTATTTAACAAATGTTTTCAATTGGCATACTTCCCAGATAAATGGAAAAACGCCAAAGTTGTTCCAATTTTGAAGCCGGATAAAACTCCAGCTGAGGCTTCTAGTTATCGCCCAATTAGTTTGCTTTCTTCAATAAGCAAACTATTTGAAAAGATTATTTTAAATAGAATAATTGTTCATATTAAAGACAATTATATTTTTGCTGATGAGCAATTTGGTTTTCGCCATGGGCATTCAACCACTCATCAGTTATTACAAATTACGAATTTAATTCGACTCAACAAATCTGAAGGATATTTGACTGGAGTTGCTCTTCTTGATATATAGAGAAATCATTTGACAGTGTTTGGCATGAAGGTTTGATTGTAAAATAGATGAATATTAATTTTTCTCTGTACATTATTAAACTGATCCAAAATTATTTATCAGATCGCTCACTGCAGGTAAACTTCACGAGTGGGTCTGGGGAGGACCTACCCCCTTGCACCCACTTATTCACGCCAATAGCCATGGAACGGACAGAATGGAGGTAACGAGATAACTTTTATGTAAAGCAAAGGCCACTCTGGCCTTAATTGGAGTAAACAAATAACATGCTGCACTTTAAGTTTTCAAACATGGTCAATACCCGGAAAGTAGGCAAATAACTTTGATGGAACTACCCTACATTGTTGCATCATTTGGTAGACATCGACATCTACAAAGCAGGCCATGCTGATAGTGGCTGAGTTCGAATCCTGATCCGGTGAAAGAAATTCTATCTCTGGGAATAAGTGTATTAATGCAATGCTTACCCACGTTATAATTTATGCATGAATGCATGAATTATAACATGGGTAAGAATCCTAACAGAAATCCGCTTAATGCTTGATGAATCGTACTTATCTACGAGGCGGTAATGTCCCTGTTATTTGATGTGTTGGTCAGCTAAAAGAGAGATTGTCGAAAAAAATTCATGTTGGTTTCTAGAGACCTAGAGATAGGTTAGGCGAGAAGTGTTTCATCGTAGAATGTTTGCTTTCAAGACGTATGTGATACTTGCAAACACTGTTCACATTCGGGGTTAACCCAACGAGCGACCGTAACCCTCAATTTGTTGGTGGACATTGCTTCCGTGGCAACCGACGAATAACAGCGCAGTATACACATTTTGATCGACACTCTAATCGATTGTATTGCTAGGGTGTAGAGTGTTAATTTGGACTTGATTTTATTTATGTCCATTGAGAACTTATCTTTACAGTTACTAAAACACGGCGAAAACATACAAATTCGGATGAAAGTGAAAATAAATTTACAACTGGTTCGAGAAACTAAATTTCACTGATATAATCGATTTTTAACAGATTTTTTAACAAACTCAACAGAAATAGTCACGTTACCCTTTTTTGGGACACGAATGATTTTACGAAGGACCATGCTTTATAAATTTGAATGACCAGACCACTCGTGCAATGTATTTGTTTCCTAACAGTGCACAATTAGAATTCATCCGTCCAGGTGGTCATCGCGGGATTGTTCGACTTAACTTGCTATTTGAGGATACCTCAAGGTTAAATGTTTTGGCAAAGCAAAGGGTGATATGCAAAATTCCAGATTGAACGGTGATCCTTTGTTTGTATTTTCCAACGGTGGGGTCCCACCGGGTGATGGAAAACGTAGATTAGTGCGTAAGACTAGTGCAGAAATCGTGAAAGAAGCTAAAAGCATGCTGGCAGGAGGTGACATATTAAAACTTAAAATTAGAAATATGATTCAATATCATTTGCAATAACGACAGGAGGAACACGTTTGGTGTCTGCCAAACGGCCTATCACACCGCGAGAACCGAGGAGACAGCTTTACGGTCGTGTTGCTCCCCCAGGACGACCTCCCAGTGCATTCAGTCTGAAATACCTGCAGCTGGAGTCACGTGCCTTACCATCATTGGAACCGATTCAAAGCGGGATTTGTTCGAATGGAGTCAGCCGGTCGGAATCGGTGGATTCTATCAATTTGGGTGAATATGACGCCACCAATAATAACGTGCCGCGGAGCAAACTTCCCGCTCTGCTTAAAGTTCCCGGTAAACAGGCAGGATCGCTGGATAATCGTAAGTTTTGATGCGTAATTTTGCTGAGGGTTTTAAAATCTTCCATATTGATGAGGGATTATTGTTTCGTTCTAATTCAAAACAATATTTGCGTTGTGTGTCCAGTTATCCGATCAAAAGAAAATAATTTATTACTACCTTTAGCCCTTTAACCTTTAGAAAAAAAACACAAAATTAAAGTAAAAAATAGTACGCATGTTGTACAGCACAAACTGCATGAGTGATTCAGGGCCATGCGTGTCCCGTAAGATTATGTATGCCCAAAGTGAAATGTCTATTCGGTTTACTATTTTATAACAGGTACCTTGTTGAATATTTTTTATCGGTATTTTAGTGTTGTTTTTGTAAATTAAAGACATCTATTTTTTTCGTCGGGACACAATGTAGTTGTCCAGACAGCGGGCTGAATAACAAGTTAATGAAATTATCGATATGAGAAATGTCATCAAGATAACCTAATAACCTACCAAAAGGTTGTTGTATTATCAGTGAATGTGTGAATCATAAGTCACATGGGCACTGAGCAGTGAATATGGCCATCCTGTAGTGATATTTCCTTCTGCTCGGGTATTTTCGTACGGTTCATGCATAGAAGAAAATAATTGTTCTGCGCTGGTCAACTAACGTCTGTCGTTGTCCGTTCGACTATTATCGATTGAAAGTAATTAGTTTTTTTGACTAGTTGATTCGATAGTCGCACGCAATGTAATTTATGGATGCAGGCCAGCACAGCAATGCTAACTTGTGAATAAAACATCAGACAGGTCAATGGATCGTCTATTGATATTACTAGTAATAGTAATCGAACGATTCGTGACCCAATAAAAAATTGAATATTTTAGCATCCTCTCTGCAAACATAACAAACTTATTTAAATTGAGATAGGTATTATGATACACAGGGAAAAGTATCGGAAATTCAACGGCAAGTAAAATCGCAGCTATTCCTAACAAGCAAATAATCATTCGATATTCAATTGAATTGGATTGAATTTTACAAGGTAGTACAATTTGAATTTATTTCGATTCAAGATAAAAGTAAGTTTAATTGAATTTATTTTTTAGCTCCAAATATGTGCATGAAAATACATTTAAATTTACAAACTATTTTTATCTGTTGTCTTATTTAATTTTATCGAATAATTTGAGCGAATTTATTTATTTGCTTGGAATAAAATTTTTCAAAGCTTTTCCAGTTTTCCGCGAGCGCTCATGGCCGCCAGCTTTCCTATGGGCGAGTCTCTGATATGACGTTTGTGGAGGTCAACCGCACCCACCGTTCCGTGCATTTTGATCAATGTGGTAAATTAGTTCAATGCTACGACAAATAAAATAAATTTAACGTTTATTCAAGTTTATTCCACAGATCAACGTCCAATTTTAAACTAAATAATTTGAAGCTTAGGAAATATCCAATAATAAATTATCTTGATTTGGATTATACAATATACATGTTTTATACGTGGATTTTCCCCAGAGATTTTTACACGGTTTATCTAAATCGTCAAAAATTACATAAAAAATGCGAAAACCAGATTTTTGTTGAACTCGTTTTTTACATATATTAGCATATTGTCTGGAATGTATAAACGTAGGTATTCGAATGACATTCTTTCTTTCGAGATACAATAGTGAAACATTTATCCTCTTCACGTACAGAAATAATAACAAATATGAATAAAAACTTTCAGCAAGAAATAACTTTCGAACAACATTCGAAAGTTATAAAGGTGATTCTCATTCAACTTGAGTCGTTTTCCAGTGTGCTTTCCGAGTATCCATAATGCCAAAACATCTCGATATTCTTGTACCTTCTAGAGCATACTCGAACGATAAGTCGTTTTCTAGATCGAATCGAAAGCCGTAGTTGCAAACATGTTTGACTCGATGGATTTTTTTTTCGCCAATGCAACCCCAAATCTCCAGATATTTCTTAAACTCGCTAAAGCAACCATTCTTCTTTCGTTAGTTTTAACGAAGTACTTTAAACACAGTTCTTGAGTGCGTAGTATCTACGTAATTTTTTTTTCCAAGTTCGTTTATTTGGTAGGCTCAGGCGTGTATAACACTTTACGGAGCCATGGTTCTTTGTGATATATACAATCAATACCTCGCGCTTAGTTTCATAGGGGCGTAACTGTATTGATCGATTTCTCTAAATCGATTTTATATTTTGTTAATAACTCAATTGTTTCAAAGGCTACAACGAGCAGAACCAAACTACGTGATCGATGACATAATAAACGGCTCAGCACCTACATAAGTTGCTATCGACAAGGTTTATTCTGTACAAATGTGCGTTTAGTGAATAGTGATTGGACATAAGTCTCGACATCACGCGAATGAAGCCTCGACTTAAGTCCTCACCTCTGAACCCCGCTCGCCCAGAAACTTTTGGAACCACCGTCCAAGTTCGTTGTGTGTCCAATTTCTTTGCCAACTTTGAAGAGTACTCTGACGGACTAATGGGAAAAACTCGTTGCTCGAGAATTGTCTATCATAAACCTCACCTTCCTGTGCGCCCACCTTTGCCAGCGAGTCTGCCTTCTCATTATCGTAGATTGAGCAGTGAGAAGGGACCCAAACAAAGGTAATCTTGCATGATCTTTCGACCAAAACACGTATCTGCTCTCTTGTGTTTGTAAGAAAGTAAGATGCGTGCTTAACTGGTTTCATCGACCGGAGTGCCTCGATAGAACTAAGACTATCAGAGAAGATGAAATAATGGTCTACATACTGATTGGAAAATATCTCCAAAGCGAAGTTAATTGCTGCCAGCTCAGCAACATAAACCGAACACAATTCCTGAAGTTTTCGGAATGGGGTTGAAGTTACATTGAAAACACCGAAGCCAGTGGATCCGTTGATGCGAGAACCAGCAGTGAAATATCTGTTGTTGACATTGACATGTTCATATTTTTCTGAAAAAAGGGAGGGAATAGACAGAATGGACAGATCGTATTCACTGAGGAACTGTCGTTGGTGAAGTGAACTCGAGGTGGATTATAACACGGAAGACAAAGATCTGTTGATATGTAGTTGAGATAAACTCTGAGGAATCTTGAACGACAATTTATCGAAGTTATCTAGAACAAGTGTGTTACTTGTTCCACATTATGTAAAATTACCATTCATGCATTTGTATATCATATTGCTACCATTAACACAGTTTGCTCTAGGGTGTTGAAAAAAATCGAGCTTAGTTTCGAATGGTATTCTTACCGTTGAGCAAAGGAATGCCAAGTCGATGCAATATAAAAGGTGTAAAACGCAATTTTGAAAAAAAAACTTGATATCTTTTAGATCTTATTATAATTAAATTTGATAAAACAATCGACTGCCAATAAGATTTTAATTGTGGAACGCTAAAAATAATTTATTTTGAATAATTTCGGATGGGCACAACCCAGGACTAGCGTGGGTGTACCAATCGTCGCCATAGTTAAGAACAACTGTTTTTAAAAATATAAATAATATGTGATATGTCCAGCGAAAGGTTTTGATTCCTGCTCCTTAGAACAAATGTGAAAACCGCGTTTAAATTACTATCACGATTTTTTTCAAAATCCATAATAGGAACGCATGTACCAGTTGTGGCACTATTCTTAATTTTGGTTCCTGTCATGGAAAATCAGAGATGTATATCGACCTCAACTGTAATGCCGTCTTCAGTGTCTCGTACTTGACACGAGTCCTTATTCCTTCACCATTGTCTCTTCTTCCTTCTTTCTTATTCCATCCTTCTTATTTCTTCTTTCTTCCTTTTATCCCTTTCCACGTTTTGTCTTTTCGACCTTTTGTCCTTTCGGCTTTTTGTTCATTCGACCTTTTGTCTTTCGGAAATACACTAGCTCGAACCAGTACCCCGAGCCCATGCAGCTGTCAGCGCCGTCTACCGATGGGCCTTGTTTCACCATGTCGGCCAAGACTAGTACTCGTAGACATGTATGCAACGGGTGCCACCGCCTTTCCGGTCGCAGAATTGAATTGACCGAAAACATCCAATACCTAACCGTATGCTTATCATTGGGATAGAAGTAGCAGGAAAAGACCTGACGGTATCGGGCAGGCTACCGTCCCTATGCAGCGTTTTCAACAGAGGCTGCGGTGATTCTCTTTGCTGATACAATCCCATCCAACAAACCCATTCTGATCCTATCAGGCTCAGATTTTCGCACATTTTTACAACCATTCAATTAACAGGGGTCTCAAGTAGAGGAGAATGGTCCAAAATGCACCCCTGGGGCAAAATGGCCTTACTAATAAAATCACTCATATAATATGTTGTAGTACATTTATGAACGAATATTAGGATTAAAATTCATAATTAGTTATCCATCATTGAGCTCCATTGGAAAATTTAGCGAAATCCCTTCATATTCACTCAAATTTAACGATTTGCTATTCTTCCACCACATCCGAAAGATTTTAGTTCAATCCATTAAGAAAAAACAAACAACCATGCGTTCACCATCATTTTACATGCAATTCAGTCATTTTAGACCACCATTCGGGCGTTTTGACCCAGGCATATTTTGAAAATATGTTTTAAATGCGTTAGAAAGTCATGAAAACCTTATTGTTTTGAATAGGAGATCATTGTGAAATGTAGCTGGATTTGTAAATTTTGCAGCTATACGTTGAAATTGTTGGGAATTTTTGTTTATATGGACGAAAACATCGAAAAAGCTTAAGGAGTGCATTTTGGACCGTTCTCCCCTAGTCTTGCGAGCAAAGGTCTGGAAACTTTCTCGACACCGTGGGCACAGTGTATCCATTGAACTTGCCACACAAGATACATACTCATGCAATAGCGGGCATAGAAAAGCAACTAAAGAAATGCTAATAGAATACATACTAAGTTGAAAAGCAGGCCAAGAAGAAGAAAAAGAAGAAGAAGAAGAAGAAGAAGAAGAAGAAGAAGAAGAAGAAGAAGAATAATTAACAGATATGATGTAGTTTGCACAAATAGTTTAGTCCGAAGATGTTGATTATGCAATGCACCATGCTTCTCCATATGCTCGTATATGACGATGAACATTTTCAATACCGCTACTTGATAAGTAGATGGTAACAGATTTATATCAGAACTTGTTATTCTGTTACAGCATTTTTTTTATAACGAAGGTTGTTATAAAAAATGTACCATTAACAGTTAAAATAACAAAAATGTAACAAAAGTTTTTCTAGTTTTAACAAAAACATTAAATATGTTTTTAATGGAACAAAAATGTAACTCGACCTGAAAAGTGATGAAAATACCCAGAATTATTACAAATTATGTTATTGAAAAGAACAAAGCTATCACTGGTTGCGTTACAAATATTACTATTCGTATTAATTATAATCTATGGGGGTCCCGTAGCGTAGTTAGCTACCCGTTCGCCTTACAAGCGGAGGTCATGGGTTCCAGCCCCTCCACCAAACCCTCGTCAGTCGTCAGATGCGCAGCCTATACGGTAGCGTATTGGGGAGCGCTCTTACCGTTACGACTGCCTGATGACGACTAACAAATTGTTCTTCTCGGAGGCATTCCTCCAACGTACCCGGATAAATGGCAACCGAACAATGCAACGATCATTGGATTCACGACACGGACAAATGGATACAATGGACTCACGGTGAGATGGACCAGCAGCAACAACAACAATGAATACCTAATGGAAAAATCTAAAAATAGATTCTGTGTGGATTCTGGCAGCAGACTACCACAGTAGATTCCGGCACAGTAGCGGTTAAGTAACACAGAGTGCCTACCAAATAAAGAAAGGAATAAAAAAAAATTATAATCTAAGGGCATGTAGGGGATTTTATGAAATTTGGCCACAATATTCTTTGATATGCAAAGAATGTTTAGGCCAAATTTGAGCATAATCAGTCATAAAACCCCCCTGACAATAATAGAACAAAACCTGCCAAAGACGTCATTCCCCCTATGTCAAACAAACAAACGTGATCATGGTTGGCAGCAACAATCACTTGACGAATCCTGTTTACCTTACCTTTCGTTGATTACAAACACTCCCGTAGCGCGTCAAGTTTTTCCGCCATTTTGCTTTCACGTTGACGAGTTTAAACCTTCTACTTCTTCCTTTTGCTCACGCACGCCTCTAAACGATGTTGGAACCCCTGGAGCACTCCTAGGAGTAGAAAACACGGCCGAAGAAGCCAGTGGAGAGGGAACGGGCGACAAGAATAAACACGGTTTTCAATTTCCCGGAGCGCAACCGCATGCTACCTAAGTTTTCTTCTTTTTTCTTTTTATATTATCATTTGCACTATCTTTGATTATTAACCTAGCTTGTCGAACGTCGCGTCGCTATCAAATTTTCCACCCAACACAAAATCGCACAACGATTGTGACATGATTACAAATGTCTCGGAGATATATTTGTTTTTGTGCTGGCTGCCACCTTGAAAGATGGACCATACCGAATGATAAATTTCAAATCCAGTGAGTTAGAAGGCAAATTATTTTTATTCGAAAAAAAAAAACGGAAAAAAGTATTTTTAAGAATGGTAGGGACACGGCATTTTCGTCTGTTCGTCATAGTCTTGAAAACCAATAAAAGAGACGCTTTTTTGTAAAACTCAAACGTACCAAATCGTAAGCTCAGGAGAAACGTTCTGCTATAGTGGAGTTCTAGCAAATGTACGTTGCTTTCGTTGGTTTTAGCCCCTACGACGATGGACGGAAATACCTGCCGTGTCCCTAATACACTGAATTTTGTTTTTACACGATTTACATTTTTTCAATTTTCAAAATATGGCTACCGCTTCTGCCTCATACGCAGGAGGTCGTGGGTTCAATCCCAGGCCCGTTCCATTCCCTCTACTTTGTATCTTTTCATATATTTCTCATGTTCTAGCAATCGCTAGAACTGGAAATGGGCTTTCATACCGTTTCCATCTTCAATCCCTATACCTACAACTTGATTAGTTCTAGCAGGTAACAGTTAGAATTCGAAATGAGCAAGAAAAAAGCTCGTTTCGGCATCCAATTAGAATATACCACCCTTTCATTACTATCACATTGGCAACCCGTTAACCAAGACGAACCTCTGCCATAAAAAAACCTAACCCCCAGAATCCAATAAAACTCCGCAGGAACTCGTGGCGAGTGCAGAGGTGTTTCTCGGCTTGCAGTGGGCGAGTGACTGCATCAATTCCTTCCCATCCCCCGATGACCGTGAGGACGTGGCCAGCGCCGTTATCGACCATCCAAAAATGCTAGAGCTCTCGGACTGTGCACATTGAGGGTGGATAGCAAATCCCATGCTTCCATCCATTGGTTCCCTGTGCAATTGCGATTGTTCTGGTCGATCACGGAGTACCAACTACGAATTGCACGGTCGTCATGCTCATGTTCATGCTCATGCTCATGCTCATTTACATTTTCTCAATTTTCCATTCATCCTAAATGTTTAAAGCATATTAATTATCATGTGATTTTTCTTCGATTTATTCTGGATTTTTTGAAACATGTTGCGAAGAGTTTGGTGGTAAATTGAAGTCACACGATCAAAAATACGAGCGAAAAAAATCGTGTAAAAACAAAATCTTGTGTAAACAGTAATTTTTTTGTACATGAAATGACTCCCAGTATCCCTAGTTGTTTTGTCCATAGAGCTACTGACCCAGTCCATTATTGTCTGTTTTTGCTCTGTAGAAGCATGCAAACTGCAAACTGTCAAAACCTGTACGCATAATTTGCAGACACCCTGCATAGTTGATAACCTCTTATCGAACAATCTGCAATTTCAGTTCTTCTGTGCTGATTTTTCCAAAACCGAAATTCGCACCAAAAACAAAATGGCTGTTATTGCCAGTCGCAATTTCAGCTCTTTCTTTTTCTTTTTATTGGCACTACACTCCCCACTTCCAGAAATGGGAAATAATTTTCGACCGTATAAAAAAAAGATATACTAATTTTTTTTCTGGTCGACCCGACTTTTTTTTTGAGCTTTTCACTTTTCATCAAATGAAATTATTTATTTTGGTCTGCCCTTGGCTCACCGGTCTTTTCAGTCAAAATAATAAAAAAATCAGTCTAAATTCAGGTTTATAGAAAACCAGAATGCGCCTTTCATGAATTTTTTACATATTGACAAGCCAATTCAAGACACTACAGGAATTGGAAATCTGAAAATAATCTATCTTCTATATATATAAAAACCAATCTATGTATGTATGTTCGCTAACTACTTCTGAACCACTTGGCCGATTTCAACCAAATTTGGTACAGACATTCTCTATCCTCAGAGGAAGTTAACAAAGGGGTGGGATGGTCATGTAGAAAAGGGGGAGGGGTGGTGGGGGGGGTTTTGTTCAGAAAACGAACAATTCTGTGTAACTTTCAACTCCCAGGACCGATTTCAACCAAATTTGGTACAGACATTCTCTATCCTCAGAGGAAGTTAACAAAGGGGTGGGATGGTCATGTAGAAAAGGGGGAGGGGTGGTGGGAGGGTTTTGTTCAGAAAACGAACAATTCTGTGTAACTTTCAACTCCCAGGACCGATTTCAACCAAATTTGGTATAGACATTCTCTATCCTCAGGGTAAGTTAACAAAGGGGTGGGATGGTCATGTAGAAAAAGGGGGGGGGGGTGATGTGAGGGTTTTTGTTCAGAAAACGAACAATTCTGTGTAACTTTCAACTCCCAGGACCGATTTAAACCAAATCTTGTACACATATTCACTACGAGGAGGCAATCATATGGGAGGGGATTTGGGAAAGGGGGAGGGGTCTGGAGGGAGGGGTTTTGTTTAGAAAACGGGCAATTCAAAGTAAATCATGAACCCCTGTACCGATTTCAACCAAATTTGGTACACACATTCTACATCATAAGGAAAAGATAACAAAGGGGATGGGATGGTCATTGGAAAAAAGGGAGGGTATAGGGGGAGGTGTTGTCTTTGGAAAACGAGCAACTCAGTGTAACTCCCAACCCCCAGGACCGATTTCAATCAAATTTTGTACACATATTCACTATGAGGAGCCGATCGTACGGGAGGGAAATTTGGATAAGGGGGGTAGGGGTCTGAAGGGAGGGTATTGTTCAGAAAACGGGCAATTTAGTGTAACTTCTGAACCCCTGTACCGATTTCAACCAAATTTGGTACACACATTTTCTATCCCTAGGAGAAGATAACAAAGGGGTGAAATGGCCGTTGAGAAAAGAGGAAGGGTAAAGGGAAAGCGGTTGTCTTTAGAAAACGGGCAATTCAGTGTAACTCCTGACCCCCAGGACCAATTCTAAGCAGATTAAATGATTAAATCATTCAACTCTATGATTAAAGATTATGATTAATGAATTATAATTTTTGAAAATGATGACTGATAATGATTAATGATTAAATTCATTTTGACAATAATTAACGATTATGAATAATAGATGAAAAAAACCGTTGGATTATGATTAACGATTACCGATCGTGATTAAATGTTGACACACTATGTGTATGGTTAATGATTAACGATCGATATGATTAATGATTGATGATTATGAATGATCAAATTGCATAGTGATCCATAATCGAGTAACCTTTATTCCAAATTTTAAAAGGTATGATAATTATATGATAATGATTCAAGATTAATAAATAAAAGCAAGGTATGCAATGATCCAATGTTCCAGCATAACTTCTGTACCCCTTGCCCGATTTCAACCAAATTTGGAACAAACATTCTTTTTCTTAAGAAGGCGAAGATGACAGGGATCGATCAACTCAACACTTCATCGAAATCATGGTTTGCCCAGAGAAAAGCAATGATTAAAGTGTTTCCTTCTGGACGGTAAATGTGATCATTTCTTTAAAAATAGACGTTTTTCCGGAATAAGGCATCGGTGTATGTTTTTCCTTCTTTAGAAATAGACGTTTGCCCGGAATAAAGCGATTTTGGGTTTGATCCCATTTTCAAAATCAGTCAATGTTTTCAAATGTAATCTACCTTCTTTTAATCAAATGATGAAATATCAATAAGAAAACACAATTATCCTTTTGACCTATTCCAATTCCGATGGTGAAAAAAACTGCGAATTAAACTGGCAACTCCGAGCAAGGCCGGGTACATAAAGCTAGTTTTAAATAAAATGAATTGTGGTTTCGCCTGAACAATATCAGAGTGTTGAAATAGCTTATGATTCCAACTTATGCGAACATAAAACACACAAATGACTAGAACGTAGATGTCGCGTCGTGGAAAATTCTCAAGCGACGAACCCTCAGTCATTTGTGACCAAATAATTTCGAAAATTACCCAATCAATCAACTAACGGTAGTCTGGACCGGGAATCGAACCCAGCAACCTTCAGCATGGTCTTTGATGTCACACATCTAATCGAGAGACAAAGAATCGCCTAAAAATATTTTTTCTTAGAATAGCAAACCTTGATCAATCCACCTAGCGAAAATAATGCCTTTCTCGCGTAATACAAAATATTTTAGCCATATCTTTCAACGATGCTACAAGGTGAGCGATACTTCAAAACTCAAAATAGAAGGAAGTTTATTAAATTAAATTTTAAGCATTAGAGTAGGGTGACCCAAAAAAATCAGTATTTTTATTCTAACTTTTGACAATATTGTGGTCTTCAGACAAAGTTTAGAGCATGCAACGATGCATGTTTTTTTTTGAACATAACAAAATAAATTTTGTTATTTCAAAGTTATGTGCAATTTGGTCCATAAAATAATCTTAAAATGCTGATCTCAAAAAGTTGGTTCAATATTTTTTTGAAGGTGGCATCTGAGAGGGCACATATAAGGTGGCATTCACTGCAAAAAATACAGGAACGGTTATTTTTTAAATTGAATAATAGTAGTTTGTGCAAATAGTTGCAAAAAGATGATTTTTTCAGCACGAGTACGTTTATCCAGCGAAGCTTGCCGAGTTGCATACGCTATTTTTTGCAATGATGAAAAATGAGCTTTGATATGATAAATCTATATAAAAATTGTACAGTTGAATGTACTTCCCATGATATTTCATGCCAATAAATTGTGTTGCTCCAGAGAACATTCAGATTTCATGTTATCGTGCCACATTGCATAGCTCGACAAGCCATACAGCGATAGATGGTCTTGCCTTTGGACAATGTTGATGTCATGTTTATCAAACTATTTCATCTATTACGAGACGCAGATAATACACTATTTGAACATTCACCCAAGCTTCTTCTGCAAAATGTAGTCATGCAACTACTCTTCTGATTACTATGTCTGAAACTCGATTATGCATATGCACAACATGTGATAGATTTAGTTCGGAAAAGGTATTGGAGGGTAATTATCCCTTCGGTGGGGTTTGATCCCATGAAACCAGTACTCTAGACAGGTGCTTTCCCTACTAAACTGCGAAGGATCTCCGAAGTCCTCCCCAGCTTAGCGGGTACTGATGAAACCAAAGTCCCTGCATTTTGAATGTACTGTTCGGATGTTGGTTTTTCATTATTGCACCCAAATGAGTGCTATAATGAAATGTATGCAACCCATTTGAGTTGCATAATGCTCATTAGAGCACCCATTCCGTTGGTATGAAAAAATAGGCCGTTTTATTCAAAGACGAACTGTAAACCAGGCATTATGATCAGGAATTTCAAAACTTAAATTTGAAAATTCTTATGATAGTTATGAAATTATCCAAAAATATCACTAAATACAAATATTATGAATACAAATAGCAGAGCCAAAAGAAAAATTAAAACGACTGAACTAGTTAGTTTTTATGGTTGATTACCCTATTTTAACTATTTTTAATTTTAAGTTTTTTTTTCAATTTAATAATTCTATGGCAAAACTTGCATAGACGCAAAAAACAATGCATTGACATATTTTTTAGGTATGCTAGGCTATCCAAGTTGTTCGTAAGTACATATTCTGGGATGTACCCCCAAAAATCTATTAGGCCAAGTATATCCATGTGATAAGAATACACACAACTCTTGGTACATTCCAGGTTCTCCTAAACGTGTTGGAGTTTAAAATATTCCATCTATCTAATCAATCAAAACATGAATTGCAGTGTTGTGCTGAATCATTATCAAACGATAATGATTGCAATGAAAACAGTAGGATTGCGTGAAAACAGTAGGCGAGTTGTCGCCGGCGACAACTTCTCAAATGTTGCACTCAAACGTTAGTAAACACAGAATTTTCATTCAAACATTAATCTTTACTAATATCAGCTAATTGTCAACAGTCCCGTTAAATCTTCTATTTGGCGTTATGGTTTGATGATAGTAAGGAAAAATAGTTCTAAATGTAACGGTAAATGCTTCAAATCAAGATACGATTTTCAAACGATTCCTAATCGCTGGCGAGTTTTTATCACTTGATAATTCAAAATTAAGATCGCGGGTGAGTTTGATCATCCTCGATTTTTAGAAAATTTGATTTTTCCCATCCCTGCTTGAATGGATTATCTATGCATAGAAAAATATTCTAGTACGTCCGATGAGTTGATATGTTTTTTTTTAAGACGCTTAAATCCTTTAAGGTTCTCTGGTGTTCAGATAATTAATTCTTTGAATTCAACCAAAATTTGAATGCTTTGCGCCGATAAATCTAATGCATGTGATGAGGCAAAACAATTTTGCTGAAGACAATATGGACCTAGCACTGTTCAATGAGTTTTCACAGTTAATCTTAAATTATGAGCTGGGCATATAAGATCATTTCGTTGAAAAGCGTTAAGGAATCGCTTAATGGTTTCTTTATATTATTTATTTATTTATTCCCTGAATTTATTTTAAAAATTTCAAAGTTTAAAGAACTAATGATTTGAATACCAGAATACCAGAGGAGAACCTCAAAGGATTAAGGTACAGTAGCGTAGCCACGGGGGTGGTTTTGGGCATAACCCCCCCCCCCAAAGACAAAATTTTGAGAAGAATTTTTTTTTGAAAAAAAAAAGTGCGGAAAACCCCCTCCAGACCAATTTTGTAGGTATATTGGTATATTGAAAAATAAATAAAGGTATATTGAAAAATTAAGTCATTAAATCATATCAACTCATCGGACTTACGAGGATATTTTTCGATTCATAGATGATGCATTTAAGACCCGGTTAATATCATATTTTGAGAGGCACTTGGAATTGGTTTGGGAGAACTTGGAAAGTTATTCGTACATTCAAGTGCCAATAATTGTGTGTTTTTTGCCTTTCTCGTATACTAAGTATACGGTAAAGGCTATATGATCGCTCCATAAACAAAATTTTTATAGAAGGCCCGGAGACCCATAGTGTTATATACCAATCGACTCAGTTCGACGAATTGAGGTGATGTCTGTGTGTGTGTGTGTGTGTGTGTGTGTGTGTGTGTGTGTGTGTGTGTGTGTGTGTGTGTGTGTGTGTGTGTTTTTTTTTTGCAAGGGTTAAAGGCCATCAAAAATCTGCGCGACAGACACCTCGAGCATCCACACTATGCTCGAAGGCGAACAGGGATGGGCTCCTCCCGACCTGCTAAAAATGTGCCTCCCGGATAAACCGGGTCCCTTATCCTCCTTGCCTCGATCCCCCCGGGACCACTGGATGCTGCGACTACTTCGGGGGGGGCTGTGCTCATGCACTTCTTCTAAAATTCCGGCCCCTAGCTTAGGCTAGTTCGCCGACTGGCTTGCTGAGATCCACTGCTACGTCTCGATCCCTCGGCGGTTGTGCCGCAAACTTCCTCACTCGAATCCTCCTGACTTCCCCGGGGTCGAGGGTGGTCCACCAGTTCCGGTGAAGGAAACTTCCGCACTGATGGTGCCCCAACTACCGGCGGCTATCGCAGAGGACGTATTCGCGCATTGCGCCAACTTCGTCTTCGGGTTGCAGAAGTGGTCTGACAGTTCCGGTGGTGGATGACGTCCGCACTGCTGGTTCCTACATACCCGAAACACTTCCTTCTTTTTTTTTCTTTCTTCGGCAGGTTGGCGGTTCAAGTGCCGAGGTCGGTCCGACGATTCCGGTTAGCAGAAGGCTTCCGGTTCACTGGCGCACTGACGACCCAAGACCAAACACTGCTCACTGTGCTGGATTTTCCTCCAAACCGACGCTTATTTGCTGGTTACTTCTCCATCGACGCTGCAGCTCTGACATTATTTGTGTCACGACTCTGGTTACCGCATGCCACGTACCTTCATCGCGACACATTCGCTCTGCGATGTTGTCTGCCCTTATGGCAGGCATTCTCCTACGTGCCTCCGCAAACCTCGGGCAGTCGAATATCACGTGCTCTGGAGTCTCCTCTACGTCGATACACGCCGGGCAGAATGGCGATGACGCATGGCCACACCGGTGCAAATATTGGCGGAAACAACCGTGTCCGGACAGGAACTGTGTGAGGTAAAAGTTCACCTCACCATGTTCCCTGTTCACCCACGTCGACACATTGGGGATGAGCCGATGGGTCCACCTTCCATTATCCGCATTGTCCCACTCCTGCTGCCACTTCACCATAGAGTCCAGTCTCACCGCCTTCCTCACATTTCTGGTATCCCTCCGTTGGTAGCACTCGATGTCCTCTGCTAGGGTTATGCAGACTGGAATCATCCCTGCGATAACGCAAACTGCCTCCGACGAAATAGTTCGGTACGCACTCGCGACTCGAATGGCCATTAGACGAAACACGCTATTCAGCTTCCTCCGGTTACGTTTCGTCTTGAGCGCAGCTCCCAGGCTGGAATTCCGTACCTTAGTATCGAGGATGATACTGACGCAAGAAGACGCCTACTGCTGCCTTTCGGACCGCCGACGTTCGGCATGATCCTTGCTAACGCACTGATCATTTGAGCCGCCTTTTCACAGGAATGGTCCACGTGGGTGTTGAAGTTCAACCGGTCATCAATCATCACACCTAGATGTCTCAGAGTCCGCACCGACGGGATGTCGTGCCCTCCAATGGTAATCTGCATCCGCTGGATTACTTTGCAGTTGCTGACCAGCATCACTTCCGTTTTGTGATGAGCCAGCTGCAGCTTGACTCCATTCATCCAGGTTTCTACTGCGTCGGTCGCTTCCGCCACCAGCATTTCCACCTCCTCCAGTGACTCACCGGTTATCGTTAGGACGACATCATCCGCGAATCCGTAAATCTTTACACCTTTGGGCAACTTCAGCATCAACACCCATTGTACATCACATACCAGAACGTCGGGCCTAGTATGGACCCTTGTGGAACGCCCGCCGTAACCCTGATCGACTTCTGCCCCGAGTTCGTGTCGTAAACCAGAATCCGGTTCAGGAAGTAGCTCCTAAGGATCTTACACAGGAAGTCGGGGATTCGCATTCCATGCAGCGCTGCGGCGATGGCCTCCCAGCTGGCACTATTGAACGCGTTTTTGACGTCAATCGTCACTACCGCGCAGAACCGATTGCCGCTCCTCTTCTTCTTGGACGCCCTCTCTGCATCTTCAATGACTGTCCTGATTGCATCCACAGTCGATCTGCCTTTGCGGAATCCGAACTGTTTTCCGATAAGCCAGTCTCACCCTCCGTGAACTGTGTAAGCCTATTAAGGATAACCCTTTCCAGAAGCTTCCCCAGTGTATCCAGTAGACATATGGGCCTATACGATGCTGGATTCCCCGGCGGTTTTCCTGGTTTCGGCAGCAGCACCAGTTTCTGGATCTTCCACGTGTCCGGAAAATTACCGTCTACTAAACACTTCTGCAGCACCATCCTGAACAGATCCGGGAACGCCAAAATCGCGGATTTTAGAGCCACATTTGGAATTCCATCCGGACCCGGAGCTTTTTTCAACTTCAAACCTTTCGCCACTGATAATAGCTCGTCATTGGTGACTTGCATACCTGCAGCGGTTACTCGGTCTTCATCTTCGTACGGCGTACGCGGCCACGTCGTAGAACCATGCTGCGGGAAAAGACCCTCCACGATGATCTTCAGCTTGTCTGGACACATTTCGGCTGGCGTCGCTGGACTCCTGATCTTCTTTGTCACAACTCGATAAGCGTTACCCCAAGGATCAGCGTCAGCTTCCTGGCACAACTCCTTGAAGCAGTTAGACTTGCTGATTTGGATCGCCCGTTTGAATGCCGCTCTAGCTTCACGGAAAACTATCTTTCGCTCCTCTCTGACCATTTCAGACCGTGCCCTCTGAACGTGTCTCCTAGCTCTGAGACAGGCAGCGCGAAGGTTAGCAAGATTTTCGTTCCACCAGTAACTTGGCCGTCGGCTATTCGTTGGCTCCAATTTCCTCGGCATCGTCGCATCGCAAGCCCTCGCTAGCGTTTCCGTCAGTTGGTCTGCGTCAAGGTTTGTAGCGTCGCTGTTCACTCGAAGTGCTTCGATAAAAGATCCTTATCGAAGTCCTTCGTCTTCCATCTTCGCCAACTAGACCTTGTCTCCCGTCGTACCGTCGGCGTTCGCGTTCCAACACTATATCGGATCGCCTGGTGATCGCTATGGGTATATTCTTCACAAACTCTCCAGTTCATGTTCCTCGCCATCGACGGACTGCAGAACGTGACATCGATGATGGACTCCCTGCCATCTCTGCGGAATGTACTAACGGTACCTTCGTTGCACAATCTTACTTCCAGCTTAGCCAGCGCCTCCAGCAAACTGTAACCTCTGGCGTTAGTCAGTCTGCTTCCCCAATCCACTGCCCAAGCATTGAAATCGCCTCCGATGATCACTGGATTTCGGCCGATCAGCTTCTCCGTGAGTGAGTCCAGCATCCGGTTATACTGCTCCAAAGTCCACCTTGGGGTGCGTAACAGCTACACACAAAGATCCCGTTAATTTTGGCGATTACGAAACCCTCGCTTGAACTGTCTACCACCTCTTGGATAGGAAATCTGCCCATCACTTGGATAGCCGCAATCCCCGTAGCATCCGCCACCCAGTTGACGTTGTCAGAAGGGATCCGGTACGGCTCAGCAATAATTGCCACGTCGCACATTGCTTCTGTTGTCGACTGCCACAACAGCTGCTGTGCGGTGTCGCAATGGTTGAGATTCAACTGGATGATCTCCATTAATCTCGGCCCGCCATCGCCTTCTTGTAGGCAGGGCATTGAAAGCCACCCGTCATGTGGTCATTTCCATCCTCCGGTTTGCAGAGCAGGCATCTTGGTTGCTTCGTGCAGTCCCTAGCAACGTGTCCTTCTCCACCACATTTCCTACAAAGACCGGATCTGTCTGGGCCACTGCAGTTTCGCGCCTGGTGTCCAAATGCCATACATTTGAAGCATCGCTCCATCTGTTTGGTGATTCGAAGGGTGAGTCTCAACGGACACATAGACCATCCGACCTTCACCTTGGCCACCTCCACCATTTTGTTGGCGGCATCTACCGGTAGTCGTATCGCTGCTATTTGTGTACCACCGTACGCTTTCCTCAACCGAATGGTCATCTGAACTTCGCCCAGCATGCATTGTGAGATCAGTGCATCCCTCAGTTCGTCTATCGTGGTGATCTCGTCCAGGTCTCTGCATTCGACCACGGCCTCCTGCGTTAAAGCCCTTACGTTTCCTTCACTACCTAAGGAATTGGCAATGAGCTCCCGGAAGGCCGAGCTCTTGACCGTGGGATCCTTCTTCAGCTCGAACAGCAATTCCCCTTCTGAGTACGCCTAGTCCTCACCACTTTTTCACCCATGTCCTTGAGCACCGGGTCTTCTCTCACCTTCCGTAATATCGCTGCGTATGTCGTCTTGTCGCTCACTTCGACTATCAAGGCGTCCCCCTTGACCCGCTCACGAGAAGAGCGATGTTTTTCTTTCTTCTTCTGCTCCTTCTTCTTTTCCACGTACTCCTTCTGCTTCTTTCTCTTCTCTCGCTGACTTTCCACGGTTTGCCAATCACCGTTCTTGACGCCTTCCTTCAGTACGCTAGCACTATCTTGCACGTTCCGCTGCTTCTTCGGGATTTCCTGCTCTCCTGGAGAGTCCCTGCTTCGCTTCTCCGTGCGAGTATTTCGGGAGCTCATTGGTGTTTGCAGTGCCTCGACTGTTGTATGCTCCGCTGCATCTTTCAGTGCTTTTCAGCTGCTTCCGCTCTTCTTTTGAGCGCGTTCTGTTCGTGCTCAGCAGATTTAACGGCGGACTTGATGCTCGTCACTAGAAGCTTGATCTTCGTGTGAACATTGTGCTTGTCCTTCACGAAGTCATAGAGCTCGTTGACTCGCTTCCGCACCTCCATCAGGTTGGACCTCCCAAATTGTAGATCCTCCTGAATAGCACTACTTTCCGATTTTGGGGTGGACACCCTATTTCCGGATCCTAGCTCCTGTTGGCCTGCCTGGTTCTCAGCAGCCTTGGCCATACTGCTGGTACTTGCTACTGCTGCCTGCGCCATCACTGGAGATCGCTGCAGCCTCCCACTCTTTGCGAAAACATTCGCACCGCCTGCTCCTTCGTTGATTGTAGAATTTGTTTCCATTTAAAAGGGTCCCCCCTCCGGGCCGTTATCTCTACCTGTTGTAGATAGTCGCCTTTTGTGATTCCATGGGTGCCTTTGTAAACAGTGAGGTCCATGCAAGGGTTGGTGCCTTATAACGCCGTGTTCAGAGCCGGATCGGAGTAAATCAGGAATGGTGCATCTGATCCTACTACCCACCGGTATAGGTGACAGGTGTTGAGTGTTACCGGAGGCCTGCAGGTTGTTTACCGGGATGGAGGCAGACGAACCATTAGCCTGCTTGCCATTTCAAAAAGATGTCACTTTTTCAACTCAGGAAACAGAATAGCTCGACTGTCAGCCCATATACGCCTAATCCTATCCAAAAACAGAGAATCGTCCAATGTCGTTTGCCGTGACCAGTATACCATAATCAGGATCTTACTGGCATCAATCCTGATGTGCCGGTTGGCACACCTGTTGGGCTTGTGTGCTTTGAGCGGCGCACGGTCGCTGTGATAGGGCCTGCTTGCAAACACATGCAGCTTTTTATAGAGGTTCAACAGAGCCCACTGTCAAACCCCACCACGTTCTAGACAGGCCCCCTAACTCGCAGTGGCCATGGGGAGGGGTCGTCAAGCCCTTGGACAAAGTCCCTGCTGCCCCCTATGTGTGTGTGTGTGTGTGTGTGTGTGTGTGTGTGTGTGTGTGTGTGAGTATGTGTGTGTGTGTATGTGTGTGTTTGTGTGTGCGCAAAACTACTCAAAAAATGTCACTCATTTTTCGGGCACTTATCCTCAACCGATTTGCTCACAACAAGTTGCATTCGACGCAGAATCCTGTCCCATTGTTTCCTATTTGAAATTGGCCAGATCGGACTATGGGATCGAGAGTTGTGGCCAAAATACAAATTCATACGAAAAAATCGCGTAAAAAATGTCACTCATTTTTCGGGCACCGTTTTCAACCGATTTGCTCGCAACAAGTTGCATTCGACGCAAAATCCTGTTTCATTGTTTCCTATTTGGAATTGGCCAGATCGGACTATGGGATCAAAAGTTATGGTCAAAATACAAATTCATTAAAAAAAATCGCGTGAAAAATGTCACTCATTTTTCGGGCATTTATCCTCAACCGATTTGCTCGCAACAAGTTGCATTCGACGCAGAATCCCGTCCCATTGTTTCCTATTTGAAATTGGCCAGATCAGACTATGGGATCAAAAGTTATGGCCAAAATACAAATTCATACAAAAAAATCGCGTAAAAAATGTCACTAATTTTTCGGGCACTTATTCTCAACCGATTTGCTCGCAACAAGTTGCATTCGACGCAAAATCCTGTCCCATTGTTTCCTATTTGGAATTGGCCAGATCGGACTATGGGATCAAAAGTTATGGCCAAAATACAAATTCATTCAAAAAAAAATCGCGTAAAAAATGTCTCTCATTTTTCGGGCACTTATCCTCAACCGATTTGCTCGCAACAAGTTGCATTCCACGCAGAATCCTGTTCCATTGTTTCCTATTTGAAATTGGCCAGATCAGACTATGGGATCAAAAGTTATGGCCAAAATACAAATTCAAACAAAAAAATCGCGTAAAAAATGTCACTCATTTTTCGGGCACTTATCCTCAACCGATTTGCTCGCAACAAGTTGCATTCGACGCAGAATCCTGTCCCATTATTTCCTATTTGAAATTGGCCAGATCAGACTATGGGATCAAAAGTTATGGCCAAAATACAAATTAATACAAAAAAATCACGTAAAAATGTCACTCATTTTTCGGGTACTTAAACTCAACCGATTTGCTCGCAACAAGTTGCATTCGACGCAAAATCCTGTTCCATTGTTTTCTATTTAAAATTGGCCAGATCGAACTATGGGATCGAAAGTTATGGCCAAAATACAAATTCATACGAAAAATCGCGTAAAAAATGCCACTCATTTTTCGGGCCATATCCTTAACCGATTTGCGCACAACAAGTTGCATTTGACGTAGAACCCTGTCCCGTTGTTTCCTATTGAAAATTGGCCATATCGGACTTTGGGATCGAAAATTATACCACTTTTTGCCTTTCTCGTATACTAAGTATACGGTAAAGGCTATATGATCGCTCCAAAAACCAACTTTTTATAGAAGGCCCGGAGACCCATAGTGTTATATACCAATCGACTCAGTTCGACGAATTGAGGTGATGTCTGTGTGTGTGTGTGTGTGTGTGTGTGTATGTGTGTGTGTATGTGTGTGTGTGTGTGTGCGCAAAACTACTCAAAAAATGTCACTCATTTTCAGGCACTTATCCATAACCGATTTGCTCGCAACAAGTTGCATTCGACGCAGAATCCTGTCCCATTGTTTCCTATTTGAAATTGGCCAGACCGGACTATGGGATCAAAAGTTATGGCCAAAATACAAATTCATACAAAAAAATCGCGTAAAAAATGTCACTCATTTTTCGGGCACTTATCCTCAACCGATTTGCTCGCAACAAGTTGCATTCGACGCAGAATCCTGTACCATTGTTTCCTATTTGAAATTGGCCAGATCGGACTATGGGATCGGAAGTTATGGCCAAAATACAAATTCATACAAAAAAATCGCGTAAAAAATGTCACTCATTTTTCGGGCACTTATCCTCAACCGATTTGCTCGCAACAAGTTGCATTCAACGCAGAATCCTGTACCATAGTTTCTTATTTGGAATTGGCCATATCGGACTATGGGATCGAAAGTTATGGCCAAAATACAAATTCATACAAAAAAATCGCGTAAAAATGTCACTCATTTTTCGGGCACTTATCCTCAACTGATTTGCTCGCAACAAGTTGCATTCGACGCAGAATCCTGTCCCATTGTTTCATATTTGAAATTGGCCAGATCGGACTATGCGATCGAAAATTATGACCAAAATACAAATTCATACAAAAAATCGCGTAAAATGTCACTCATTTTTCGGGCACTTATCCTCAACTGATTTGCTCGCAACAAGTTGCATTCTACGTAGAATCCTGTTTTATTGCTTCCTATTGAAAATTGGCCAGATCGGACCATGGGATCGAAAATTATACCATTCTGCCTTTCTCATATACAAAGTATACGTAAAGCCTACATGTTCGCTCCAAAAACGAAGACCCATAGTGTTATATACCGATCGACTCAGCTCGATGAATTGAGGTGCTGTCTGAGTGTATGTGTGTGTGCATGTGTGTGTGTATGTGTGTGTGTATGTTTTTTTTTCTTCCTAAGCAATGGAGAAGGAATCTGCTCAACAAACATCCTGGGTTGTCCAGGAAGTGCGGGGTTAGGGGCCACCTCCAAACGAGGGAGGCAGGACTGCATCCCGGACCCGCTAAACCGTTCCCATTGCCGCCAAGCCCATCGTCCCTTCGGTACAACCAGAAAGTAATGCTTCAAAGGGGGGCCAGTGCATAACGCACCCTCGAGGTTAGCTGCGTGTCCTTGCAGCATCGAACATCGTGACTCGCTTTTTAGAGGAACACCATGGTATCGTGCCTGCGCATTGCCGGCTTTCCAGGTTGCCTTACCACGCCCTATGTCCTCGGAAGGTGGGAAGGGTCGACTTCGCGCCTGCTTCCCTCTGCATGACTGGTATCAAGAATGATGATGCCGCGTGCACCCCAAATTGACCTCTCTGCGATAGGGCCTATTCGCCCGCACACAGAGGGACTTGCCGACGCGGTGCCTACGCCTGCCCCAGCCTTGACGAGGACCCCTGTCCGTCCTCGGGCTCGGCACCCGCCCGGTTGACCGACGCCGCGAAAGCGACGATACCTGTTGTTCTTCACGCGGCAACTTGTTTGATAAAAGTATCGAGTTCGACCACTGGGCAGTGTGTATGTGTGTGCGCAAAATAATCTCACTCATTTTTCAGGCACTTATCCTTATCACTTTTTAGGTACTTACTCTTAGCTTATTTACTCGCAATAAGTTTTATTCGACGCAGAATCTTGTCCCATTGTTTCGTATTGAAAATTGGACAGAACGGACTATGAACTTCGAAGTTATGGCCAAAATTCATTTTTTACATTAGATACACATACACAATTCTCACTCATTTTTCAGGCACTTATCTTAAACGGATTTGCTCGCAACAAGTTGCATACGACGCAGAATCTTGTCCCATTGTTTCGTATTAAAAATTGGCGTAATCGAACTTTGGGATTCGGAGTTATGGCCAAAATACATTTTTTAACAAAAAAAATCTCACTCATTCTAGGCACTTACCCTCAGCCGATTTGCTCACAACAAGTTGCAATCGACGCAGAATCCTGTCCCATTGTTTCGTATTGAAAATTGGCTGGATCGGACTATGGGCTCAGAAGTTATGGCCAAAATTCTTTTTTTTTATACCAAAAGTGCATAGAAATTACTCACTCGAAAAAAAAAACGAGAAAGGCACCATCACCGCTAGGTGGATTAATCTGGGTTTTTCTATTTAGTCTCAATTGTTTGTTAACAGTTGTCTCCGGTAATTTCTTTAAACATATTTGATGGAATGTTCGGTAAAGTTATGTTTTTGCCTTTCTCGTATATTAAGTATACGGTAAAGGCTATATGATCGCTCCAAAAACAAACTTTTTATAGAAGGCCCGGAGACCCATAGTGTTATATACCAATCGACTCAGTTCGACGAATTGAGGTGATGTCTGTGTGTGTGTGTGTGTGTGTGTGTGTGTGTGTGTGTGTGTGTGTGTGTGTGTATGTGTGTGTGTGCGCAAAACTACTCAAAAAATGTCACTCATTTTTCGGGCACTTATCCTCAACCGATTTGCTCGCAACAAGCTGCATTCGACGCAGAATCCTGTCCCATTGTTTCCTATTTGAAATTGGGCAGATCGGACTATGGGATCGAGAGTTATGGCCAAAATACAAATTCATACGAAAAAATCGAGTAAAAAATGTCACTCATTTTTCGGGCACTTATCTTCAACCGATTTGCTTGCAACAAGTTGCATTCGACGCAGAATCCTGTCCCATTGTTTCCTATTTGAAATTGGCCAGATCGGACTATGGGATCAAGAGTTATGGCCAAAATACAAATTCATACGAAAAAATCGCGTAAAAAATGTCACTCATTTTTCGGGCACTTATTCTCAACTGATTTGCTCGCAACAAGTTGCATTCGACGCAGAATCCTGTCCCATTGTTTCCTATTTGAAATTGGCCAGATCGGACTATGGGATCGAAAGTTATAGCCAAAATACAAATTCATACGAAAAATCGCGTAAAAAATGTCACTCATTTTTCGGGAACTTATCCTTAACCGATTTGCTCGCAACAAGTTGCATTCCACGCAGAATCCTGTCCCATTGTTTCCTATTTGAAATTGGCCAGATCGAACTATGGGATCGAAAGTTATGGCCAAAATACAAATTCATACAAAAACATCGCGTAAAAAATGTCACTCATTTTTCGGGCACATATCCTTAACCGATTTGCTCACAACAAGTTGCATTTGACGTAGAATCCTGTCCCGTTGTTTTCAATTGAAAATATGAAAAATAAGACCAATCCACATATTGGTGTTATTTGAGATTTTTCCAAACCTTTTGAACGAGCGAGAAAGGCACCATCACCGCTAGGTGGATTAATCTGGGTTTTTTATGGAAAAATCGCTAAAAAAATGTCACTCATTTTTCAGGCACTTTTCCTCAACCGATTTGCTCGCATTAAATTGCATTCGACTAAGTCTAGCTCACTTTTTTAGCACTTAGACTTCATCTATTGCCCAAGCAACACAAGTTCAACACATCTGGTTTGGTTGCAGTAACCATATTGTGACTGAATCCGGTCATATATAAGTTACTGTGATTGATGTGCAATATGTGTGCTTCTCAGGTCGCTCGCAACAGATTGCATTCGACAGAATCTTGTCTCATTGTTCCCTTTAGAAATTTGGCCGGATCGAACAATTGGGTCAAAAGTTATGGCGAAAATACTAATTTTAAAACTACAAAATAAAATGCCAATTTTTGCTCTTATGCTCATCCGATTTGTTTGCAACAAATTGCGTTTGTCGAGAATTTTTTTTATGCATAGGGACACGGCAGGTATTTCCGTCCATCGTCTTGGTGGCTAAAATCATCGAAAGGAACGTCCTTTGCTAGAACTCCAATATAGCAGAACGTATCTGCTGAGCTTACGATTTGATACGGATGAGTTTGTCAAAAAGTTTCTTTTATTGGTTTTCGAGACTACGACGAAAAGACGAAAATACCTGCCTTAACCCTATAAACAAATATGAAAAATAAGACCAATCCACATATTGTCCACTAAATTAATGATTTTGTTACTTCTTCGTGAAGTTATACGATTTACAATGACATGGAAATGCTAATATCATCTTCCAAACTTAGACGTACATGTTCATGATAGAATTAGAGGCGAAAGTATAGAATTGATAGTTCCGTTTAGCAACCATATAACCAGAGACCGGCGGAGTGAAAAACTGTCGAAATGGCAACGTATGAAAAGGTGTGATATCGTGGAAATAATACTGGCATCACTTGAACTTTTAGCTTGACTCTTATGGGTGAAAAAAGTAACCAAGTCGATTTGGAACCTCTTTTGACGGTTTGACTGGAAACAAGATGGCGTCTTTGCCGATCTCTTATTCTAGTATTTCTAGTTCCGTTAGGATACGGCAGGCATGAAGAATGTTTTTATACAAGTCGATTTGAAAGCGAGCGGAGGGAAATATTTGTGATGGCACATATCACACGACCTTCCTTCTGCCAAGGGGGAGGGAAGAATATCAGTGTGGAAGCTGATATATCTCCACTGGCCCTCCCCCTTCATACGGGAGCTTGGCAGAAGGAAGGTCTTTCCAAACCAATTTTTCCTTTCTTTCCAAAAGATTTTTCCAAACCTTATGAACGAACGAGAAAGGCACCATCACCGCTAGGTGGATTAATCTGGGTTTTTTTTAATGGATATACTTGGCCTTACTTGGCCTTATTTTCTGCTAATACACCCCAGAATACGAGCTTCTGAACAGTTTGGATGGACTAGAATACCTAAAAAATATGTCAATGCTTTTTTTTGTTTTTGTGCAAGTTTTGACATAATCTAATTAAAGACTAAACAAATCTGTGCATTGAATATGCGTAAAAGGTCGTCCTGAAAGTGTTAAATCAACCATAAATACATTTTTTCAAACTAGCTCAATCGTGCTGTGTAGGTATATGCAGGGATTGCAGAAATCGCTCTCAATAGATAACGAACAACGATAAAAGAAAGGCAAAAACCTCTTCGAATCATAACAAGCCATGAAAACAAAACCACACAAAACTATCGCACTTGTATACACAAATTAAAAAAAAACTTATTCGGATAGGCGGCCCCCACCGAAGGGGTTTGATAAAACGCGTTGTTCTCGCTCATTTTATGTTGGGGACCATATTTTTTTCGCACAGTTGTGTAAAACAAGTTGAAATGCATCATCCGAACCGGTGCCCCCCGCAATTGGGGCTTATTAAAAGAAATTTATCATGGGTTGTAGCCCCCAGAATTAGGTTCATAATCGTAACAGCTACGGTATGCTACCTATCGAGTGTGTATACAGACATGATAAATGAAAGATTTCCTCATTCGCCTTTGGATTCAAACCCTGTGCATATGCGTGTTTTGGCTCTACTAAACACCTGAAATTTTGCCGAAGACAGTATGTTTATAATATTTATATGCAATGACATTTTTGAAAAAAATCATAATTTAAATAAGAATTTTAAAATTTAATTTATTCAATTATTAAAATGTAGGGGAAGGTGGGGAGACTTGATCACCGGGGAGACTTGATCACCGGGGAGACTTGATCACCCTCTGTTTTATCGAGAACTAAAGTAGTTTTGTTCCAGCGTATTTTTTAGTATAGATGTTTTAGATTAACAACCTTTTTTTATTGTACAGGGCAGTTTGTATGTTTTGAAGATTCCTGAAGATCTTCTATTGGCCACGCAAACTTTGAAAAACTTTTCATAACGATGACCAAATGCTTTCTTTTTTGACAGCACAAAGCCATAAATATGCTTAATGATTTGTACTGATGAAAATGTCAACATTCCATCAAAGTTTTAGGATATTTTGATTTGAAGTTATTGCCTCAATATGGGGACACTTGATCCCCCATTAGTCATCCATACAAAAATTTGACGAAAAAACTCAAAAAAATATAAATCGGTTCTCAGGCTTCTAATTTATTGTAGATTTGACAAACTTGATGAAGGGTTGGCAGGAAAAATTATTTATTGCGTAGTTATCATAGAAAGGGGATCAAGTCCCCCAAATTTTAAAATTGCATGTGCCGTCGAATCCAATGACAAAAATCGTTCATGTATACGCACAGCAATTCTAGAATTCCGCGTATTTTGAGGGAAAAATATTTTTAAAAATCTGAGGGCACCTTTCTAATTTTATCAAATCAAGTTCTTGGAAAGGATCAATTTCCCCTGAATATTTTAAAAGTCGATTTTTGACAGCACTTCAAAAAATCGATTGTGTATCAATAACAACAATAATTTAAGGACTGTCATACATCAGTAAAGTTAAATACTATATTTCTTAGAGAGTCTGTGTGGAAATCGCTTATGTTTATTTATTTTTGGCTGTGATACATCGGAAATCAAAAAAGGGGGTCAAGTCTCCCCAGTCTCTTTACGTTCTCGTTAAATAAAAATAAATATCGAATCAACTTTCTGCGATATTGGCATTTTAAGACAAGTTTGAAACAAAAAAGTTAGAATAAAATACTGATTTTTTGAGGAGCCAGATAAATGTTTTTTTTCTGCAAAGTTTCTCGAAATAAGGTTTTCTATAAGTTTGCTGAGGAATTTAACCACATAAAATCTTCAATGAAAAAGTTTTATTCCAATTTTTAATTCATTGGGTTCCACCATAATCAACAGTTCACAAAAAAAAAAATATCATTTCATTACAAGCAACTTCTCTGAAGACACCGACTGTCTTAAATGTATGAGAACGGAGAAAATGAGTTTTTTCCTGCTAAAATACTGAATCGGACCAAACGGACATTGACTTGCATTCTGACGTAGCAGGCGCCATGACCTAACAAATGAGATCACCAGTACTTGTACATTGAAGATGAGTGTTAGTTCCAAGCAAACATCTGTTGGTTCTCTGTGCAAGAACAGCTGATCTGGTCATAGTGGAGTAGCAACTACGGGCAGTAAATCAAGCTCAAGCTCAAGCTCAAACTAAAATACTGAATCGGACCATTGTGCAGTGGTGCGAATTCTCAGTCTCAGTGAGTGAGATTTGTAGGATATTGATACCACTGCCTGTTCACATTCACTTCCTAGCAATTCAGCAACATACTTTTTCCATTTAATTGAAAAATTTAAAAACATAAGTGGAACACTGGTAGGAAACTATCGAGTTTGTTCTATTTTGCTCCAGATTCAAACAAGAATACTGCCTGTAATCGCATGATTGTCCCATATGACTAGGAAACCTAGCAAAGATGGGACAACTATGCAGTTACAGGCAGAATATTTGGAAAATTTGGAATGAAACTGAATCACTACTGATTTCACTCTGAAATTATAACTCATGTTGTTAGGATTTGGAGCAAATATTATCCGTGCATGGGTAGATTAGTATTGAGTGAGAGCGTAATTATATTAGAAAACTGATCGTAGTGATAAATGAAGCCGGCATGGAATACAAATCCATTAGCAATTATTACAGGCAAGCGATTTGGCAAAATATTTACATTGATACATATGGACTTATATAGCACATACTATCTATCTACATTCTATAGTCCTTCCAAAATCCGATAATGAACTAAACAACATGAAGTAAACTAGAACTGTATCTTTTCTACGTAGCCTTATTGCTTGTGTGTTCCAGTTTCAGAATGTATGCCGCCGCGAAAGGACTTTAAGCCACCAGCAACTCCGTTAATGCCACAATTCTCACTCAATGCTGAACCAAAGCCCCTAAACGAAAAACGGCCGCTGTTGGACGGGATCGGTTCTGGTAATGGTACAGCACCTTGCCCAGAACCGTCGCCACCCGGCAGTATCGTCAAGAACCATCCTCTCAAGCGTCGTCAATTCCAATCGCTTGATGAGCACAACATGCCCGAGGCGGAAAAATCCTCTTCATCTGCACGGCGCTCGGAAAGTGCGAAAATGGTTAGGGTCTAATGTGGTTAACGAAGCGAAGACGTTCAAATATGTTGCCTAAATAATGATTTTTCGTCTCCACAGGACCACCAGGACCAGAAGATAAAACTGAGCAAAAGCAACGAGTTGCTGGCGCAATCCAGCACAGAGGCTTTACTGGAGATGCTGAAAGCCCACGCTGGGATCAAGGACTGCACCGACGAAACCGCCAGTCACATTAATGGGGTGAGTGTTGCGATTATTTCGTGGCAAAAATGATTTTATTTTGTCGATACACCATCAATTGAGCTGTCGTTGCTTATTCAGATTCTAGGAAAGCTGTTCTCTCGCGTGAAAGGAGCCAAAGGTAGCTGGCGGGGAGCCGTGCTGGGCGCTTTGTATGGATTAGTGGAGGCGAATTCCGCCAGAATATTGCTATCAGTGGCGCGAGTTGTATTTGCGGTAGGTTGATTTTCACATGCTTTAATAAATATTTTGATATACATATCTATGTTGAGAAATTTGTTAATGAAAGGGGAAGAAAAATAAGAAAAGAAATTATAAAAATAGAAGAAAAAATGCAAATGAAAACGAAAACATGCCAATTTTTTTTTTGCGTCTGAACTGTCTACCTCGTTTGGCGAAATAAAGAAATCAAGAATCTATAAAACCGTCATGATATTTTAATAATATTTTCCTCTTTCAACAGCTGAATGTGACTGGTAGCAATTTGACAGGGGCATGTAAGCTGGTCTTTAAAATTGCTCGCAACGAAAATAACGACTTGCTGTTCGCCGACAGTGATGTGCCAGGTGAGGCATTGTAGGCATATAACTCACTGTGACATATGTACACTCGCGTTTTTGATGATTGATTTTCAATATGTCGTAATATTTATTTTCACTTTCTTCTTTGCATTCGTCAGAACTTCTCGTGGATGGTTTAGGTCGTGCTTCTCCTGCAGATGAACCCGAAGCATGTATCTATGGTTATGGAGCAATTCGATTTTTGGCTGGCTCAGCTGCATCAGTTACACAAAAAGTTCACCAGGAGAACGTTTTTCGCGAAAATTCGTCTCGGCAAAAATCTCTGGCTTGCCGATTGGCGCGTCATGGTCTCGTTCAATTGATGATACTCCATTTGAAAATGTTGAACGAGCTGGGTTCCTCGGAAAAGCTATCAGGACCCCCATTGCACGCGCTTTTTCAACTTTCTGGAGCATTACGCACACTGGCTGGTATACCTGCTATAGGTAATGGTATGGCCGCAACAAGGTCTCTGTTGATGAGCACAAATCCGCAAATCAAGGAAACACTCGATGGTGAAATGATTCAGTTGGAGCTGGCTGGACCTCTGTTGGTTCGAGCAGCAGAGATATGCATTGATGAACCAGAAGTACAGGCAAATGTTATTCGTACGCTAAGTGTACTGTCGGAGCGGCCAGAGTGCTGTGAACAATTGGCAGATGCAACTGCACGTCTTGGGATTCTATTGGGTTCTATCAGCGAAACAAGTCCTACGGTGGAGAAGGGGCTGGCTGCTGCTAATCGCCTCGGATACATTCTTGGAAATATTATGACTAGATGGGACACTGCTCGATTGCAGTTCTATATGAATGATGTGTCCATGGAGGCCATTCTGAATACAATGGAATATTATTCTCATAAACGTTTAACCATCAAGAACCAAATGGGAGATTCTGTTGTAGACGTGCTTACAAAGATTGTACGTGTTATCGCTAATATAAGTGTTAATGGAGATGTGGGTTATGGACTAAGCACTAAACCACCTCTAGGAGAATTATTATTGAGCATTCTACTGAAAGTAAAAGACATCAATGTAAGTTTGAAATTGTTTGAACATTTTTCGATTATTTTAATTGTATGTGTGCTGCCGGTATTCATCTAGTTCACATAAATTTTAGTGATCAATCTACTTTTTGCAACTTTACAGCTTTCGAAAAATAGTGTACATATTTAGTATATGGATCATGCGCATACACTGATCAAGATTATGTAGCTACGTTCTAGGCGTTTTTCTGCGGAAATGTGATCTCTATTTTATAAATAAATACCACTGTTGAGAATCCATAATTGATAATACCAGTAGCTCATACTACGCAATCAAAAAAAATGTTCCTAATAAAATAATGTTCTCTTTTTCAGCAACCGGAGATGGAAGAATTGTTATTTGCCACTTTGGGAGCCTTGCACAATTTGTCATATTATTACGAACCATCAGATAATCCACTGCACTTCAACCACCCTGGCAGTATGGCCGATCGCTTGAAGGACATATGCGGCGTGTTGTGCAACATTCTTAGCACAAACTCTAAATCAGCCAGGTCGGAGGCGGCACGTGTTCTAGGAAACATGACACGTAATTCTGTGGCAAGACAGACCTTCTGCTCTGAAAATGGGCTGAAAATATTAATTCAGTGTTTGGAATCAAATGATGTTGAGCTGATGGTTACCTCGTGTGGAGTGCTCGTTAACATTCTTGGTGACAGTGACCGTAGGGTGCCGTTCCGAGAAATACAGGGGCCAATCGTATTGCGAAAGCTATTGCAGCGTGGAGTATCCAACCAGGATTGGATCCTTGCGGGGATCTCTTGCCAAGCATTATGGAACTACCTCATCGACAGCGGAAATGTTGTTCATGCCTTGGGAGAGTCCGAGGTGGATTTCATTTGCAGCGATCTTGCTGATTGTTTAGGTAAGAGCGCAAAATTTCCTCTATATCAATGTTTATCTACATAGTTCAAAACATTTATTTTAGACGAAGAAAAACTGTTCAATGGCGATGAACCGGATATGCTCTGGGAAGAATTTGCTCCAGTGGCTACCGATTTGTTGGAGAGATTGCAATCATGCATGTCAGTCGGAAATTCACCTTGCTTATCTTCTGATGATGAAGGTGACATAATGCTCGGCCCACAAGTAGAAACATGGGGGAAACAGTACAAGCAATGGCTACAGCAGTGATTGAGAAATATTAACAATAGTAAATTGTTTCGAAAATGTGCAATCGTTTCATTACTTAGTAGAAATAAAACATATCATTATTTAAAAAGCGTTTTATCATAAATTTAAAACAGTTTGAAGATGCATGGATCAAGGCTAGTTTTTGAGCGGAATTCCTCTTATATTATTAAATTTAAATTAAATATTAGGGGGATGCTACTCGGTATCATAGCGAAAAGTGGAGCTATTTCGACTTTTTCCATAATACGCGTTCGTGTTTGGTAATGGGCCGATCGAAAAGACAGCTGGAAGTCAAGACCTGCTGCTATGGATGTGAGTTAGATGAATGCATGCATTCTAGGGCGGTTACTTACTTGATGGGCTACAGCTCTTCGATGAATCTACGCTGAATGGAGTATCCTTCTCTACTGGACTTGATCCTGGGCCAATCACTTCCAGTCGCACTGAACATTTACCGCCCTCAGGTCTTCTTCAACTGCAAAAAGCCTTCCACGAAGCCTGCGGCCTCTTCCGGGTTCTCTACTAAATATTATCTTCGCTTGACGTTCTTCTGGCATACGAACAACGTGTCCAGCCCACCGTAGTCTGCCGTTTTGTATAAGCTTAACAATATCCAGCCTTTATACACCTGATACAACTCGTGATTCATGCGACGCCGCCAGATACCGTTCTCCTGTTTACCGCCGAGTATTATCCGCCGTATAAAGCCACCGGAAGAATTAGAATAGTATACAGCGCGATTTTTGTCTTCGTTTGCAGACTACGGGACTTAAGCTGGTTACGAAGTGCGTAATAAGCCCTATTTGCAGCTGCAATACGCCTTTTCGCCTCGCGGGTAACATCATTATCGCACTTCACTATTGTTCCAAGATCCAAAAATTCTTCTACCACTTCAAATTTTTCTCCTTTCAGCACCATTTCGCTACCACCACCACTAATAAACCCACGTTGATTGCCAGCGACCACACACTAAGCAAGGACTTCGCTGTTCGGTAATTATTTTTACATTTTTAGTTCGGTAAATTATCATTTTACTTAGATAATTGTAAAACTACTGTCAAAATTGATATTTTTACCGATAACTCAGTAAATGGAAATAAATATTACTGGACACCGTAAAGAAATTATTGACTTTCCCGGCAATTCATTTGTTTATCGGCTTTACGGTAATTAAATACTGGTACGAACAGTAAAACCCAGATTAATCCACCTAGCGGTGATGGTGCCTTTCTCGCTCGTTCAAAAGGTTTGGAAAAATCTCAAATAACACCAATATGTGGATTGGTCTTATTTTTCATATTTTCAATTGAAAACAACGGGACAGGATTCTACGTCAAATGCAACTTGTTGTGAGCAAATCGGTTAAGGATATGTGCCCGAAAAATGAGTGACATTTTTTACGCGATGTTTTTGTATGAATTTGTATTTTGGCCATAACTTTCGATCCCATAGTTCGATCTGGCCAATTTCAAATAGGAAACAATGGGACAGGATTCTGCGTGGAATGCAACTTGTTGCGAGCAAATCGGTTAAGGATAAGTTCCCGAAAAATGAGTGACATTTTTTACGCGATTTTTTCGTATGAATTTGTATTTTGGCTATAACTTTCGATCCCATAGTCCGATCTTGCCAATTTCAAATAGGAAACAATGGGACAGGATTCTGCGTCGAATGCAACTTGTTGCGAGCAAATCGGTTGAGAATAAGTGCCCGAAAAATGAGTGACATTTTTTACGCGATTTTTTCGTATGAATTTGTATTTTGGCCATAACTCTTGATCCCATAGTCCGATCTGGCCAATTTCAAATAGGAAACAATGGGACAGGATTCTGCGTCGAATGCAACTTGTTGCAAGCAAATCGGTTGAAGATAAGTGCCCGAAAAATGAGTGACATTTTTTACTCGATTTTTTCGTATGAATTTGTATTTTGGCCATAACTCTCGATCCCATAGTCCGATCTGCCCAATTTCAAATAGGAAACAATGGGACAGGATTCTGCGTCGAATGCAGCTTGTTGCGAGCAAATCGGTTGAGGATAAGTGCCCGAAAAATGAGTGACATTTTTTGAGTAGTTTTGCGCACACACACACACACACACACACACACACACACACACACACACACACACACACACACACACACACACACACACACACAGACATCACCTCAATTCGTCGAACTGAGTCGATTGGTATATAACACTATGGGTCTCCGGGCCTTCTATAAAAAGTTTGTTTTTGGAGCGATCATATAGCCTTTACCGTATACTTAATATACGAGAAAGGCAAAAACATAACTTTACCGAACATTCCATCAAATATGTTTAAAGAAATTACCGGAGACAACTGTTAACAAACAATTGAGACTAAATAGAAAAACCCAGATTAATCCACCTAGCGGTGATGGTGCCTTTCTCGTTTTTTTCGAGTAATTTCTATGCACTTTTGGTATAAAAAAAGAATTTTGGCCATAACTTCTGAGCCCATAGTCCGATCCAGCCAATTTTCAATACGAAACAATGGGACAGGATTCTGCGTCGATTGCAACTTGTTGTGAGCAAATCGGCTGAGGGTAAGTGCCTAGAATGAGTGAGATTTTTTTTGTTAAAAAATGTATTTTGGCCATAACTCCGAATCCCAAAGTTCGATTACGCCAATTTTTAATACGAAACAATGGGACAAGATTCTGCGTCGTATGCAACTTGTTGCGAGCAAATCCGTTTAAGATAAGTGCCTGAAAAATGAGTGAGAATTGTGTATGTGTATCTAATGTAAAAAATGAATTTTGGCCATAACTTCGAAGTTCATAGTCCGTTCTGTCCAATTTTCAATACGAAACAATGGGACAAGATTCTGCGTCGAATAAAACTTATTGCGAGTAAATAAGCTAAGAGTAAGTACCTAAAAAGTGATAAGGATAAGTGCCTGAAAAATGAGTGAGATTATTTTGCGCACACACATACACACTGCCCAGTGGTCGAACTCGATACTTTTATCAAACAAGTTGCCGCGTGAAGAACAACAGGTATCGTCGCTTTCGCGGCGTCGGTCAACCGGGCGGGTGCCGAGCCCGAGGACGGACAGGGGTCCTCGTCAAGGCTGGGGCAGGCGTAGGCACCGCGTCGGCAAGTCCCTCTGTGTGCGGGCGAATAGGCCCTATCGCAGAGAGGTCAATTTGGGGTGCACGCGGCATCATCATTCTTGATACCAGTCATGCAGAGGGAAGCAGGCGCGAAGTCGACCCTTCCCACCTTCCGAGGACATAGGGCGTGGTAAGGCAACCTGGAAAGCCGGCAATGCGCAGGCACGATACCATGGTGTTCCTCTAAAAAGCGAGTCACGATGTTCGATGCTGCAAGGACACGCAGCTAACCTCGAGGGTGCGTTATGCACTGGCCCCCCTTTGAAGCATTACTTTCTGGTTGTACCGAAGGGACGATGGGCTTGGCGGCAATGGGAACGGTTTAGCGGGTCCGGGATGCAGTCCTGCCTCCCTCGTTTGGAGGTGGCCCCTAACCCCGCACTTCCTGGACAACCCAGGATGTTTGTTGAGCAGATTCCTTCTCCATTGCTTAGGAAGAAAAAAAAAACATACACACACACATATACACACACATATACACACACGTACACACAGACATCACCTCAATTCATCGAGCTGAGTCGATCGGTATATAACACTATGGGTCTCCGGGAGCGAACATATAGCCTTTACGTATACTTTGTATACGAGAAAGGCAAAAATGGTATAATTTTCGATCCCATGGTCCGATCTGGCCAATTTTCAATAGGAAGCAATAAAACAGGATTCTACGTAGAATGCAACTTGTTGCGAGCAAATCAGTTGAGGATAAGTGCCCGAAAAATGAGTGACATTTTTACGCGATTTTTTTGTATGAATTTGTATTTTGGTCATAATTTTCGATCGCATAGTCCGATCTGGCCAATTTCAAATATGAAACAATGGGACAGGATTCTGCGTCGAATGCAACTTGTTGCGAGCAAATCAGTTGAGGATAAGTGCCCGAAAAATGAGTGACATTTTTACGCGATTTTTTTGTATGAATTTGTATTTTGGCCATAACTTTCGATCCCATAGTCCGATATGGCCAATTCCAAATAAGAAACTATGGTACAGGATTCTGCGTTGAATGCAACTTGTTGCGAGCAAATCGGTTGAGGATAAGTGCCCGAAAAATGAGTGACATTTTTTACGCGATTTTTTTGTATGAATTTGTATTTTGGCCATAACTTCCGATCCCATAGTCCGATCTGGCCAATTTCAAATAGGAAACAATGGTACAGGATTCTGCGTCGAATGCAACTTGTTGCGAGCAAATCGGTTGAGGATAAGTGCCCGAAAAATGAGTGACATTTTTTACGCGATTTTTTTGTATGAATTTGTATTTTGGCCATAACTTTTGATCCCATAGTCCGGTCTGGCCAATTTCAAATAGGAAACAATGGGACAGGATTCTGCGTCGAATGCAACTTGTTGCGAGCAAATCGGTTGAGGATAAGTGCCCGAAAAATGAGTGACATTTTTTGAGTAGTTTTGCGCACACACACACACACACATACACACACACATACACACACACACACACACACACACACAGACATCACCTCAATTCGTCGAACTGAGTCGATTGGTATATAACACTATGGGTCTCCGGGCCTTCTATAAAAAGTTGGTTTTTGGAGCGATCATATAGCCTTTACCGTATACTTAGTATACGAGAAAGGCAAAAAAAGGGCGCCATTTGCATTATTATTTGATTCGCGATTTTGCATTAGGGTGGTTTGAGTTCACAAATTCAAAGTTTTTAGTTTTTTAATCATTTGCTCCATTGTCGTGTGCTGTCGTGATAAGCATAGAGGTCTCATATCGTTTTATACGATGGAATTCTTGTTTTGCTGCCGATATCGACAAGTTATTTTACCCAAACGAGTTATTTCGCTATTGGACTTCATTCATTCTTGTCGTGAAGTCCACTGATGAATAATTTGGTTGACCGCCAGTATAGCAAGAAACCCATCGCACAAAAATTACATGGGACAACTGTGGTTAAGACGGCAATTGAAAATTTAAATAGTTAATTAATTTGATGCCAAGATAGAGAAAAAAAAACTTTCAGGATTTATGAAATGTTTTCCCTCACTTTGCGTGGAAACAAATGAGGCAGCCAAATGTAACAAAAATATCAAAAATAAGAATACATACTTCCGATTGATGTTTGGAGAGCAAAAAGTAACTCATAAATTCTAAAATATTGTCTTTTTTGTATTTTTTGTCTTCTTTCTTTTACTCATTTCTCTTTTCCAAAAAAAATATTTTTTAGTCTATTTTACCGTAAAACGAATGAAATTTTACCGAAAGAAATGTTAACGTTTTACCGACGTCCTGTAATTTTACTGACATATCCGGTGGTTAAATTACTGAACACGTCGAAATTTTTTTTGCCGAAAAAACTACAATTTTTGATAGTTCAGATTAATTTTTGTTCACTGAGCGTTCGGAAATCCGAAAAATTACCGGGTTCATTACCGAACGTTCAGCTTTTACTGACTCCAGTAATCTGAGTTTATTGTGTGCACTGGCAGTGCGTTGGCCTTGACTTATTAGATCATGATAAATAAAAATGTTTAAGTGCGTGCACTGATTTTTGCGGATACTGAAATTTATGCTTGGAGGGATGTTTGTATTTAATTATATTCCATAATCCTGTGCACATTTTTTACCAAGAATTCCGTATAGAATTCCTGTTTAGGATATTTTCTATTCTTCAAGAATTCATCTAATAAACATATTTAAATTCCAATCACTATTTCTGTAAAAGTTTTTTTTTCGGAAAAACACTCAGAAGCATGTAATAAAAATTCTCCAATATGTTCATTTAGGAAATCCTCCGAAATTCCTTGAGGAATTGCTCCGAAGGTTCGTTGAGGAATTCCTCCGGAAGTTCCTTGAGGGATTCCTTTGAAAGTTTCTTGAGGGATTCCTCCGAATGCTTGCACATGATTTCCTCCGGAAGTTCCCTCAGGGATTTCTCCAGAAGTTCCTCCAGGAATTCTTTCGGGAGTTCCTCAAGTAATTCCTCCGGAAGATCCTCCAGAAATTCCTCCGGAAGATCCTCCACGAATTTCTCCGAAATTTCCTTTCAGGAACTCCTCCGGAAGTTCCTTCAGGAACTCCTCCATTAGATCCTCTATGAATTTCTTCGAAAAATTTCCTGCTTCCTGGAGGAACTTCCGTAAGAATTTCTGTTTAAGTTTCCGGTGAATCTAGTGAAGGATCTTCCGGAAGAATTCCTGGAGAAATTCGCGGAGGATTTCTTGGAACAACTTTCAGTAGAACTCCTCCAAGAACTTCCGGCAGAGCTTCTCTACTTCCAAAGGAATTTTTAAAATAATTTCCGGAGGAATACCTCAAGGAACTTCCGGAAAAAATCCTCAAAGAACTTCCAGAGGAATTCCCCAAGAATCTTCCGGAGGCATTTATGTACGAAACTTGCGAACCAATTCCTGAAGGAAACTTCGAGTAAGTTCTTGTATTCCAGAAAGATTTCCTGGAGAAGTTATTGCAGGAATTTCCAAATTAATTCCTGGAACAACTTCCAGAGAAAATCCTTGAACAGTATTCAAAGATATTCTTAGAATAATTTCCAAAAGGATTCATTTGCCTTGAAAAAAATATGGAGGAATGTCATTTTCAGAAAAAATATTTTAAGCTCTTTTTAGTGGAATGTATTCAACCGTCTAAGACGAGTTTAGTACTCTCCATTTAATTCCAACAATTATTTTGATATCTTTGCAGATACGTATTTCGACCACAACTGTGTGGTCGTCTTCAGTGTCTCGTACTTGACTCGACTTGGCGTCGAAATACGAAATATAAATCTGCAAAGATATCAAAATAATTGGTGGAATTAAATGGAGAGTACTAAACTCGTCTTAGACGATAAGAAAATTATTTTGAGCTTTTTAGTGGAATGTTTTCACCTGTCATAAGACGAGTTTAAACAATCCCATTGAATTCCACCACTTAATTGTATCCTGACAGATACGTATTTCGACCTCAACAGTAAGGCCGTCTTCAGTGTCTCGTACTTGACTCGACTTGAAGAAAATGATCGCAGCTTACACTATTTATACTATGCAAGTATAATAATTTATCTAGGTACTTATCTTACTACGGTGCTTATTTCTACTCGCTTGATGCGCTTAATGCTTAGGTATAAACTTGAAGAGCCAGGAGCTACCATTTCCTTGATCTTTATTCATCTTTATTGAAGCAATCAACTGAAGACACTGTTGGGCTCCACAAAGGATAGAGTAGAAATGTTAAATAAGGCCGGGGTTTATCAAATTAATTGTTCACAGTGTGATAAAGTATATGTAGGTCAAACAAAAAGATCGTTAGATGTAAGGTTCAAAGGACATATTGCAGAAGTAAGTAAGGCTAAGAGGGAAACTGATAAGGGATTAAATTATGAGTTTAGGTCTAAGGTAGCTGAACATGTATATCAGAAAAATCATTCAATTAAGACATCAAACATTAAAATTTTAAGAAATGTCTCTTCTCCGTGGAAACTTGATGTTGCTGAGAGCTTGAAAATCTACCGACAGGTACAAACGCGGTTGTTGAATAAAGATCAAGGAAATGGTAGCTCCTGGCTCTTCAAGTTTATACCTAAGCATTAAGCGCATCAAGCGAGTAGAAATAAGCACCGTAGTAAGATAAGTACCTAGATAAATTATTATACCTACGCATAGTATAAATAGTATAAATAGTGTAAGCTGCGATCATTTTCTTCAAGTCGAGTCAAGTCGTCTTAGACGGTTGATGGAGAAATGCCTAAAAGATATCGCCAATGAATGCAGTCAAGAATCCAAGAAAGAATTCCTGGAATAATTACTGAAGTAATTTCTGGCGGAATTCTAGAAGAAAAATCTGAAACGCACGAAGGAGTTTTTGGAAAAAAATTATTATTTAATTATTTATTATTTAAGAAAGAAAGCTTTTCGGTATCCCTCACATATACTTTTCTGTCAATTCTTAGCGGATTTTATGAATGGGTTTCAAGGGCAATTCCCGAACTAATTCAATCCACCGACCTAATTTAGGACACAATCTGTGAAGAAAACCCTGAATGAACTTCTGAATAACTTCCCAAACAATTATTTTTTAAAGTGAAGAAAGACAACAGTACCGGATTAATTTCATTTAAAACTACAATAACAAATATAACAAAATTAAAAAAAAAGAAAGAATTGCAACGCGCATTTTATTTTAATAAACGGACAGTTTCGTTTTTCCCTTCTGTTTGTTTATTCAACCCAGTCCCACCCACCCACTTGGTTGTGACAGTTGAAATACAGTTGTATTGGTGGACCTTGTGCGAAACTGTGAAACAACACAGTGATCCCGACAGCTTTGGGGTTAGACCTAGTACGAAATTAGTTCCAACCTGAGCGAATAAAAAAAACATTTTGACAGCGCTTAGGTTGGAACTGTCTAAAACGAATTCAATAAAAGTTAAATGTATGGTAGTATTTGTGTTGTTTACTTACATCTGATTTAATTCTCTTTGGGATCCAGAAATGTCAGTGGGGACCTGTCGCGCAATGTTGGCTGCAAAAAAAGCCCATTGTGCGAGATATGGATGATACCCACCTGCTCAGATGTTAATGTATTATCACACGTGAAGGTAACAAACCCCGTCGCAATGATCATTGAATTCATAATATGGAAAAAAAGTCACAATGGACTTACGATTAGATGAACTGGCAACGACAACAATAATGAATTAAGGATACAGTCAAACCTCCATGAGTCGATGTTCTATGACTCGATATCGACTCAAAGAAGCAAATTATTCCATATTAAACAATATTTTCTGGGTTACTGTGATGGTTCCTCCAAAGAACTTTTCAAGGATTTTCTATTATACATCTCGATATTTCTATGAGTCGATGGTGCACAGCAGAATACCACAGTAGAACACGGCACATTAGTGGTTAAGAACACAAAGTGTATTAAAATCGATTACTAATTTTTGGGACAATTAATAAACGATGGGGTTTTCTTTGAATGAAAGATCTTGAGTATTTTTTAGCGGTGTAGGTTGAAGCGGCTTGTGCTAAATCATTTTTTTTTCGAATCGGCTCAAATTTTCGGTGGACACTTGGAACATTGAACAGAATGAGCGCTTTGGAGCAAAATCGATATTTTGAACCACCCTAAATTGCATACGTATTAGTAGTCTGTCAACTGACGAAGGGGTGAACATCTATTGTCACGCTCAAAGTTATGATACTACACATTCCCCTTCTGTTCCGAATAAAAAAATCCTAACTTAGTGATTTTTTTTCAAATATTCACTAACGCTTAGTTACTTCTATTCACAAAAGCCCACATCGGGCGTAATAATATTTGTATAGTGTGGAAATTAAATGCCAACATTTAAAAAGGGCGTAATAGCAAAAAAAATTTTTTTTCTAGTTTTTTGTCTATGTATATAGATATGTATGTAGACGACGAAATGCTAAGAATATTTTTTGGCCTTTACGTCCTTTCCAAATGTTGGTCTAGGTTCATTGAACCTTTTGTTGTATCCGTGTCCCATGTTTAGTGTATTTACTAACTTCATCATAAAAAAATGAATTTGTTGAGCTTACAGTTCATCAAGGTCATATATAAACTGTCATTATTCCGTTATTATCATTTCAATTCCGAAGCACAATCAATCTATAGTTCTATCGGAAAACCTTTGACTTCTCAAGAGGAAATCAGCAAAACCCACATTTTCTTTCTGAACTATGAACTTTCTTTCACACATAAACTGTTTATAAATTTAAGTTACACAATAAATTGAAACATTATAAGAATAACTAGGACAGTGTTTTTTAAAATATTTTTTTCCACTCAATAACGTACATGGTTAGTGTCTTAACAAAGGCTGCATCAAAAGTTCCCACGAAAAACTTTGTCGAATACGCCAGGTTCGTAATTTAATCAAATGTTGAGATTTATTATGTTGTATGCCAACAATTATTAAATATGTTCGATTTATTCAAGCGAGCATATGGAGGCGCATGATGCATTGGTCCATCAAATCCTTGCTAGGCCTTGGGACTAATTTTTTGGTGCAAAAATTATAGCTTGAAGAAATGTGTATAAAATGCGCCGGGTGGGCTACCATGCGTCACCACGCTTTTTCCAGATAATTACTCAAATTTTGTTGCAACATCGAAAGCGGCCAATAAACAATTGTAAGCCCTCACTTGGAAAAACTTAAACAAAACATGTGTCAAAAAATAAAAAAATTAAATGCTTTGGTTCTTTTCGATGCGATTTCGGGGTTAGTTTCCTCAATGCTTTTTCTTAAGATACAAAAAAATCCACCTTATCGGCAATAGTCTAACGTAGAGAATAGGACTTATACTAATGTTGTGCAGAAAAGTGTCATAATTTCAGTGAAATATGTCGATGTAATTAGATTGTAATCTGTAATTGTAATTGTAATCTGCAGTAGTCGGCCATATTACCCAGCCATTTCTTAGTTTATTTTAGATGGAAATACACAATTTTACAATTAAATCATTTTTGTGCAATAAGGTCGGTTTTAAATGAGTAAAGTTATGTATCACGAGAGCTGTATACTATTTGCATCAAGCTACGATGAAAAACAATTTGGCCTAAAAACTAAATTAAATGATTTTTTTACTGCCATAATTTGTCTCAAAACCCGAACCAAACCAAATCCCGCATAGCAAAAATTGTCTCCAATTCCGAACATCAAATTTCACCAATAAATCAACACCAACTTAAATGCACTAAAATACAAAATGTCATCTTACTGGTGGACAATTATAATGTCCTTGATCTGTGCGCCTGCCGAGAAAACTCATTCATCCATGTAATAATAACGAAATATTTCAGACAAACCTCCATGTGACAGTGTTCGGAATATCTGTCTATTTGGGATTTGAGTCAAAAGTGTTGTAATTCTTAATTTGCTCTCTTTTCTACTCAGTTTAGTTCCATATCATATGTTCGGACCATGACCATGTATAGCATAGCTTGTATTTTATTTTTGGATCCATATATTGTATGGTCTGTATTTTATTAAATAAAACCTTTTCAATGCCCACTAATTGTATGAATATGTGTGGCAAGTACAATGGATACATTGTGCCCAGGGAGCCAAGAATGTTTCCCACCCGAAAGCACCCTAGGTTGGACCGAGAACCGAATTCGGATTAGCAATCCTCCGCCTTTGCTCGTAAGGCTAACATTTGTATTTCATAGATCCTATTGGTCTTAATTTTTTCATGATCGCACGATTTTGAAGAAGCTTCCTCGTGGAGATCTTTGCTACTCTTCCACTGGCTGCGACAAATTCCTGAACTGTCTTTCTTTCGAAGTACTGCAGTGATATCGCATTCAATCATAATGTGGCGGTTGGTACTACACCTCATGATATATTTTTCGTCCAGTATTCCATGGTACTGTTTTGACTCTTTTTGAAGCACATTTTTCACTTCGGAGATCATGTGTCATTAATAAACATAAAGTATTAAATCAATTATTTCCATCGGGGTGCGAAAAAATAATACTTTCATATAATTCATTGATAATCATGTTTTATTGATAGCATCTTTTAAATTCTTAATGATTTTATTCTGCCAAACTTTATCTCAAATTCCGAACACCACCTTAAATAGACTGCTCAATGCAAATTTCAACGATATCTCGTTGTTGGACAATTACAATGTCATCAAAATGTATGCTTGTCGAAAAAACTTGTTTATTTATGCATTAATAACAAAAAAATTCAAGATAAATCTCCATGCAACGAGTGTTAGAAATATGTGTCTGGTCGGGATTTGAGTCAAAACGGTGCTGCTCGGGACATTATGCCTAACGTCCGACACCAAACTTGTTGCATATTAATTGAAGCATTTGTTTGAGAAACTGCATGTATTTAGGTAAAACTCAACACCCTGGAGCACTTTCAGTGCGAAAACTGTAAGCAGTTTTCCATAATTGCTCTTCAAAGTGCGTGCACATATGTAGTTTCTCAAACAAACGAAAAAATATCATATCATCTTGAAAAAATTTTTTTTTTCGTCTTTTTTGGCCAGAATATGTAATTTTTTTAGGGTTATATAAAAATCTCATTTTGGCCAAAAATGTTACTTATGCAGCTTCTCAAACAAACGGTGCAATTGTACCAGCATCAAAAGTTTTCATAATCTGATTGCAAAAAAAAAAAAATGTGTCCTTAATCTAAGTCGTATTTCGGTAACTCATCGAATGAAGAACAACACTGTGTGAGCTTTAAATTCTGCTAAACCGCCCCTGCCGGTGGTGAATCGACTAATAGAGAAAACCAAGGAACTTTACGATGGCTACATACACAATTAGCTGGATAAAGCTCAATTGGTCATTGATCAACCTTTTCAAATCAAAATGCGGCTGGTCTTAACCAAATACGTTTTCATCTATCTGGTTAAAAGACATAATGATGATGTAATGCAAGCCAGGGTCGGAAGGCAAAATAAGATCAATACACAAACAAAATTATAAAGGTTTTAGTTGAATTTCAAGGTTTTGTTGGAAAATTTAGTTATTTCAATAACATCCTGAATCATGTTCATAACAGCCTATGATAGGAAAACTGTTGAACTCATTAAAACAACATGATATAAATTGATTACTCTTATTTGCTTGGGAGACCAATTGGCTTAAACGATTTAACAGTATTGAATTTCGTGTTTCAATAGCTTGGAGAAATCCAAGCTTGATTCAACTCTGTCGAGCTCTATCATGTATGTATCGTAAGTGCACCCAATCTTCCTCTGCCACTATATTTTGAAACAGGTAACTCTGGCTGATTGTCCAAGTTGTCCAGTGTAAAATGAAGGGAAAGACTGTTCATGACAAAAGAGTAAACACACTTGAAGTGGAAAATGGAAAATTAACAATACCACATGTTCGTTCCATTTCGTGATTGTAGCTCTATATAAACAGATAATCCCTGGTGTCTGAATTCCATTTTCACAGAAACCATTTGGATGGAAATACCTGTTCTAATCGTTGACACATCTTAGGGAGTCTTTGTCGGTCGAAAACAAGTCAGTTACTATTGTGGCGATAAACGGTACTATCATGTTTCATATCCTCAATCAGAGAGAAATACAAAATACTGAAATGATGTGGTTGGTTTCCCCTTGAATGGAGTGCTGATGACAGTGTGGTTCCCGAGTAGCACATTGCATGCGTGTTTTCTTAACGTTGGATCCAATGATGTTCAATAATATCCATTTCGTATGAAGTCGCATTAGTGTGAAACGATCCATAAGAATAATTTCCAAAACATGTAGCAGTGATATTCTTTTTTAAATCTCGTTTTACGTTTTGAATCATCCCAACGAAAAAAGGCAAACCCATGGAGATATCCGAGTCGACAAAAGCGGTGTTTTTTGTTAGCCGCATATTCGGGTTGGCACCGTATGTGGTAAAAAGAACAACCAAAGGACAAATTGTGGATTACAAGCGAAATCTAGTGTTGGTGATTTACAGCCTGTGCATCGTGTTTTGTTTAGGTGAATACTGCTGGAACGTTGTGCTCTTATCGGGGACTGCATAATAAAACTTCAACTGATGTACTCGTATATTTCACGCTTCTCTGACAGCTGCATTAACGTACAAAGGCATATTCTTTGATATCAATTCGAAAAAACCGATACGGTAAGTTTGGGCGAAGCAATCCGCATTTCCGGTTATTTATCACTTTATTATTATTTTAAAATATATTATATTATACTAAAACAGTTGGTAATTGTTTATCGCAGTAAAAATCCATGCACCGAAGTATAAATTGAAAGGATATTTGAAGGCCGTTTTTACAATATTTAAAAAAATCTTGGAGTATTCTTTTCTTCTCTGCGCCACCATATAATTCATAGTATTTTTCATAAGAATTGTGCAAATACTGTTTAAAATTTTGTTAAACATATATTTATTTAATACTAGCGAAGAAACCCAGCTTTGCTTGGGTGTTGCAAATGTTACAATAAACTATTTGCAGCACTGCACTCTACATCAATTTCCGTGCGTTTGTTTTGTTTTCCTCAACAGTTGACCCAAAATTTTAGATGTTATTTTTTTACATTTCCATGTTAAATTCACCAACTTTTTGTATATACAACCCTTGCGGATCCCAAAACGAATCGATTAGAGAAAAATCTTGCAAATCGGGCAATCCGTTCGCGAGTTAAATCGTCAGCAAGGAAATATTAACTAATTTTTATTATGTACAGGAGTTGGACAGAATGATCGGGACAGGCAAAATTTTATCGAAATTTAAATGACCATAACTCTGTGAAAAATCAACCGATTTCTTTGGTTCTTACAGTGTTCGACGGGAAAATTAATCAAGTTTTGGAAAACTGGTTCATATCCATGTTCAAACTCTCTTTAATATGTCCACTAAGTAAACAAGGATGCCAATATAATTTTCATAGTTATTAATTGATTTGCTCTATCTGATTTTAAAATTTCATTAGTTATTAATTGATTTGCTCTATCTGATTTTAAAATTTCATTAAACTATAGGGGATATTTAGCAAAATCAGACACTATTCAACTCCTAGGAAAAGTCACATTTCTTTGTCCAGATAATTCGCCGATTTTCACAAAATTTTCTCGAACTTTTAATTTGTGTGTTCTGATAAATTGTAAAAAAAAAGTTTCAACGTATAAGGGATATTCGACAAAATGAGACACTGAAGGGACCCTGCAAAAAAGGAATAGCCTTTTGATATGCCTACAACAGTCTTCAAGGATCTTAGTACATTTTCCTAAAATGAAAATTGATTTGATGTTATACTTTTTAACATAATTTTAAACTATAGGGGGCATCAGACAAAAACAGACACTAAACAGATTCCCAGTGAATTCTCGCTTAACTTTTCAAAAGGTCCTAAGTAACATTTTTTCATGAATTAATTTGAATAGCGCAATCAACAGAAAAACATGAAAGCTTTTGATTGCAGTACTCAAATTAAATCATGAAAAAAATGTTACTTAGGTCCAACGTTACTGGAAATCGCATCAAGTATCTCGCATTCACTCATACTTTGCGAACGGAATCGGAAAAGAACGATAAATGATGCATCCCGAATGAACCGCACAAAATATATCTTCCCAAAGCTGACGAGTGAATCCTGCATGAATATGTTTCGTATTTATTCGTACTGCATTAGCTTCGGGTTTGATTCATCACCATGTGGTGAGTGACTCCGGTGTGTGCAAAAGTGTTGTACTGTTCGTACTGCTTTTGCATCGGCCTCGATTTATCTCCAGCAGAATTTGGAGATTTGCGATCGGATGCGATGATGAATGGCGATGAGTGGTGATGATGATAGAAAAATTGAATCATCGCAGTCCGCCGGCAAACATTGTAACGGACAGCAAGCGATGCGGGTGGAGAATAATATACCTACCTAGGTATGGGAGGTATGAAGCGAGGTTCAAATGATATCGCTGCTCGTCATAGTTTACCATAGATTACTGATAGCATGACAAATTGAACATTATTTAATTATTGCTATATGCCTACGTGTTTATGTAAGTTTCTATTGAGATTGTTATACGGATATATTTAATACTGGTTAACATGGCTTAGCATTTCTTATTAAAAACAAAAACAGAGTGTGCTATGCATCATCCTACCACATTGGTTTATGTGATTAACACTGTTTAAAGAATTTATTCATTATAATGCATTGAAGAAGTTATGAATTGGGGTAAAACGTTACCCAAGATTTCAACGTGATAGCAAAAATTCATTTTCCAATAGGTTTTCGATATGTTGGCATCAAATGGAAGTCTTAGATTTCTAAAATAGGGCGCGTAGTGCTTCTTCCAATTTGTCTTCAGGGAACCTGTACTAAAACGGTGGTGCTGTTTGAATAAGATGGCGCCACAACATTTAAAGTATAATTAATTTCCTTGTTTGGACAAATCACCCATTCTCACCATGCGTAGTTCTCACCAACTACGCATTTCATCGATATAAAATACGGATAAAAAATGCTTGGAATATTTAATAGGTTTCAGATCAAAACAATAAAAAAGCTTTCATTATGTCTCCATACTAAACTCTAGTTATTTACTTTAAATTTCTTCAAGGCTGTTCTCCACCTCGTGTGTGGAAGGAACATAGAAAATCTACTATATTGAACAGCAGATACAGCTAGTGTTTATACTGAAGCTGAACCACATTGATACAAATACGCAACAACATAACACCATCTGTCACCTGGTAATGTATATTTGCAGTTATACCATCATGTGTAGTAGGCCTCAGCAGAATTTTTACTAGAATGCAACTGACGACGTTCTATAGTGACAGTCTTATGAGACATTCAAATACCTCAAAGACTTTTTTACTCAAATCAAATATCGGTAGCGAACCAACATGTCTTCTTCAAATAACTTAACCTGCATTTAACAAAATGATTTCCGCTCATTTTTTGAGGCGGAACAGGACAATTTTTTGAGGCAGCCTTCACAAAACCAAAAATCTATTTGGTTTGTAAGAACAGATAAAAACCATTATTATTTATGGAAGTATGTTTAGTCTGCAATTCAATAATTTAACGGCGTTAGTGTATAGGCACTGATGGAGCTAGGGCGTGATGGGGCACGTGACCCACCAAATTGAATGTTTGTTCTGAAATTTGATTATATACGCCAATTTTGATAATATTTCCGAAGGAATGTCTTAAAAAAATTGTAAAAAAAATCTCCAAATTATTTTCTGAAGAAATTCCTGTAATTTCCAAGAAATTTCTGGAACAATTGATCAAGAAGTTTTCTGGAATTTCACCAAATACAAATAATAAATTAATTGAAAGAATCCAAAAGCATTTATAAAGAAATTTCAGAAAGGATTCCTAAATAAATTTACATCGAAACTCCTATACTGCCCCACTCACATAATAGTAAAATTTCACTTTTCATCACTTTTGAGTTAACCCAACCCGGGCAGAAGCCATGAACAGAATAATAAAACATGATGTGGACTTAATTGATATAAGAGATAAAAGAACAGGCAAATATATAAAAAAAATACACCGAAATATCATTAAAATATCAAGATATGAATAAGAACCTAGAAGAACTAATGGCACATGATATTGATCACTTATTACAAATAGCATAACTTGGTCTTCTCATGATATTTTAGTGCAAAATATTGATATTATCGTCTGATCTTTTATTCTTCTTCTTCTTATTGGCATAACATCCCCACACTGGGACAGAGCCGCCTCGCAGCTTAGTGTTCATTAAGCACTTCCATATTTATTAACTGCGAGGTTTCTAAGCCAAGTTACCATGTTTGCATTCGTATATCATGAGGCTAGCACGATGATACTTTTATGCCCAGGGAAGACGAGACAATTTCCAATCCGAAAATTGCCTAGACCGGCACCGGGAATCGCACCCAGCCACCCTCAGCATGGTCTTGCTTTGTAGCCGCGCGTCTTACCGCACGGCTAAGGAGGGCCCCCTGATCTTTTATCTCTTATATCAATCATGTCCATATCTTATTGTGCTATCCTATCAACATTTGATATTATTAAACTACTCGGGAATGGATGATCTTGTATGTCCAAAAATACAAAGTCATGTGCATTCAATATTGAAAGTACTCGCATAATAGTTCCATTAAGAATTTGCACAACCTGACTGCACAGAACCAAACACTGTTTAACCCTAATTAAATTGTTTCACGGTAATCTATCGAATGATGAACTACTCAGCAAAATTTTAATAACATCTAATGTAAAACATCATTATTAGATTTTTTGAAACTTTATATGAAACATGCGATTTGAAACATCAATGGCTATTATATCTGTATGCGACAATATATGGCATATATGCGAATGGGGGAAGTATATTAATTTCATAGGAATTTATTATCGAATTGCAATATTTTACAAAGATATTTCAGAATTTTTTGAAGGATTTTTCAAAGAAATTCCCAAAAGAAGTTCCAAAGAAATTCGTAAAGAAATTTCTAAAGTAAATTCCGGAATTTCCAAAGTTATCGTAGACATCACGGAGGGCTTTCCCTGTAGGAGTTTTTATAGAATTCTTGGAGAAAATTAAAAATGTCGAGAAATCCTTCGTCGAAAACATTCAATATTTGGCAGCCACTTAGTTTCGGACGGCGGAACTAAGCATGACATAAGAGCACGGATCAAGAAGGCTAGGGCTGTTTTTGCGAGTTTACATAACATATAAAGATCCAATCAGATTAGACAACGCACTAAATTTCAAATATTTCCGAATCTAAAGTGAAATCTGTGTTTTTATACGCCAGTGAGACTTGATGTGTATTGAAGTTACTGGTGCCCCACCATTACCATTACCAGAACTCTGGCTCCGCCAATGTGTACAATCAATCAATAGTATCATTAGCAATCCAGAAATTTTGTTCGAGCCTCCATATCTGTTCTCTGTGTTATAAGGTACCGTCTTCGAGGGAAACAGTGGTTCAAATGGTGATGAGAATGGGTCACTGTTTCAGCTACATAAAATTGAAGATTAGATTTAGTGTATCTGAGAACAAGAAAACTGAATTATAAGAGACCTTTTTGAACGGTTTTTTCCGACCTCCAGACTGTCGGCGAGGACGCTGGCTCATTCTCACCCCAGACCCATTGTCACCCCCGACGACGGTATGCAATAATCCAATTTTTCCATGATACTTATCCTCGGAGTCGAGTGAGTAAGTTTAAAAAAATAAAAAATCACAAATATGAAATTCGGAACAAAAAATTCACACGTGTACTATCAGTGATGAACTTTATAATTATTTAAAAATCACTTTAATGAAGAATAAATAAAATCTAGTAGCTATATTTCATATCTAGTAACACTCCAGATGAATTTAAGCCATAAAAATTGAAATGCCAATATCATTTTTTTTTACAATTAGGTCGTAAGATTCGAGTGAAATAAGGGTTTTCAGTTGTAATTCGTTAAAAAACGACAAAGATATACCGTGCTGTGCCCTTATTCCGTTCACCTAAGACAATGCGCTATGTCTAAAAACTCTAAAAAATAGCCGTTAAGTATTTTGAAGCTGCAATTTCACTACATAGTGTCATTTTCAATATACAATTGAAAATAAAATATGTTGGGATGCATTCATAGACTTAGGTTCCAATAGTTTAAATAAACTTGAGCAGCTGTGTGGTCCTAATTCCAATCATCTGAAATGGCATTGTTCCTAAATCCGTTTATTCGTGTTCCTAATTCCAATCACTCGAAAAACATTTAATTTCTTGGAGATGTTAATATCAGACATAATTTTTCTCACAAATGCATCTTTTCATTCATTATTATTGCAAATAAAAAAATTAAAATGTTATTTTCTTCCAAATTTGAAATACAATGAATGATATTTCCTTAGTTTAGCTAAATTGATTGTTTTTTCGTTTGTTGCACTTACCATACGAGTTCAACATGAACATCAATGCTAGCTTACCAGCCCAGTAGCATTAGGTACCATAGATAAAGGCAGATACGATTCACTATCGGAGTTTCCCACTTTATCCTCAACGTAATTTTGACTTTGGCCTGGATACTAGGCCTTTAATTTTGGCCTGAATCTTCCCAAACAATGTCTCTATTTGTATGGAATTGTTCGTGTAGCTGTTTCGTTCAAATTGAATATTTCTTTGTTCTTCGGAAGCCCTTTTTTAATATTGTTCACTTGACAATTCGCCAATCACTAACAACTGAAAAAAAAAACTGCGTTTCCCCGGCATGAATTGAAAAACGTTCCCAAAACCATTTTGCGTAGAGTTATGAACGGAGTTCCTTTCGGTCTGATTGCTTGCAGGATAGAATTTCTAAAGTTCATCATTCTGGATGGATTCATTAATGTACGATATACCTTTCCTAACTCATAGATTATATTCTCACGAATGTAATTTTCGGAATCCATCCTTCAGACCCATAGAACGGAATAAGGAACGAGTTGATTTAGATGTATCCTTATTCCGGTCAAGATATTTTTCACTTTTCAGCATTTCATATCGAAAAAATACAGTCAACGATTAGGTAATACACTGCAATGTTACCTGTTATATCTTGTTATGCAGTTTTGTTTCAAATTAAGGGCAAATTTTCACCTAAAAATGCTTGAATATTATGGTAGATGTTCTTAGCAAGTGGGTTAATGAAAACAGTCAAAATGGCGCCTGTAGTGACGATCAACAAACTTTGTTGAAATTTTCACTATTTATCGCTCAAATGACGCTGCTTTTCATTTCATTTCATGCATATATAACCGAAGAAAAGTATAAAAATATGTTTCTGTTATTTTTATACAAAAATTCTTCATTATTTATTATTTTGTTTTGCGTGAACGGAATTAGGCGCTGATTGGAATAAGGGCACAGCACGGTACTTTTTCCCATTGGTAATAATTATTTTGTATCTCCTGTGTTAGATTATAAAGTGTTTAGCGTGAAAAATGCGTTGCTTTTTTTGTACATATATTTATTTTTTGAATTTTCGACGAAATTGCTTTTTTTTTTTAGTTTTGTATTCTTTGTGACAAATATTTTCACATTATATTTCGAGTGGAAAATTAGTAGGAATGCAACTAAAAGCACTCGTTACGAAATTTCACGAGATTCAGCAGCTAAATGGAGCAAGAATGTATGTAAACAACCGTAAAGTCTTGTAGAGTCTAGCGCATTTGTGCGCTTTCATGCAGCATGGAAAGCGAAATTCTAAGAGCGAGAAATGTTTAACAACCAAGTAACTGCAAAATAATTTTGTTTATTTTATTTTGTTTATTTTGTTATATTTTATTTATTTTTTTGTTGTTGCTGAAATTGCGCTTGCAAGGCAGTGGCAAATATATTGCCACAAATTTTCCAATGTTTCTGAACTGTATAATGTATAACAAACATTCTCGCTTAACTTTTCAAAAGGACCTAAGTAACATTTTTTTCATGATTTAATTTGAATAGCGCAATCAACAGAAAAACATGTAAGATTTTGATTGCAGTACTCAAATTAATTCATGAAAAAAATGTTACTTAGGTCCTTTTGAAAAGTTAAGCGAGCATTCATTCGAGTTTAATACCATGTAAACATTGCGTCTTATTGTTGTTTTTGTTAATTTATTGTTTAGATTCGTCTGCCTTTCAAAGAGTAAAATCGTATAAAGGCTCCCCCAGACCTAAGCGATTTCATCGCCGCGACGGCGACAACTAGTCGCCGCGATTCTATCGCTGGGTCGCTGCAGGCAATGTTCCATTTATCCTTCCATACCAACGACGACAGAATCGCAGTCGCCAAGCAATAGAATCGCGTCGCGACTGTCGCGTCGCGTGTGTTTGGGGGAACCTTAAGTTTCGACCCCATTACGTCGTCGCACATACGCTACCGCTGTCAAGTGGATGCATCCCTGAACTCATCTTCAACTAAAAGCCCTAGATCTCCCAAATAACTTTAATGAAGACTGTAAGCGTCTATCTTTTAAGTTTGAAGCGATATAACAATAATTAACGTCTGAATGTACTAAATACAAAGCTCGTGGGCTCGCGCTTCAAATGTTCCGAAAGGCTAAAGCAGAACCTCTAGGTTTATATGCATAAGAGAATCCTGTGTAACGCTCCCTACAACTTCCAATCATACCCAATCATCATCACTCGCGATGCGTTTTGGCGATCCATCGCTCGTGATGCAATCAACAAGGAATCCGATGAACACTTTATACGCAAAGCAAGAATCCGTGCAGATACGAATAACTGGTGAGTGCCGTTTGCTTCCAATTTGCAGATACTGGTAACTCAGTGATTGGCAAAAGCACGGATGAAAAGGGAAGCCCAAAATGTATGGTTTGGTTCATTGCGTATCGTGTTCTCACGCGCGACGAAGACACACGAACAAAAGCTGTGGTATTCATAACTGAGCGGCATCTCAAGCGAAAGATGATGCAATGTAGGAATCAGTAACCCTGCTTAGGTCCTTTTGAAAAGTTAAGCGAGAATTGTCCGAGGATAACACTATTTCATCGTCCTGAATTTCATAACTGACAGTAACTCATTTGATGATCTCCTCGAATCTTAAATGTGTATCATCTGAAGCATTTTATAGGGGGTATTAGACAAAATGAGACACTTATCCATATTCAAAAATATATGGGAGGCCTATTATGATATTTCCATAACACAAGTCAAGGTTTTCCCTGTCTTTTCGATTGATGTGAACATATGCATTAGCAAAATCCTCTATTTGTAGGGGAAATTGGACAAAATAGGACACTTCCAGTATTCTAACGGCAAAGGGGTCGGCACTATCAGATTCTTTGGATTTTTGTGATTTTTTTAAGGTAATCTCCAGATATGTACATACCGTGGTTGAATTGCGTCCGTTTTTTGGCTCGAATTTGCACACTGTCGTATGTACTGTTGCATGCACGTATTGTTCTAGTAGGCATTTGTCCCATGTTTGCTGAGATTTCCTATGTACGTGGGACAATTATGCGTAGAACGGCAGTAGAGGTGTGTGCCGGTCCGAAAATCGTCGGTGACGACAGCGCACAATGGTCGGATTCGTCAAATTTCATGACAGAATTCGATAACTCGAAAACCATCAGCGCTAAAGCTTTTACGTTTTTAGACGAAATTTATCTACAAGGAAAGGTCTATTTTTGGTGTAAGTTGTCATTAGGGTATCTTTTTTGTGACAAATTTTGTAGAATATATTTTTTTAATTTTTCAAATTAGTACTGTTCTACAAAGTAGTAGAAAATTTAATTCTAAGCATTTTTGATAAAATAATATTAATTTTAATTATGACATGTATTATGACAAAATTACTAAATTTAGATAGGGTGGTCCCGAAAAAAAAAATTCAGCTTCTACTTTTTTCAATTTAAATTATTTTCAAAAACTGTCAAAGCATCGCTTCACGGTCTTTGGATTGCGCGTCTTTTAATTATAACATATGTTAAGCATGTTATGTGCGTTTTTTCACGAAAATTTTTTTCTGAGCTTTATACTGCAGTTAGTAGCAAATATTAGCAAACAAATCAATCGCTTTCTGAAACTATACATTCAGGCCAATGATATCCATGACATCTCATTTGTCCATCTTTGTCCATTTTTATTTGATGATCGTATTAGTTTTTGAATGAAAATTCCGCAATTCCATGTAAAACACATTTATTACCCACACACTTAAAAAATATCGTGTAAATTTATGGCTTATAACATGCACATAAATGGAGCGGCTCATTTGTTGCAAAATTAAGTCTGCCTTTAAATTTACATGCCATTACGATCCAAAAAAAATACACGCCATGACGTAAAAGCAAGCACAGCTTACTTTCACTTCATGACGTGTATTTAATTATTATCATTTTGTAAATGATCGTACATACCTTATTTTGCTGAGCTTGTAGAGTAACTTTCGAAGTAACGGTTCCGAATGAATATTCCAGTTAGGCACCGGAATCACCTCGCTGTTGATATTATTTATAAATACAATTGACCAAAATTATTCCAAGTTCAAAAAATTGCTCAAAAATCAGTTATCCATAAAAAGCAATAAGAACTTTCGTAATACACGCACTGCACAGTGTCTCATTGTTTTCAATAATAAAAAACACGCACCCTCTTGACCAAAATTCCAAGAGTGACAAAACGTTGTCTGAATTTCATAAAGTGTTTTCAAGCATACTTGCTCACTATACATGCAAAAACAGTTTTGAAACGGCCAAACATTTGCTTCCAAGGCGGCAATAGTACTTTACGCTCAACTTGATTGTTTGCGCCTAAGAAACTGGAACAGCTTTGATGAGATAGTCGAATAATTATCGTGCACAATTTTATTTATGAAATTAACACCAAGAAAATCGAAACACCGTAGCTAACCATTTAATTTCACTACCTAAGTACAGAAAAGCAAAACTTTCTTTTGCACTCAATAAAAATACAACAGCGTCGCACTGCTACCAAGAATGACTGAAGCATCCATCAGCAACATTCAAGGCTATACTGAAACTGAAATCAGCATAAGAAATCATGTAAATTTACGTTTTCTAGGATATGAAGTTAAGTTAAAGGCAGTTCATGATGAGTTCTAACTTAAATTCGAAATATACATCTGAAAGTATAAAAAGTTACAGCATTTTCTAAATTAAATCACAGAACATTTACGTTAAATCAGGATTACATCACATGTGATTTTAATATTTTTTTAGTGTGCACCGGATTTTCGCAAAAACTTGGTGGAATAAACCCAAAAATAAAAACATGTTTGAAAATGAAGCTAGCAGCTAGCAGACCGTGAAGCGATGCTTTGGCAGTTTTTGAAAATAATTTGAATTGAAAAAAGTAGAAGCTAAAAATTGTTTTGTTCGGGACCACCCTATCCAAATTTAGTAATTTTGTCATAAAATATTACCTGTATGAAAAAAAATAATATTATTTTGGCAAAAATGCGTAGAATTGAATTTTTCCCAACTTTTCAGAACAGTACGACCCCTAATTTGAAAGATTAAAAAAATAAATTTAACAAAATTTACACCAAAAATAGACCTTTTCTTGTAGATAGTTTCGTCTGAAGACGTAAAAACTCTAGTACTGATGGTTTTCGAGTTATCGAATTCTGTCGTGAAATTTGACGAATCCGACCATTGTGCACCGTCGCCACCGAAGATTTTCGGACCGGCACACATCTCTACTGGCGTGCAACGCATAAATGTCCCACGTACATAGGAAATCTTATTAAACATGAGACAAATATGCGTATGACGGTAGTCTAGGACATTTGTGATTTAAATATTTGCTCAGAACCACAGGATACCACTTGTGCAAGAACGCTGCCTACTAGAACAATATCGTGCATGCGACAATGAGTGGAACCGGTTTCATGGAAACGGCCATATCTCAGGTTTTTGTTGTCCGATCTGTGACATCAATATATCAATCAACTCAGGAAGAGCTCTAGTTTATCTAGTAAAATATAAAAAGAGTCAACATTTCACCCAAGCAAAAAATACAAGCGCTGAAAAAATAGAATATTTGACATGTCCTCAAATAATCCGGAATATTTCTGGTGCCCAGTGGCCTGAACATGGATTTGAAACAGTTTCCCAAAACTTGATTAATTTTCCCGTCGAACACTGTAAGAACCAAAGATATCGGTTGATTTTTCACAGAGTTCTGGTCATTTGAATTTTGATAAAATTTTGCCTGTCCCGATCATTCTGTCCAACCCCTGTAGAAGATTTAAATTTGAATAAAACAAAATTTTAAGAAATGATCACTATTTTTCCATTTTCCATTTTTTAGATTGTATTAAACATGATTTCAATTCAAAAAAAGTGTTGACAAAATTCCTTTGGAAAATAACTGTTTAATATTGAATTACATAAACTTGTATTTAAATGTTACATTTATGAGAACGGATAAGGATTTTCAGATAAACTGATATAATTGGAAAAGGCGAAGATGTTTTAACAGATATATTAGATGGATAGGGTGATGTGCGTAGTTCGCGTTTCAGGGACATTCTCGAGTACCGTCGAAAAGTGCAGAGGGCTACGACAGGGCGTGCCTGATATTCAACATCTCATTGGAGGGAGTAATACGAAGGGCAGGAATGGGCACGAGTGGTACGATTTTCACGAAGTCCGTACAACTATTTGGTTTCGCCGACAACATTGATATTATGGATGAACGCTACATCATACTAAAGAGGGAAGTAAAACGGATCGGACTAGTCACCAGTATATGATAGGAAGAGACTCAAGGACCACGTTAGCCACCCACCACGAGTTTGTATCGGAGGTGACGAAATCGAGGTGGTTAAGAATTCGCGTACATGGGCTCACTGGTGACACACGATAGCAGTAGAGAAATTCGGAGACGCATCGTGGCAGGAGATCGTACGTACTTTGGACTCCGCAAAACGCTCCGATCGAATAGTGTCGCCGTACCAAACTGATTATCTACAAATCGCTCATTAGATCGGTAGTCCTCAACGAACACGAGACCTGCACGATGCTCGTGAAGGACCAACGCCCAACGGCCCGTGGAGAAGGCGAATGAATCACGAGTTGCATCAACATCCATCGTTCACATCGCGAAAACTGGAAGACTGCGGTGGGCCGGGCACGTAGTAAGAATGTCGGGCAATAACCCTCGGAAAATGGTTCTCAACAACGATCCGATTGACACAGGAAGGCGAGGTGCACAGCGAGCAAGGTGGATCGATCAGGTGGAGGACGATTCACGGACTCTCGTAACACGGGCTGGCGACGTACAGCCATGGATCAAGCTGAATGGATACGTTTGTTATGTACTGCAGAGGTCACTCTGACCTTAGGCTGAATAATTATAATAAGTTTATGAGAATTATTGCTGAAAAGAAGCAAGGGAAGGAATGTCACTAGCTGAAATCGACCCCGAAACACAGGTCTTTAGGTCCGGCTATGCACGAACAATATTCTCATCATCAATGCGAGTTTCGTTTACGTTTAGTTTAAGGTCACTCCTGACGGAATCCAATTTTCAAAGTACTCGTATTTTAAAGGGCACACCATTCGATACGGAAACAACGCACAACTGTCATTTTTATTTTTTCAGCTTTGCTGCGTCGCAGCATGCGTGAAAAAATAAAAATAACAGTTGTGCGTTGCTTCCGTATCGAATGGTGTGCCCTCGGGTGTGCCCTTGAAAACGCGAGTACTTTGAAAATTGAAAATCCGTCAGGAGTGACCTTAAGCGTCGTTAGCTCTCTATGTAGTTAATGGGGGACAGGTGGGACAGCATGCTATATTCCATTGTAGGTTGAGCAGCCAAAACAAACGTAGTATAGAATTATAGAATGTGACCATAAAAGCTTCTAAATTAATGGGGCATAGTATATCAAACAAAGGAGACTACAGTGTTATTGCCACTAATAAGGGTATAGGTGATGGAGGTAGCCTCACCAGACCAATTTGTTTGAAAGGAGAACATTTGGTTCTACGAGTTGCTCAAAAGGGGGACATATGAAAAAGTATGATTTTTACTGTGTTTCATATGAAAGTTTTATATTTGATTTTCTGCATTTCTTACAATATGGTGTTAGAAAAGTTTGTAAGATTTTCTGATAGTAATCAAGATCGGTGGTCCTTTTTTGTTTCGAAACGAAACAAAAAATATAAGTTCCATGTTTATTTGAAACTAAACAAGTTTGAGGCCCCTTTCGATTCAAATTTTAAAGAAACAAAATTAAATTTTATGTTTTTCCGCGGATTCTTTAACTAGACCTTTTCATGCATTTTAAAATTTGAATATAATATTTTTGGAGGCGAAGCTCCAGAACGTCCAGAGAAGCAGCGAATTCTTCGAATTGGGTCTAAAATAAAGAATCGACATTTTATTTTTTCAAGGGAACGATGAAGCTAATCATACTGAACGCGTTTGATTTTCTTTTGCAACTTGGTAGTCAATCAGAAAAATGGTTAATTTAAAATTTAGAAATTCTTCAACATTTTTGTTTTTATACAAACATTATTTTAAGCTTTTAGTGGAATGTATTTACTTGTCATAATACGAGTTTGTACTATTCCATTTAATTCCACTACTTTATTGTACCTTTGACAGATACGTATTTTGACCTCAACAGTAAGACCGTCTTCAGTGTCTCGTACTTGACTCGACTCGACTGATTTTTGGTCTTGTTTGATTTTCAAAACTAAATTGTATAATATGGTTCCACACGCAAAACACCGCAGGGCACTTCACTCAAATTCAGTTTATATATGGGCCAAACGTTTTGGGCTGGTGGTGATGCCATTTCAGCAACATAAGTTATCATTATCCTTTTTACTCACTTAAACTATTAACAGTATTTGAATATCTGGTACATGTATTCTTGACCGATGCACTATCGTTTACAACCAAAAACAATATAGGGCTTTAAAACACAATTCGTCATACAATTTTTGTGTAGCATTTTATTATAACATTCTAAGAGCATGATCAATGCTGTATAGTGGCTAGAAACTAAGCCCAGGTGATCCGATAGATCTGCAAGAAAAAAAAGTCACTTCTTGAAATACAGCCCAAAAAATACTTTTCTTCTTAAACTTCTATGGAAAATTCTAAAAAATCTAACCACCTAGGGTCAAGAAAAAGCCATCGAAGAGTGTGCCTTCTAATCATTTACAGTTCTATGAACTCTTGAACTTGTGAACTTGAACTCTATGAACTTTTAGTTGAACGGTTCTTTAGATGCTCTTCGAGAAAAAAGAACCCTTGCTGATCAGTTGCTATTTATGGGATTTGAAACGCGCCTGAGATGATTTAGCTTACTGATTGCTTGGCTAACTATTTGGATGAATGAATTATTGGCAGTGGTTGATTTTCTACCCGCCACTGTCACATCCAGGCGCTATAGTATATGCGCAAAATAGCCAGCAAGAGTTAACCGCCAGAAATTTGTATGACGAAAGTCATCTAATGCGGGTTTTCTCAAAATAGGAAACTTTTCATGAAAAACTATTTGGTACCGATTATGTAGGAAAGTGTCCGCTACCAGGCCTACCAAATATTTTTTTGACGAAAGTGCTTAATTTTGAGAAATCGAACCTTAGATGCCTTTCGCCATACTGATTTCAGAAAGTTAACTCCTAGTGTGCCGCTGTAAGCACGCTCAAAGCAGGCGATTCATTCAAAGCACTACAGGATGAATTCAAATGTTTATCATTTCCTTCGAAATTTTCGAAATATTGTATATCCTTATTCAGCATTTCAAATTTTTAACTCTCTTGCTATCGTGGAATAATTGTCTCATACATCCAATCAAGCAATTCATTAATTTGTAGCCATTACATAGAAGTAGCTATCGCCCAATCGAAAGCTCATTGATACACACGTACACTTTGAATATGAAGAATCTTTTGAGACAACTGTTGTGTGGTACAATAAATAATGTTGCTATTTGTCAAAAGGAGGACATTTCTAGCTGAAAGGATGACTAACTGGACAATAAGCCGAAGGTTTTTCTACAACTCTGTCTAACAGTTCGATCTTTAAATTCCAATCATAACGGAGCTATAGCGCTAGTAGCAGTAACTCATACTAAAATATTGAAATTTTGTTATCATTTAGTATAAGTTACTGCAACTGGCGCCTTAACTCTGTTAATATTTATTTATTTATCATCAGACTAAGGCCGGAGTGGCCTGTGCTGCACATAAAAGACTTCTCCATTCAGCTCGGTTCAAGGCTGCACTTCGCCAACCACGCAGTCTGCGGAGGGTCCGCAAGTCGTCCTCCACCTGATCGATCCACCTTGCCCGCTGTGCACCTCGCCTTCTTGTTCCCGTCGGATCGTTGTCGAGAACCATTTTCACCGGATTACTGTCCGACATTCTGGCTACGTGCCCGGCCCACCGCAGTCTTCCGATTTTCGCGGTGTGAACGATGGATGGTTCTCCCAACAGCTGATGCAATTCGTGGTTCATTCGTCTCCTCCACGTACCGTCCGCCATCTGCACCCCACCATAGATGGTACGCAACACTTTCCTTTCGAAAACTCCCAGTGCGCGTTGGTCCTCCACGAGCATCGTCCAGGTCTCGTGTCCGTAGAGAACTACCGGTCTTATAAGCGTTTTGTAGATAGTCAGTTTGGTACGGCGGCGAACTCTATTCGATCGGAGCGTCTTGCGGAGTCCAAAGTACGTACGATTTCCAGCCACTATGCGTCTCCGAATTTCTCTGCTGGTATCGTTATCGGCGGTCACCAGTGAGCCCAAGTACACGAATTCTTCAACCACCTCGCACTATAATAAAGAAATTAAAAAAAAAAAAAAAAAATTCAACCACCTCGATTTCGTCACCACCGATAGAAACTCGTGGTGGGTGGCTCACATTGACCTCTCTTGAGCCTCTTCCTATCATGTACTTCGTCTTCGACGTGTTGATGACTAGTCCAATCCGTTTAGCTTCGCTTTTCAGTCTGATGTAGGCTTCCTCCATCCTCTCAAAGTTACGTGCCATGATATCAATGTCGTCGGCGAAACCAAATAACTGGACGGACTTCGTGAAAATCGTACCACTCGTGTCAATCCCTGCCCTTCGTATTACTCCCTCCAAAGCGATATTAATAGTGGAATTCAAATATCGACCTGTTAGGCAGAGTTGTAGAAAAACATTTGCACTAGAAGTTCATTATACAACACATTTTAAAATTTAGCCTCTGGATTGAGTTATTGACTAACTATTAAATTATCGAACGCAGATTACTAAATGATCGATAACATCATCATCAGAGTCATCCACTGTTGGAGTGAAATTGCGAAAGAGGCAATGAAGAGAAGAGTAGGAGCAAAGCACTTCGAGCCCTAAAGAGGGCGAAAGAACGGCTGCTACCCGACAGCCCCGAACTGATTTATCTCCTTTACACACATTAGACTGCCCGGAATGAGTGCCGGCAAACCATTCATAAGGCGAAGGAGAAATCCTGGATCGACTTCTTATAAGGCATCAGTAGCGAGCAGACGATGGCTTTCCAGGTCCCCCGGGACAACGGCGAAGATTTTAACCAAGCTTTAACGTTAGACGAGCTGGACTTTGCCCTACGTAAAGGAAAAAGAAGATCTACATGACCGGACAACATGGGGTATCCGATGCTCAAACATTTGCCAGCCGGCACAAAATTGGATCTTCTTGAGGGCATCAATAAAGGGTGGACACACCTCGAAGAATCCAGCATCGTCGTTCGTATCGTAAACTCCTCATAAAAATAAGAAATTTCCCCTAAAAAAATAGAAAATGCCAATGAACAAATCAGAGTAGAAGCAATAAATAATTATAATGTTTCCCTAAATAATGCAAAATTTTCATGAAGAACAAAACATTTTTAGCACTTTTAAAAGAATCAAAATTTTCCATTTAAAAGAAATAAGGTACACCGTTGCAAGTTGAAACGCGGGGCAGTTGAAACGGAAGCTGTAATTTAGACCGAATGCTCTGATGATTTGTTTTTTAACAAGCTACTCCCTTAAGGTCTGAGGGAAGGGTTTTCCGTTAAAAAAGCACGTGGTAGCACTCTCTGAGAGAGAAAATTGCCCAATTCAGCCCGCCAGAATGACGCTGTCAGTGTCACCAAAATGATTTCATCATTATGCAGTTTACAATTGCTTGAAAATTTGCCGTAAACGGAGAACAAAAGGAATAGGCAACAATGCGGAAGAAATTTATCACTCATGCAGTGATTCGGCGAGAGAGGAGGAGGAGCTTCCGAAGGAATTCCTGGAGGAGCTTCCGAAGGAATTCCTGGAAGAAATTCCGAAGGAATTTCTGGAGGAACTTCCGAAGGAAGTCCTGGAGGAACTTCCGAAGGAATTCCTGGAGGAACTTCCGAAGGAATTCCTGGAGGAACTTCCGAAGGAATTCCTGGAGGAACTTCCGAAGGAATTCCTGGAGGCACTTCCGAAGGAATTACTGGAGGCACTTCCGAAGGAATTCCTGGAGGAACTTCCTTAGGAATTCTTGGAAGAACTTCCGAATGAATTCCTGGAGGAACTTCTTTAGGAATTCCTGGAGGAACTTTCTTAGAAATTCCTGGAGGAACTTCCTTAGGGATTCCAGAAGGAACTTTCGAAGGAATTCCTGGAGAAACTTCCGAAGGAATTTGTCTTATTTGTTTCATTTGCCCTATTTGTCTTATTTGTCTTATTTGCTTTATTTGTCTTATTTGCCTTATTTGTTTAATTTGGCTTATTTGTTTGATTTGTCTCATTTGTCTTATTTATTTTCAATTGTTTATCTCATCTCATTCCCATATTTGATTTCAATTTATGTATTAGGTATCCTCGTGTTCACAAATAGGAATACGCTTTTTTCTAGTGTCACGCTAGATACAAAGTTGACGGACTTTCTATCGCTCTCATCGCACCTTTCCTGCCGTGCGCCACAAGAAAATATGCTGTTGGCTGCTCTCCCGAAATGGTAACTTTTGAATGAAATTTAAAAAACTTGGTTGAAGTAAAAAGAGCTTCCTGCAAAATTTATTGCGATGACATATACTTTTTATTACAACAAAATGATCGTTGGAAAAATTCAAAACTTTTGTCAGTTGGGTTTTGCGAAATTCGGTTCCTTTGTGCCTCAAATCATCGGAGAGAGGTACTGAGAAGCGAAAATTTCAGTTGTACAAAAGCTTAGTATTTAGAGCTTAATTCAAATTTGTGAAATAGTAGGCCCATGAAATTTCGTAGGAACATTCCTTGATAAATTTCAAAGAGATTGTCAGTTGGGATGAGCGAAATTCGTTCCCAATTCCGAGTTATAGACATTTTAGTACGAAAATAGCGCTCTACCGCGAGAGAGCTTCCCTCAGACCTTAATGCATCTTCTGACTGTCAATCCCGGAAGATTGCAGCTTCTCAAAGCATACTCTGCCATTGCTTACTTTTCGCCCTGTGCAAAATCCAAACCAACTTTTTAGCGTGCTAATGAAATAGGTCTCAAAATATTATTCGGAAGAGTTTTTACTTCAAATTTTCACGGCAGATAATCGTTTAATGATTTCATTCCAGAACTCCGTGATTACATCCGGAAAGCTATATCTGCTTAGTTTGATTGACTGTACACTTCGTAGGTAGCACATAACATATAGGCATCTTTGCCGTGGAATGTGGTCCTTCGATGATTTTGGAACGCTAGCGAACCTAGCGGTGGAAGTCAAGCTTTACTGAACAACGCACATTAGACAGAGCAGGATCGCATACTTTGCTTTCTCTTATTGTCGCCCTGGATGTACGGGAGTGCCGTTCGTCGATTGTTGATAAATAAAGAGCCTACTTTGAAATTTGCAGTTTGTTCTATGATGTCTATCTGTTTTGTGTAGGTAGTTGCTAGTCGTGATTAGCCAAGTAACAATAAAGATACACACCAATTTGGATTAGAAAATGCTATCTTGGGATTCGAAAATTATTCTCACTTTGGCTTGCTTTGGAGTATCATTGATTCAAGACCAATAGCAATGCCGACCACAATTAAGTCAATTAAGGATTAGGAGAGAGAAAATAGTTCATTGCTACAAGAAACCGAGGAATCCTCTGCATCTGCGTGAATGTCACAGGAAATGGTAAAATGGAAATAAAGGAAAGTGTCCTGATATGAGGGGCAAGTTGAAACGATGCATATAAAAAAACGATGCAAAATATTTCTAAATAATTTTGGTGAAGTTTTAAATTTTTTATGGATAATCTTTGGTTCGTATTAGTAAACACCGCAAACAGATTCAAAATTTAACACAGGGGGATTTTTTTTACAGCACTTCAATGTTCAACTTTGAAAAAACCGTTTTAACTTGCCCCGGTGTACCTTACAAAATTTTCATAAAAATAATCTAGTCGACCCGACAGACGTTTTCCTGCATAGTAGGTGAAATTGTGAGGTGTGACTGCACATGCGAAATTTCCATACGAATCTTAATTTTAATTATTCACGATTTACTAAGCCTAACTCGTAATTTTTGCATGAGAAAATATCGTAGAAACCCGTCGGAAACTATAACGAACATATCCACTAAAGAAATGAAGAAATGTATAAAATTATTCATAAAAATTTCCACCAAATTAAATAGGGGGAAAGACGGCTTTGGCAGGTTTTGTTCTATTATTGTCAGGGGGTTTTTGTCGACCAAATTTTATGAAATTTGGCCACAATACTCTTTGATATGCAAAGAATGTTTAGGCCAAATATGAGCATAGTCAGTCATAAAAAAAAACCCTGCCAATAATAGAACAAAACCTGCCAAAGCCGTCTTTCCCCTATTTAATTTGGTGGAAATTTTTATGAATAATTTTATACATTTCTTCATTTCTTTAGTGGATATGTTCGTTATAGTTTCCGACGGGTTTCTACGATATTTTCTCATGCAAAAATTACGAGTTAGGCTTAGTAAATCGTGAATAATTAAAATTAAGATTCGTATGGAAATTTCGCATGTGCAGTCACACCTCACAATTTCACCTACTATGCAGGAAAACGTCTGTTGGGTCGACTAGATTATTTTTATGAAAATTTTGTAAGGTACACCGGGGCAAGTTAAAACGGTTTTTTCAAAGTTGAACATTGAAGTGCTGTAAAAAAATTCCCCTGTGTTAAATTTTGAATCTGTTTGCGGTGTTTACTAATACGAACCAAAGATTATCCATACAAAAATTAAAACTTCACCAAAATTATTTAGAAATATTTTGCATCGTTTTTTATATGCATCGTTTCAACTTGCCCCTCATATCAGGACACTTTCCTTTATTTCCATTTTACCATTTCCTGTGACATTCACGCAGATGCAGAGGATTCCTCGGTTTCTTGTAGCAATGAACTATTTTCTCTCTCCTAATCCTTAATTGACTTAATTGTGGTCGGCATTGCTATTGGTCTTGAATCAATGATACTCCAAAGCAAGCCAAAGTGAGAATAATTTTCGAATCCCAAGACAGCATTTTCTAATCCAAATTGGTGTGTATCTTTATTGTTACTTGGCTAATCACGACTAGCAACTACCTACGAAGTGTACAGTCAATCAAACTAAGCAGATATAGCTTTCCGGATGTAATCACGGAGTTCTGGAATGAAATCATTAAACGATTATCTGCCGTGAAAATTTGAAGGAAAAACTCTTCCGAATAATATTTTGAGACCTATTTCATTAGCACGCTAAAAAGTTGGTTTGGATTTTGCACAGGGCGAAAAGTAAGCAATGGCAGAGTATGCTTTGAGAAGCTGCAATCTTCCGGGATTGACAGTCAGAAGATGCATTAAGGTCTGAGGGAAGCTCTCTCGCGGTTAAGCGCTATTTTCGTACTAAAATGTCTATAACTCGGAATTGGGAACGAATTTCGCTTATCCCAACTGACAATCTCTTTGAAATTTATCAAGGAATGTTCCTACGAAATTTCATGGGCCTACTATTTCACAAATTTGAATTAAGCTCTAAATACTAAGCTTTTGTACAACTGAAATTTTCGCTTCTCAGTACCTCTCTCCGATGATTTGAGGCACAAAGGAACCGAATTTCGCAAAACCCAACTGACAAAAGTTTTGAATTTTTCCAACGATCATTTTGATGTAATAAAAAGTATATGTCATCGCAATAAATTTTGCAGGAAGCTCTTTTTACTTCAACCAAGTTTTTTAAATTTCATACAAAAGTTACCATTTCGGGAGAGCAGCCAACAGCATATTTTCTTGTGGCGCACGGCAGGAAAGGTGCGATGAGAGCGATAGAAAGTCCGTCAACTTTGTATTTAGCGTGACACTAGAAAAAAGCGTATTCCTATTTGTGAACACGAGGATACCTAATACATAAATTGAAATCAAATATGGGAATGAGATGAGATAAACAATTGAAAATAAATAAGACAAATGAGACAAATCAAACAAATAAGCCAAATTAAACAAATAAGGCAAATAAGACAAATAAAGCAAATAAGACAAATAAGACAAATAGGGCAAATGAAACAAATAAGACAAATTCCTTCGGAAGTGCCCCCAGGAATTCCTTCGGAAGTTCCTCCAGGAATTCCTTCGGAAGTTTCTCCAGGAATTCCTTCGGAAGTTCCTCCAGGACTTCCTTCGGAAGTTCCTCCAGAAATTCCTTCGGAATTTCTTCCAGGAATTCCTTCGGAGGCTCCTCCAGGAATTCCTTCGGAAGCTCCTTCTCCTCTCTCGCCGAACCACTGCATGAGTGATAAATTTCTTCCGCATTGTTGCCTATTCCTTTTGTTCTCCGCTTACGGCAAATTCTCAAGCAATTGTAAACTGCATAATGATGAAATCATTTTGGCGACACTGACAGCGTCATTCTGGCGGGCTGAATTGGGCAATTTTCTCTCTCAGAGAGTGCTACCACGTGCTTTTTTAACGGAAAACCCTTCCCTCAGACCTTAAGGGAGTAGCTTGTTAAAAAACAAATCATTAGAGCATTCGGTCTAAATTACAGCTTCCGTTTCAACTGCCCCGCATTTCAACTTGCAACGGTGTACCTTATTTCTTTTAAATGGAAAATTTTGATTCTTTTAAAAGTGCTAAAAATGTTTTGTTCTTCATGAAAATTTTGCATTATTTAGGGAAACATTATAATTATTTATTGCTTCTACTCTGATTTGTTCATTGGCATTTTCTATTTTTTTAGGGGAAATTTCTTATTTTTATGAGGAGTTTACGATACGAACGACGATGCTGGATTCTTCGAGGTGTGTCCACCCTTTATTGATGCCCTCAAGAAGATCCAATTTTGTGCCGGCTGGCAAATGTTTGAGCATCGGATACCCCATGTTGTCCGGTCATGTAGATCTTCTTTTTCCTTTACGTAGGGCAAAGTCCAGCTCGTCTAACGTTAAAGCTTGGTTAAAATCTTCGCCGTTGTCCCGGGGGACCTGGAAAGCCATCGTCTGCTCGCTACTGATGCCTTATAAGAAGTCGATCCAGGATTTCTCCTTCGCCTTATGAATGGTTTGCCGGCACTCATTCCGGGCAGTCTAATGTGTGTAAAGGAGATAAATCAGTTCGGGGCTGTCGGGTAGCAGCCGTTCTTTCGCCCTCTTTAGGGCTCGAAGTGCTTTGCTCCTACTCTTCTCTTCATTGCCTCTTACGCAATTTCACTCCAACAGTGGATGACTCTGATGATGATGTTATCGATCATTTAGTAATCTGCGTTCGATAATTTAATAGTTAGTCAATAACTCAATCCAGAGGCTAAATTTTAAAATGTGTTGTATAATGAACTTCTAGTGCAAATGTTTTTCTACAACTCTGCCTAACAGGTCGATATTTGAATTCCACTATTAACAGAGTTAAGGCGCCAGTTGCAGTAACTTATACTAAATGATAACAAAATTTCAATATTTTAGTATGAGTTACTGCTACTAGCGCTATAGCTCCGTTATGATTGGAATTTAAAGATCGAACTGTTAGACAGAGTTGTAGAAAAACCTTCGGCTTATTGTCCAGTTAGTCATCCTTTCAGCTAGAAATGTCCTCCTTTTGACAAATAGCAACATTATTTAAATTTCCGAAATTTCCATACGAATCTTAATTTTAATTATTCACGATTTACTAAGCCTAACTCGTAATTTTCGCATGAGAAAATATCGTAGAAACCCGTCGGAAACTATAACGAACATATCCACTAAAGAAATGAAGAAATGTATAAAATTATTCATAAAAATTTCCACCAAATTAAATAGGGGGAAAGACGGCTTTGGCAGGTTTTGTTCTATTATTGTCAGGGGGTTTTTGTCGACCAAATTTTATGAAATTTGGCCACAATACTCTTTGATATGCAAAGAATGTTTAGGCCAAATATGAGCATAGTCAGTCATAAAAAAACCCCTGCCAATAATAGAACAAAACCTGCCAAAGCCGTCATTCCCCCTATCTTTCTCCACAAAAAAACAAAACTTTTGACAAAAAATTAATAAAGAGCAATGAAAAAATAAGAAAACTTCCGTGCAAAAATTTAAAAAGCCGTAGAACTGAGCATTTTTTCTTTCTTTAAAAAAGGTTATTGAGTTTTACAGTAATATCCCGATTTTATCACCCCCCTGGTGAATTTTGGGGTGATAAAACAGGGTATGTGACAAAATCGGAAAAAAAATTATTTCAAATTTTTTAATTCATTTCACAAATATAAATCATTTTATCCCTTGGAAAGGCAAAATGCTTGAACGGTACCAGTTATTTCTGGTCGAAAATGCTTACAGAATCCTTCCCAGGTACTCAGAAGTTATTTATAATAAACTTCAAAAATTTTTGGGGTGACAGAATCGGGCCGAAAATGTGACAAAATCGGGACGTGATAAAATCGGGTCGAAAACGTGATAAAATCGGTGGTAGACAAAATCGGGGAGTGACAAAATCGGGTCAATACTGTATTTCATTTTTTGAAGGACATTTTCTTATTTTTTGTTGCACTTTATTGATATTTTATGGAATGATTTCAATTTTTTGTGAAAAAAATATTCATTTTGTGGAAAGTTTTGTAATTGTTAAATGGTTATATCGATTTATTTATGGAATTTTAGTGTTTTTTCAATGGAAATTTTCAAATTCTTTTTTTGACTACTCTTCTTTTGTAATCGTAAGTTTCGCTTTTAAAAGTGCTAATATATTTGTGTTTGCAGGAAAAATTTCAATTGTTAACAGAAATTTTGCATTATTTTGGGAAATTTTATATTTATATGTTGTTTCTATTCTGATTTCTTTATTGGCAATTTTCTAATTTTTCATGGAAAATATCTAATTCTTTATGGAAATTTTATTATGCTGCCAATTTAGTTGTAATTTGATTGAACACGGGTAGTTTGAAGCTTGTGTGAAAATTATTAAGAAAATAGTAACTTTTGTGGGAAACCGTTTCGCAAAGTTGCATCAAGCTCTAAAACTATATGAATAACAAAGAAACATAAAAATAGCAAAAGAATAGATCGACCTCGTTACAAAACGATTTGATGCTTGCGAGAAAAGTAAAAAATATACAAATGTCTTTCAGCCAAATATAGTCATTACGCTTACGCCGAATAAGAATAGACAAGTAATAAGTGAGAAGAAAGAAGAAAAGTGAGGAGTGATAATTGAGAAGTGACTAGTGAGAGGTGCGAAGTGAGAAATGGGGTAAAGGCGGAATTAGGAAGAACAAAGAATGGGGAATAATAATTGAAGAAGGGAGAAGAAAAAAAAAGATGAAAAAAAGATGAAAAATAAGAAAAAAAATAAAAAATAAAAGAAAACAAAAAAAGTAAATGAAAAAGAGAGAAGAATGGAGAAAAGGAGAAAGACGAAAAATAATGAAAAAGGAAGGAAGAAAAAAGATAGAAGAATAAAAAAAAACAGAAACAAAAGAAAGAAAAAGTAAAAAGAGGAAGTAGCAGGAACTAGGAAGAAGGAAGAAGGAAGAAGGAAGAAGGTAGAATGAAGAAGGAAAAAGGAAGAATGAAGAAGGAAGAAGGGAGAAGGAAGAAGGAAGAAAGAAGAACGAAGAGTAAGAGGAAGAGAAAGAGGAAGGAAGGATGCAAGAAGCACGAATAAAGAAGAAGGAAAAGGGAGGAAAGAAGAAGGGAGAAGCAAAAAGGAAGAAGAAGAAGAAATGATGAAGGAAGAAGGAAGAAGAAAGAAAAAAGAAGGAAGGAGGAAGAAGGAGGAAGATAGCACGAAGAAGGACAAGGAGAAAGAAGAAGGAAAAAGGAAGAAGGAAGAAGGAGAATGGAGAAGGAAGAATAAGGAATAATGAAGAAGGATGCAGAAAGAAGGAAGAAAGAAGCAAGAAGAAAAAAGAAGGAAGAAGGAATAATGAAGAAGGTAGAGGTATGCACGAAGAAGAAAGAAGAAATAAAGAAGAATGAAAAGAAGAAAGAAGAAGGAAGAAAGAAGGAAGAAGAAAGAAGAAAGAAGAAAGAAGGAAGGCGAGCAATGTTCGCACTAATTTATTTTCTCATCGACCGCACTAAGCACAAACCCGGATTTCACGACTATTTTGCGTCCTAATATGAACTATGAACGCGTCAGATTTTGCACTTTGAAAAAAATCTGCGTCCGATATGAAACATAATCGATTTTGCACTAATTAATTTGCTTCCGACGGCACCAAGCAAATTCAAACACCCGGATCTAGAAAAAAATCTGCGTCCGATATGAAACACGACCGATCTTGCACTTTTTTTTTACTTTCAGACCGCATGAAACAAAAATAAACAGCCTAAAAATTCAGTGTTCGACATTGAACACGACCGATCTTGCACTTGGCCTGCAAAAATATTGCTGTAATGTTAAAAAGTTAAAGAACAGATTGCACAAGCATTCTAAACTGAAAATAAAACAAATGATATGGAAATTCCAAGAATATTGACAAAATTTCTGGTGATGCTGTTTTTATTTCGCCCAGTGTAAATCTTCTCTCTATAATCGTGGCTTTTGCTTCTAGAACTATTCAATCATTTTCTTCTACATTTTTAAATAACCATTATTTTGGAAAGTTTCGTTATTAGAATGAAGACGGCTACATCGAAAGTGGTGACTACGCTGGATGTATCGGTCGTTGTTTCCGCTTGCATTTGCGGCATCTTTTGCGGTATATTTGGTCTTTCATTCGTGAGAGAGCTTAATCAACGATTAAACGAGGTACGTATCGTTCATTGTCTACATAAGCTTCACTAGTGAGACGAACAACTTTTATCGGCAAGTGGTTAGGGACTGAATTATATTATGTATAGTTCGTAGACCTAACTTGTACGAGGACAAGGAGCTCCCAGATGGGAAAACTAATTGGTTGAGTAATTATTTTCCGGTAGCCAAAATGTACTACACCGGAAATTAATATACTTTACGCTTGGTAAATTAAATAAATTTTTCACGCTTCTGTGATTTTTCCATCCCTGAATAAGAAAAGTTCTACTCCACGGAGAATTCAGGGTAACAGTTCCAGTTCTCTATTTCAAAGCTTCCACGTTCTTCCAAACATACACCGTGTAAATAGAAAGGAGTCTGTTTTCCTACTCCAAAAGCATTTTAGCATGTTATCAGATAGAATAGATATATGGGGATGTAGAGAAAAGGGACTTTTCCCCTATGTGAATCCTGCTTCATACTGAATTTTGGGCTCTCTCACTGCTCCATTCGTAGAACCAACCGAGTCCCACCGCTATTCTAAAATTAATTTGAATCATTTCTAGGCGGACGATATGCTTTCGATGTACTTCGCTGCCGGAGAAAAGGAAACGAAGAAACGAAAAGGTTTCACGATGCTGACCGTGGTGGGTGTCATCATAACAGGTGCTCTAGGTGAGACTTTTTTTTTGCTGCTCCACACCGTAGTACGTCTTGTCTCGAGTGATTGCTGGAAGGGCCCGGGGCGTCTGGGGACGAACGAAAAATAATGGGATAAGTTGCTTAATTTTCCAGCTCTTGACATTTGGGTCTGGTATCGGATAGCGGAGAAAATAAAGAAGGAAAATCAAGACTCAGGTAAGCCAAACGATTCTTCGATTATATTCTTACAAACGATTTGCACCGTTCAATATGATTGATGGGATATAAATTGGGTGCGTTGGAGCAAGCTTAAATTGCCATTCTGCAATATGGTACTCGTAAATTGAGCTGGCAATCATCGTGGGAAAATCTAGCAAGGCTGTGTTTGTTGTTTGCTTTATTTTTACCTCACATAGTAAAAAATCGCACTAAAATTTTGTTCTGTAACACTGCAACTGTAGTACTACTATTAATCGTCTAATGATCTCTGAATTTATTACAAACTATAAAGTGTTGGGTAGACCTTGAAATCGCAAATTTCCTGCACGGTTTTAATCAACGGTTTTAGCCTAACGGATATAATTGATGCACAATTTTATAACATAATTTTTAATTATTGTTAGAGTCTTTATTTTCTTAGAACAATAGGTACATAACATCTTGAATGTCTAAGTTACGCTCCGAATGACTCTCAATTATTTTTGAAGTTTCCCCAAATTGAGGGAATGACACGATTTTGCATTAAAAATTGGTGATGGTTTTGTTTCGGAGTTTCCGTAAGAGCGGCCAAAAAACACTCTGAAGTACTAGTACTAGTTTTGTTGAGTTGACTTTTTTATGCATGCTTCGAACATTTACCTATAGAGCCATTAATTGGCAGCATATATAATCGAAAAATATGTCCTAGGTAGGTCTTCAACTCTGCAAGGTGATAAACATTAAAAAGTATGAAAATAAGCTCATCGAATTTGTTTAACAATGGTCTCAAAATGCATGAAATTTTTAAGAAATCTTTTTCCATTTAATTAATTTGCTGCTTTTTTTACAGTAAGTTCCATCTTCTTATAAGACTCTCGCAAAGTTTAATCATCAATATTGTTGATGGCAAAACCTAGAGAAGCTTCTTGAAATAAAATCGAATCATTGCATTACTTGTTGTCTGTCGTTTATCTCATAGGTTAACGGTATATAATGCTACTGAAATACTGCCTATAATCACATATCAGTCCCATATGAAAAGGGAACCCAGCAAAGATGGGATGGATATGCGAATGCTTTCGTTATTCTAATTCAACTTACACTTTTTGTCTAGTTCAGTGGTTTATTGCTAATATAGATGACATATCTCTTAAATATTTGTTTTAGGTGCTAATGTCTTAGGATATTGTCCTTTTTACGCTCTATATTATATATTGATGATGTTTCACGTGCTATTCGCGCAATCGGCGTTAGGTTTAAACCGCCGGTTCCATCGCCTCAACTTGACTCTCTATCACGTATTTCCGGAATGTAAGTGTGAAAAAACAACAGCAAGGCGTATAGGTATATCGCAATTGTTTAACTTTGCAATTTTCTCCGTTCCTTTTTCTTTTGATGATTATTTTTCAGTTCACAAAACACCCATAATTGAGATAACATCGGTGTCATCGGCCAACAATGCCTTGGATATGCTGGAAAACATAATGGAGCCGCGGAATGGCTTGGTCTCTGTTTCACACGGTGCGAAAAGCGTTATTTACGAAAGGACCTGCTTTGCATGCTTTTGTTGTCGTTTTTGCTTTTGTTGGACGTGTATCCGGTTTCATCCGTTTGAAGATTTAGTTTGGTAGCATTTTAAATAGGTACATTATCTGGCTAACGCACAAATTTGTTAGCAATGTTAATTTAGCATAATAATCGATTTCATTTGCTTCGTTGAATAAGCATACATTATAAACGAGTTGTTTATTATGGCCGAGTATTACACTTTAGCAACTGAATCTAATGATTTCCCCGATGTATTAACCATTGTGTGGCCGGTAAAAAAAACACCCTTAACAGGCCGGCAGGGTACCCGGCACAAGGCTAAAATGCTTATATCTCAGTCAATTTTCAACCGATCTACATAATTTTGGGCTCGTTCGATTTAAAAACTTTTTCTTCTATCAAGTCCTTCTGATATCCGGGAAATCCGAATTTCCAGGGACATATCCTACTCAGATGATATTGATCGTTGATTTCGGTAGGTAATCCGCAGGATGGATATCAAACTTCTTGAAATTTCATCAGTAGATTGATCTTTATTGTTTTGGGTTCATCAGAAGTGCAAATTTTCGATTGGCGATTCCAGAACAAGTTCCTCGAGGGGTCATAGATGGCCATAATTTTTTTTCAATGGAATATCATCAAAATGGATACAAACTTCTTGAAAATTTATCAGTTCTTCCAGGAACCCTTCTGGAAGTTCCTCCAGGAACCCATCCGGAAATTCTTCATTAATTCCTCCGGCAGTTCTTCAGGAATTTGTAGAACTCCGTAAGCTCCTCCAGGAATTCCTCCGGAAGTTCCTCCAGGAATTCCTCCGGAAGTTCCTCCAGGAATAACTCCGGAAGTTCCTCCAGGAGTTCCTCCGGAAATTCCTCTAGGAATTCCTTCGGAAGCTCCTCCGGAAGTTCCTCCAGGAATTCCTCTGGAAGTTCCTCCAAGAATTCCTCCGGAAGTTCCTCCAGGAATTCCTCCGAAAGTTCCTCCAGGAATGATGTGTTTTTCTGTAGTGGTTTTCTTAGATGGAATTCCATAAATGTCCACTCCTCCGGATGTTCGGAAACTTCTGAAGGGCTACTTATTGGCCATCCGGAATCGATGAGTGTTCTATGCATTGATTTTGCTCTCTCATTAGAATCGATTTTTAAAAATAGCAGAAAGTGACGATCTTGTTCAATTGACCGTTTCTTCAGATGTTCCAGGACTTTCGAAGAATCTCTTAGTGGTCATCCGAAATGAATGAGTCATTGCATTGATTTTCCTCGCTCATGACTGGAACACTCAATTTTTAAAAAGTTGCAGCTTTGGACTGGTCTTCCGGGATTAATGGGTAGTCCTTGAAAATGATTTTGCTGTCATATTGCTATTCAAAAAATGAGCACTGCTCCGAATGTTCCGTTTGTCCTCCCGGAGGACCTGTTAGTAGCCACCTGGTGTCAATGAGTGAGTGATTAGAAATAGTCGCCTCATACTGGGGCAAATTGGAAGAATCGACCAGTTCCCCAGGTGTTCCAGAACTACCGGAAAACCACTGGGCACAGAGATCAATGAGTAGTAAGATAGATAAAAAAAATAATGTGAGAAACAAGGCCCTTAGATCATTTCAAGAAGTTTGATACCCATATTGTTGGGGTTCCATTGAAAAATGCTTATGACCTCTCAGGGAACCTGATCCGATGGGCACAATAAGGCGAGGTGCACATCGAGCAAGCTGGATCGTTCAGGTGCTGGATCGATTAGGTGCAGGATGATTTTCGGACCCTCCATAGACTGCGTGGTTGGCAATGTGCATCAATAGAACGAGCTGAATGCAGAAGACTTTTTTGTAGTGCACAGGCCACTCCGGCCTTAGTCTGGGAAAATAAAATTAATGATACCCATTATGCTTGAAATGTATTGAAAAGTGTTTCGCCCACGGGCAACTCGTACTGTAACGGAATCTCTGAGGTCAGCACGTCTGGTAGCCCTAAAACAGTAAGAATGAATCTGGTGATGAACTTTTAAGAAGTTCGATACTCATATTGTTCTCGACCCCTCTGGGAACCTGCTCTGAAATGGCCACTCGAATGTTCGCACGTCTGATGGGCCCAAGATAATCATAGCATCAACCGGCTGTGGAAATTTCTAGAAGTTTGATACCGAAATCCAAGGTCAGTTTGCCGAATCAGAACATGTCCCTGGAAATCCGAATTTCCCGGATATAAGCATGACTGGACAGACCCAACCCAACAACAGCACGATAAAGAAGAAAATTTGGAATCGAATGAGCCAAAAACTATTGAAATCGGTTGAAAATTGACAAAGATACAAGCATTTCAGTTTCGTGGTACCCGGGTACCCTGGTGGTCATTTAAAGGGTAAAAAAAGTCGGAACCCCTTCCTCCACCCCTCCTTGATTAAAACTTCCGTTAACCCCTACAATCGATTTTAATCGTCATTATTGTGGATCTGACAGAGTTTCAACGTCTTGCTATGAAAAATCATTTAGATATCGTGAATTGAATTCCGAAAAGGTACCCGGGTACCCAGCCGGCCACATAAGGGACGGCCACACCAAATGAGACCTATAAGGGTAAGCGATTATTTAGTTGTGAATGGGGCTTGCTTTCCCTAGAAGAAATTCCGGGGACATTCTTCTTCTTCTTCTTCAATGGCTCTACATTCCAACTGGAACTTGGCCTGCTTTGCAACTTAGTATTCTATTACACGCAGAAAAAACTATCCTAAAACAATAATATTATACATAAATTTAACAAGAATTTCACATTGTTTTGGCAGAACAAGAATTCTTGTTGTTTCAACAATCCAATATTGTTGTTTTTATGGAAGCTTTGAAAGTTTGGGTTTGACAAAGCTTTCTTTAAAGCTTTGACCATTAACAAGAATATTGTTGTTTTAAAAAGAGATTAATTTTTATTTCAAACATCAATGTTTTTAAATTGAACGGATTGTCTTTTTGATAATATTTTATGAAAGAACAATAAATTTCATAAATTTGGTTTGTTTTTTCTTTATTATTGGGTAACATCGCAGTTTTAGGCATATTCTTCTTAACATATAATGCATATAAATAATTATAAATGGTAGCAGCGGCGGAACTGAAACAAAATCCATTTTGTAAGTAAATTTGTAAATATTTGCGATATGTCACTCACATAATTTTAAGTATATCAGCCAACGTAGAATGTAACATGTATGTTCCATTTCAATATACTTTCTCCAGAGAATTCCGAGTCTTTGAGAGTTACATGGCTGTTCCCCAGTCCTGAAAACAGAGATAAGCATATTTAAATTATGTGTGAGACAATTACGGTAATATACAAAACGTACCTTGATTAATGATGAATCACAATCGCTGCTTCTGTTGGCTCCTACTTCCGGAAATAAGTGTTCCGCAATTTTGATTTATATCTGATGATCCGGGTTCACCATTTTCACAGTTTTATTTACAAACATATATCATGAAATCATGCTGAACATTGGAAAATTACAAATTTGTTTTATAGACAAACATGTTTTATTATATGATATTTTTGTATTTTCAAGGCAAGCAAAACGGTGAGGTGCGTGGCTGTAAAGCTCGACCATACTGAATGTGTTTTGTCTTGAGATCCCGAACCGATCTCGGAATCCCTGCGATGGGACAACATATGGTCAGGCTTCTGCCAAACCGCCCCAGCGGCTTTTTGAATAACTTGTGAAATTTGGTAAATGGAAAATGGAAATCATTTCATTGCAATTCATAGGTACACTTGTTGGAGAATATCCTCAGTTATGGAGTTGAGAAATATCCGATTCGATTTGTGATCAATTGAATCTATTCAACGAAATCGTGGGCAGAAGAATGGGATTTTTTTTTGCTGGCGCTTAGTGCGATTTGGCAGAACCCCGACCATATATCAACTCTAATTAACGCTAACGAATTATTAAGTGCACAATTTCTAAATGATCTAGCCTTTATTTGTCGCCTCCTGCATCGATTTCCGGTTGTTGACGACTATTATCTCCGTTTCATGATGCGCCACTTCATCGGCGAATCCCACTAACTCGACTTGTGGCAGGAGCTTCAACCTCAGTTCACCATCGTACATCACGTTCCACAGTAATGGTCCCAGAATTAATCCCTGCAGGACACCTGCCGTGATGTGCGCTAACCACGCCCTCGGTTGTCTCGTAGATCTCGGTACTCCTAGTCGAAGCAACGAGTTCGCGATCCCCATCCAGCACGCACTGTTGAATGCATTCCGCACGTCGAGTGTTATTACATACTTCACAGTAACGTATACCGCATCGCTTGCATTCGATGGTGACCTCTGCAGTGTTAACCACCAATTCGGTGGCATCCAGAGTATACCGTCATCTCTGAAAGCCGAATTGCTCGCTCGATAGTCCTTCCGCCAGGCTTGCCAAAAACTACTCGCCGAGTAGAAAATGAGCAAGAGCAAGAGTTTTTTTTGAGGAGCAGAAATAAGCATCAAAACTCACAACATTGTTCATAATTAAACCCGAGCTTGTGCGTCGCAAAACAAGAGCGAGTCCATCTGGTCATCTTTTTCTTTTGGTGCGCCACTCACTTACACTCACACTCAAAACAGCCTCCAACATTTTTTTCACATACAAGCGTCGTTCCGGAGGCTCAATGAGTGCTCTTTCGCCCGACGCCTCACTCACATGTGTTTTTATTTTGCTTTTCCTCACTCTGTTTTTTCGTACTTCTGCTTTTTTACGCTTCCACTCAATTGTGAGGATGCGAAGGCAGCATTTTGCTGATGATGATTTTATTTCACTCTAGCGAAGGTGAGGAGTTTTGTCAAGCCGCTCCCGCCCTCTCCACGTATGGCGACAGCCTGTTTGGGATCAACTTCTCCAGTTGATTTCCTACCGTGTCTATTAGACAGATTGGTCTGTACGGTCTCCTGGTGGCTTGCCAGGTTTCGGTAACAGGACCAAACGCTGTCTCTTCCATATTTCGCGGAATGTCCACTTGTCCAGGCACCTCTGCATGACTGACCTGAATATGTCCGGATTGCTTATTGTGGCTGCCTTTAACGCTATGTTCGGGATCCCATTGTTTGCTATTGAAAATTGGTTAGATCGGACTATGGTATCAGAAGTTATAGCCAAAACACGCTCAAAATCAGTCACGAGAAAGGCACCAACTCCGCTAGGTGGATTAATCGGGGTTTTGTATAGGGTTCCTAGTACCGTCTCTTTTTTGTGGTACCGGTACTACGGTACTGAGAAAGTCCAGTACCGGTAGTACCGGGAAAATACCGGTACTAGAGTATTTTTGATTGGTGTCGGATATTTATTCAAATTTAATACCTGAACATTGATCCTTTCTTCCTTTTTTTTTTTTTTTTTTTTTTAACTAATTTTATTTGCTAATTATCTAATACATGCATTCATCTCTTAGACTAGGTGTTCCGTGTTTTCTTAACACTATCATCCTTATTTGCTACGCTTTTAGTTATTATTAATACATTTCAATTGCCTCTGGCAGTTAGAATTTTTTCCTCTGGTTGAATTGAACCATGTAGGAATTACAATGTTTTCAACTTAAACTAAACTTAACCTATTTTATACTAAGGGTACAAGGAGTTAATCGTTGCAATAGAAGATTGCAACGATTTTTGTCTAAAATTGGAAATTATTTTGTTGGACATTTGTTGCAATGTCTCAATATTAGAAATTCTATGAAGTTCATTGGTACTATACCACGGAGGCAACTTCAGAATCATTTTCAAAATTTTATTTTGAATCCTCTGGAGTGCCTTCTTTCTGGTATTGCAGCAACTAGCCCATATTGGCACAGCATACAACATGGCAGGTCTAAAAATTTGTTTGTAAATCAAAAGTTTGTTCTTAAGACAAAGTTTTGATTTTCTGTTTATAAGTGGATATAGGCACTTAATATATTTGTTACATTTGGCTTGAAGGCCTTCAATGTGATTTTTAAAAGTTAATTTTTGATCTAGCAGAAGTCCTAAATATTTAGCTTCGCTAGACCAATTAATTGGAACCCCATTCATAGTGACAATATGTCTGCTAGAAGGTTTCAAATAAGAAGCTCTCGGCTTATGTGGGAAAATTATAAGCTGAGTTTTGGAAGCATTCGGGGAAATTTTCCATTTTGCAAGTAAGTGGAGAAAATATCCAAACTTTTTGCAATCTACTACAAATGACACGAAGGCTTCGCCCTTTGGCTGAAAGGCCCGTGTCATCTGCAAACAAAGATTTTGACACCCTGATGGTAAATCAGGTAAGTCAGAAGTAAAATGTTATACAATATGGGCCCCAGTATGCTGCCTTGGGGACACCAGCCCTTACAGGTAATCTATCAGATTTAGTATTCTGATAGTTTACCTGCAGCGAGCGATCTGATAAATAATTTTGGATCAGTTTAATGATGTACAGAGGAAAATTAAAATTCATCAATTTTACAATCAAACCTTCATGCCAAACACTGTCAAATGCTTTCTCTATATCAAGAAGAGCAACTCCAGTCGAATATCCTTCAGATTTGTTGAGCCGAATTAAGTTCGTAACTCTTAATAACTGATGAGTGGTTGAATGCCCATGGCGAAAACCAAATTGCTCATCAGCAAAAATAGAATTGTCATTAATATGAACCATCATTCTATTTAAAATAATCTTTTCAAACAGTTTGCTTATTGAAGAAAGCAAACTGATTGGGCGATAACTAGAAGCCTCAGCTGGATTTTTGTCCGGCTTCAAAATTGGAACAACTTTGGCGTTTTTCCATTTATCTGGAAAGTATGCCAATTGAAAACATTTGTTAAATAAATTAACCAAAAAGGATAAAGAGCTCTCAGGAAGTTTTTTGATAAGTATGTAGAAAATACCATCATCACCCAGGGCTTTCATATTTTTAAATTTTCTAGTAATAGATCTCACTTCATCCAAATTAGTTCCCAACGAAGGGTCAAAAACATTATCTTGGTTGAGAATGTCTTCGAAGCTTCGTGTAACCTGATCCTCAATTGGACTAGTGAGACCTAGACTAAAATTATGGGCACTCTCGAACTGCTGAGCAAGTTTTTGAGCCTTTTCGCCATTTGTTAATAAAATTTTATTTCCCTCTGTAAGCGCTGGAATTGGCTTTTGAGGTTTTTAAGAATTTTGTTAATTTCAAAAGGGTTTCGAACTGGGATCCAACTTCGAGACATTATTCTCAAAGTTGGTATTTCTCAGAATAGCGAAACGTTTTTTAATTTCATTTTGCAAATCTCGCCAAATAACTTTCAACGCGGGATCGCGAGTTCTTTGGTATTGCCTTCTTCTCACATTTTTAAGACGGATCAGTAGCTGAAGATCGTCGTCAATAATAATGGAGTTGAATTTAACTTCACATTTCGGAATTGCAATGCCTCTGGCTTCGACAATTAAATTTGTCAAAGATACGAGAGCATTATCAATATCACTTTTGGTATCGAGAGGAATATCAACATCAAAATTCCTATCGATATACGTTTTATATAAATCCCAATCAGCTCTATGATAATTAAAAGTAGAGCTGATTGGATTATAAATGGCTTCTTGTGAGATTTCAAATGTCACAGGAAGGTGATCAGAGTCAGTCAAAGTCAGCATGAGTTACCAATTGGCCACACAGCTGACTTGAATCCGTTAAAACTAAATCAATTGTAGAAGGATTTCGACTGGAAGAAAAACAAGTTGGTCCATTGGGATATTGAATAGTATAATATCCCGCAGAACAATCTTCAAATAAAATTTTACCATTGGAATTGCTTTGAGCATTATTCCATGAACGGTGTTTGACATTGAAGTCACCAATTACGAAGAATTTTGATTTGTTGCGAGTCAGAATTTGAAGATCAGCTTTCAACAAATTCTTTTGCTGCCCATTGCATTGAAAAGGCAAGTAGGCTGCAATGAAGGAAAATTGTCCAAAATTTGTTTCAACAGAAACTCCCAAGGTTTCAAAAACTTTGGTTTCAAACGAAGAAAATAATTTATGTTTGATACGTCTATTAATGACAATGGCGACCCCACCACAGGCGCTGTCAAGACGATCATTTCTGTAGATAAAATAGTTTGGATCTCTTTTAATGGAGAGTCCTGGTTTTAAATACGTTTCAGTTATAATGGCAATATGCACATTATGAACTGAAAGGAAGTTGAATAATTCATCTTCCTTACCCTTTAGAGAGCGGGCATTCCAATTTAGAACTTTCACACAATTATTTGGATCCATTGAAACGGAGTCCGATAACAATTTTTTGTGTGTACTTTATACCAACCTGAACAGCTTCTGGTATGGTATTTGATTTGGGCAGCAGGGACTATGTCCAAGGGCTTGACGATCCCTCCCCAGGCCATCTGCGAGTTGTGGGGCTTGCCTAGGATGTGGTGGGGTTTGACAGTGGGCCCTGTTAAACCTCTATAAAAAGCTGCATGTATCCGCAAGTAGGCCCCACCAAAGCGACCGTGTGCCGCTCAAAGCGCACAAGCCCAAGTCCTGGTGTTAGGTGGGACGCTAAACAGCCCTGACACGACGGCCCTCCGACGAGACAGGAGGTTTGCGCTGGCCCAATAAGCCGCCTAGAAAACCAATCATTACGAACAATATAAGAGATAATGCGACTCGATATAATCGGCAAAGACCTAGGCGACGAATACAGGATCACGATTGGAAGCTTGGAACATGGAATTGCAAGTCGCTAGGTTTCGCAGGTTGCGACAGGATGATCTACGATGAATTACATCCCCGCAACTTCGACGTCGTGGCGCTGCAGGAGATTTGCTGGACAGGACAGAAAGTGTGGAAAAGCGGGCATCGAGCGGCTACCTTCTACCAAAGCTGTGGCACCACCAACGAGCTGGGAACCGGCTTCATAGTGCTGGGTAAGATGCGCCAACGCGTGATTGGGTGGCAGCCAATCAACGCAAGGATGTGCAAGCTGAGGATTAAAGGCCGTTTCTTCAACTATAGCATCATCAACGTGCACTGCCCCCACGAAGGGAGACCCGACGACGAGAAAGAAGCGTTCTACGCACAGCTGGAGCAGACATACGATGGATGCCCACTGCGGGACGTTAAAATCGTCATCGGTGACATGAACGCACAGGTAGGAAGGGAGGAAATGTATAGACCGGTCATCGGACCGGATAGTCTGCACACCGTATCGAATGACAACGGCCAACGATGCATAAACTTCGCAGCCTCCCGCGGAATGGTAGTCCGAAGCACCTTCTTTCCCCGCAAAAATATCCACAAGGCCACATGGAGATCACCTAACCAAGAAACGGAAAACCAAATCGACCACGTTCTAATCGACGATAAATTCTTCTCCGACATCACGAACGTCCGCACTTACCGCAGTGCGAATATTGAATCCGACCACTACCTCGTTGCAGTATGCCTGCGCTCAAAACTCTCGACGGTGTACAACACGCGTCGAAGTCGGACGCCGCGGCTTAACATTGGGCGGCTACAAGATGGTAGACTAGCCCAAGAATACGCGCAACAGCTGGAAGTGGCACTTCCAACGGAAGAGCAGCTAGGCGCAGCGTCTCTTGAAGATGGCTGGAGAGATATTCGATCCGCCATTGGTAGCACCGCAACCGCTGCACTTGGCACGGTGCCCCGGATCAGAGAAACGACTGGTATGACGGCGAATGTGAGCAGTTAGTGGAAGAGAAGAATGCAGCATGGGCGAGATTGCTGCAACACCGCACGAGGGCGAACGAGGCACGATATAAACAGGCGCGGAACAGACAAAACTCGATTTTCCGGAGGAAAAGCGCCAGCAGGAAGATCGAGACCGTGAAGAGACGGAGCAACTGTACCGCGCTAATAACACACGAAAGTTCTATGAGAAGTTAAACCGTTCACGTAAGGGCCACGTGCCACAGCCTGATATGTGTAAGGACATTAACGGGAACCTTCTTACGAACGAGCGTGAGGTGATCCGAAGGTGGCGGCAGCACTACGAAGAACACCTGAATGGCGATGTGGCAGACGAAGATGGCGGTATGGTGATGGACCTGGGAGAACGCGCGCAGGACATAATTCTACCGGCTCCGGATCTCCAGGAAATCCAGGAGGAGATTGGCCGGCTGAAGAACAACAAAGCCCCTGGGGTTGACCAACTACCAGGAGAGCTATTTAAACACGGTGGTGTGGCACTGGCTAGAGCGCTGCACTGGGTCATTACCAAGATTTGGGAGGAGGAAGTTTTGCCGCAGGAGTGGATGGAAGGTGTCGTGTGTCCCATCTACAAAAAGGGCGATAAGCTGGATTGTAGCAACTACCGCGCAATCACATTGCTGAACGCCGCCTACAAGGTACTCTCCCAAATTTTATGCCGTCGACTAGCACCAACTGCAAGGGAGTTCGTGGGGCAGTACCAGGCGGGTTTTATGGGCGAACGCTCCACCACGGACCAGGTGTTCGCCATTCGCCAAGTACTGCAGAAATGTCGCGAATACAACGTGCCCACACATCATCTATTCATCGACTTCAAAGCCGCATATGATACAATCGATCGGGACCAGCTATGGCAGCTAATGCACGAACACGGTTTTCCGGATAAACTGATACGGTTGATCAAAGCGACGATGGATCGGGTGATGTGCGTAGTTCGAGTTTCAGGGGCATTCTCGAGTCCCTTCGAAACCCGCAGAGGGTTACGGCAAGGTGATGGTCTTTCGTGTTTGCTATTCAACATCGCTTTGGAAGGGGTAATACGAAGAGCAGGGATTGACACGAGTGGTACGATTTTCAATAAGTCCGTCCAGCTATTTGGTTTCGCCGACGACATAGATATTATGGCACGTAACTTTGAGAAGATGGAGGAAGCCTACATCAGACTGAAGAGGGAAGCTAAGCGGATCGGACTAGTCATCAACACGTCGAAGACGAAGTACATGATAGGAAGAGGTTCAAGAGAAGACAATGTGAGCCACCCACCGCGAGTTTGCATCGGTGGTGACGAAATCGAGGTGGTAGAAGAATTTGTGTACTTGGGCTCACTGGTGACTGCCGAAAATGACACCAGCAGAGAAATTCGGAGACGCATAGTGGCTGGAAATCGTACGTACTTTGGACTCCGCAAGACGCTCCGATCGAATAGAGTTCGCCGCCGTACCAAACTGACAATCTACAAAACGCTAATTAGACCGGTAGTCCTCTACGGACACGAGACCTGGACGATGCTCGTGGAGGACCAACGCGCACTTGGAGTTTTCGAAAGGAAAGTGCTGCGTACCATCTATGGTGGGGTGCAGATGGCGGACGGTACGTGGAGGAGGCGAATGAACCACGAATTGCATCAGCTGTTGGGAGAACCATCCATCGTTCACACCGCGAAAATCGGACGACTGCGATGGGCCGGGCACGTAGCCAGAATGTCGGACAGTAACCCGGTGAAAATGGTTCTCGACAACGATCCAACGGGCACAAGAAGGCGAGGTGCGCAGCGGGCAAGGTGGATCGATCAGGTGGAAGATGACTTGCGGACCCTCCGTAGACTGCGTGGTTGGCGACGTGTAGCCATGGACCGAGCCGAATGGAGAAGACTCTTATATACCGCACAGGCCACTTCGGCCTTAGTCTGATTATAAATAAATGGTATTTGATTTGAACATTGCATCAATCATGTGATGCAATTGTTCAGTTAAAAAATCAAAATCGGAAGCAGTCATGCTACCTGAATCGGCAACATGACCGTTATTTTCCGTTGGGACATGGGTATAAACCTCATTTTGAGAAGAGAAATTTGGTCTACCAGCAGCGATGTTTGCATACGTAGGTACATTGGAAAAATTGGAATTTACTGAAGTGCTTGCTACCCGTTGACGAGCGGCAAAATTTGTTTGTGAATTGTGGTGGGTATGAATTGCTCGACCGGTAACCGGTTTCGAAATTTGAGCGTTTGAAAATTTCTACCCGTCGAATCTGGGATCCGATTGGAATTTCCGTCATCAATTTTGCACGGGAATTCAAAACTTTTGCGTGAAGGGCATTCCCAGAAATTGGATTTATGATTGCCCCACAGTTTGCGCACTTAAATTTATTGGAATCTTCTCTCACAGGACATGCGTCCTTGGCGTGAGAGGTTCCACCACAAATCATGCATTTAGCATCCATGTGACAATGTTTGGTTCCATGACCCCACTTTTGGCACTTACGGCACTGGGTAGGGTTTTGGAAGTTTCCCCAGGCCTGCGGAAATGTTCCCATGTAACACGGACATGAGACATAATACAGGCCTTTTCCAAACTTTTCATATTATTTAGTTCACTTTTGTTAAAATGAACTAAATAAAATTCTGAGAAATGCCCTCTGGGAAGTTCCAGAATGGGATTTTTTTCATCTTAATTACTTGGACTGGTGAAAATCCAAGTAATTGAGAAATTTCAATTTTAATCTCATCCAGTGATTTGTCATCACTGGGGAGACCTTTCAAGACGACTTTGAACAATCGCTCAGTTTTGTCGTCGTATGTGAAGAATTTATGGCGCTTCTCAGTTAAATAGTGAAGAAGACGTTTGCGATCGTCAAAGGATCCCGGCAAAACGCGGCAGTCACCCTTCCTAGCAATCTGAAATGAAACCTTGATCCCCTGAAGGCTACTCAAAATCTCATTCCGGAAGCCAGAAAACTCGGCAACAGATACCACAATTGGCGGAATCCTTTGCTTTTTCGCATGAATCGAATCACCTGGGCTAGAGGTAGATTCGATTTGCTCAATTTCATCATTAATCATATCGAACTGATTGCTCAGTTCGATTGGAGAAGAATTATTTCCGATATTAGAGTTAGAAGGAATATCTGAATTCTCCAGCTTCCTTCTATTTTTTCCGCGCTTGGGCAGGACGGTCTTGAAACCTTGTTTCTTTGAAGGAAGTGGAGAATTCAGAGACTCTTCCTCTTGTTTTTGTTAATACTCATTGCTGAGCGTGGAGACGTGACCTTCTAAGAGGTTTTTCCCAGAACGGTGTCCCTGCAGGATTACCACCGCTTGTCGGAATTTTACTTCCGCAAACGGGTCCAACGTAAAACGAAGGCACGGGTCCTTGCAAAGATCGTTACGGGATCAGTGGGTACAAATAGCGCTAAGAAGCACCGTTGAAATTAAAATAGCTTCGGGTAGTATTAAAAACTTCCTTCCGCAAAGAGAGAAAGAACCGCACAGCACGAAAGCACGATGCGGTCTGATCCTTTCTTCCTCTTACTTCTTCTTATTGGCATTACATCCCCACACTGGGACAGAGGCGCCTCGCAGCTTAGTGTTCATTAAGCACTTCCACAGTTATTAACTGCGAGGTTTCTAAGCCAAGTTACCATTTTTGCATCTGTATAACATGAGGCTAACACGATGATACTTTTATGCCCAGGGAAGTCGAGACAATTTCCAATTCGAAAATTGCCTAGATCGGTACCGGGAATCGAACCCAGCCACCCTCAGCATGGTCTTGCTTTGTAGCCGCGCGTCTTACCGCACGGCTAAGGAGGGCCCCGATTGGTCCTTTCTACCTTTAGTATGACTAAGACTTACATTCGGTCATGTATCGTATTGGTAGTTTTAAGAATTTCAACAATATTTTTGAATACCTGCTCTTTGGAGGGAATTTAAATTTCATCGAATAATAAATTGGGAACTAAAATGTGAAAAATGTATATTGTATAAGATACCTGCGATTCAAAAATTATATTTAATTATGCTTCAAATAATTATCTGTTCCTTTTAAAGGAATTGTCTGTCAAGGTTCTGCATATTTTAAGCTCTATAAAGCCTCTAGATCTGGAAACGATTTAGGAGCCGGACAATATTAAATACTCATCCTACTTGGTTGACATTGTGTACAAAAATACATTTGAGAGAGTTAGTTCTGAAAATGTATTGCGAGAGATCGGCTGGTACTTGGTGCTGGGAATTTGGTTTCATCAGTACCCGCTAAGCTGCGGTGGACGACGGAGGTCCTTCGTAGCTTAGTAGGGAAAGCACCTGTCATGCGAACTGGGGTCGTGGGATCAAACCCCACCGAAGGGGCGGTTACCCTCCAATACCTTTTCCGAACTAAATCTATCACGTGTTGTACATATGCATAATCAAGTTTCAGACATAGTAACGATTTAAAATTATATACAACTTCCTGTGCAATTATTCAACTTTCTGTGGCACCTTGTTGTGTTCCGAGGTATAATTGAACGTTAGTCGACGGCATAAAATTGACGTTAGTCGACGGCATAAAATTTGAGAAAGTACCTTGTAGGTGGCGTTCAGCATTAGATTGCCATAGATTGCGTGGTTCAGCTTATCGCCCTTTTGTAGATAAGGCACACGACACCTTCCATCTACTCCTGTTGCAGAACCTCATCCACCAAAACATTGGTAATTACCAAATGCAGTGCTCTAGCTAGTGCCTCACCACCATTTTTAACAGCTCTCCTGGTAGTTAGTCAACCCCAGGGGCTTTGTTGTTTTTCAGCAGGCCAATCTCCTCATGGATTTCCTGGAGATCCGGAGTCAGAAAACGTTGTCTGTCACATCGCCATTCAGGTGCTCTTCGTAGTGCTGCCGCCACCTTTGGATCACGCTCATTCGTAAGAAGGTTCCCGTTTGTTAGTCCCAAGAGGCCATTTAATGCATCAAGAAATTGGAAGACTATACAAACAGATTAAAATAGACGTGAGAAGCATTTTGACAAGTTCAAAGAGCTCAACCACTCTAAAACTACTGTATATATAATTATTGATTTCTCCATTTGATTTTGTTTGACGAGTATTGACGAGAATTTCATTTGCGAAGCCCAATTTTTAATTAGAAATTTTTTTACTCTCATGTGATGAAGTATGAGTGATGAAGTATGGACATATTTGACTGCTCATCATTTAGAAACTGTTTTTATTGTCCTCTGTGTTAATCCTCTCAATTTGTTCGAGATGATTATCAAGTAGATTCATGATAGAAGATAATCTGATGATTAATTATGTATGACTAATGTCCAATGTTTTTATTGTTACATATTTTCCTTCCCTGTACTAGATTAGTTAATCGCTTGAGGCTGCAATATTTTGTATACTCCAAACCCATAATGAAAAAAAACTGTTTTAGATTAATCAACCTAGCAGTGATAATTTTGCTTTCTCGGTATAATTGCTACTCTTCGCTTAAGTGTGATACATATCAACAATTAATGGCTATCCCGCTAGTAACATTTTGGTTTTAAGCTGGTTTTATAACACTCTTTAAGCTGGTTTTATAACACTCTTTTAGAGTAAATTATGGTCTTCAAGAGCGTTATAAAACTTAAAATGTTACTTGGGATATTATGATATTTATATGCGTATCTAAGTAAAATATCCACCATTTGTCTTCATAACTTTTGAAATAATAAAACGGTCGTTATCAAATTCAATAGTGATCAACTAGGTTTTATCCCCTATCGAATGCAACATGTTGTGAGAAAATCTGTTAAGGATTACTATATGAAAAGTTGGCTAATGTTTTCCTTCACGCACACGGACAGAGATTTGCTCCGTTCGTCGAGCTGAATCGATTGGTATAAAACACTACCCGAGAAGGAAAAAATGGCTCAATAATACCTAATTATGTTATCCATACCATACTCTGTTATGAACCAGTTAGAAGAGGTAAAATACCAAAGGAATAGTACCAAAAACTAATATGCACAATAATTAAGTCATAACATACTCAGTTATTAAATTGAATATCAATACCAAATGCATAACCAATTATTATTCATTTGGTATTGAAATACCTAAGCATGTTATGCCTCAAGTATTCTGCATATAAGTTTTTGGTATTATTTTTTGGTATTTTACCTTTTATGCAAGGCTAGTTCATACCGATTTCTGTTATCGTCCTTCCTGCTCGGGTATGGAGTGAAATGAAAGCTTTTCGGCCGTTGTATTAGAAAGGAAAATACTGAATGAAAAGGAAGAAAACGTTTACACGTTATCTATACGGCTCTAGATGTTATTTTGTACATGCTTACAATAATTCTCTATTATTTTAATCCTCATCCGCAAAACGTAATTGTTCTTACTTTGTGCGTTGTTTTTCAGGATACAAACGCACCTCTATTCCACAGAATCGGATTATTGAGGATCTGGCCTATATCCATGCCTCATTATCGACAGGGGTGGTTTTGGTTTCAAAGTGAGTTAAATTTCACTGCGGTTTGTGACCGATCCGATTTTTTGTAGCATGTAAACGTTGTTGCATTTCAGTACGTTTGGCGTAGCACTCCTTGCGGTTTTGGGTTCATGCTTACTTCATCTGGTGGCTACTTCGTACTTTCTAATGGTGGAGCTTGTGGGTGATAAGGTAAATATATGATATTCCATTCATAGATATCCATGCGATAAATAATCCAGCATTATTGATTTAGGATGCGGTGTTCTCCTGGATCCAGGCACTGTGGTTGTTTATTCACATTTTCCGTTTTCTGCTTACAGTAGAGCCATGTCACATCACAAATGTTGAGGTAAACCGTGTTTGCGGCTGAAATGTAAATCAATGTGTGGCAAATGTTCTTTTTGTTTCTTACAGTCCCGACGGACGATGACCATAGTTTGTAATTTGATGAGAATCTGTAAGGATCCTCTGACGAAAGAACGTGTACGGACAAAAATCCAAATCATATGACGTTGGTACGGTAGATAATGTTTTCTTTCTCTCCTTTTTTGCGCCATACCGGTGACATCGTTACGCCCGCCAGTTGGAGAATTTTTGGCGCCAGCTTGTAGACAATAACTCTGTGTTCACCGCATGCGGTTTGTGCACGATCGATAGACATATAATCACGTCGGTGGGTTACTCCAATTATATACATAGCTTTGTTCATTTACAAAATTTTCATGTTTTGGCAGTACTGTGGAGCCATCGCAACGTACCTTGTGATTTTGATCCAATTCAAAGAAGCTGACGATAAACCGACTTCATTGACGCACAGATCGGTAAGATTGATACCATGAAATGAACAGCCATAATGAGATTTTGGGCTTTTGATGAGATTGTTAGGAATCGATGTTTGACTGTTATACTACATTTATATATTAAACACAAAGAAATAAAACAGATAATATGAAATGTTGGTACATGTCATATGTAAACTAGCATACTATAGTTCAAGTATAACTAACCTTTTGTATTTCATATTATTCCGAAAATCTTGTTATTTAAGGTAACACCCTATTTTTAGACTAGTCTTCTTCGACATTAAATAAAACTCTGCAACTACATTCCAATTGAAACTTGGCCTGCATTATAATTCATGAATTGAAACCTTTTCTATTTTCTGTTAAATACCTTAACTGCACATATACACAGCACATGTTTCGAAACGGACAACTTGATATGAAATTTGCGAAAACGAATCACGCGTTTTGGAGGGACTCAAACCCTCAACCTCCTACTCTTTAGATAGTCGTGATAACCCCTACACAACAAGTCCACTTAAGTTATTCATTGTTTGTTTCACAAGTATTGATATTTATAATTATTATATCATATGGTGTTATAATCATGTTATGGCGATCATGGATTTTTTTTGCTTCATCCGGAACAGAGATAACACAATTAATGCCGATATTGATATAATTGTGATATGATTTTGTTATGATCAACTGGTTTGGTAGTCATTCTGGCAAGGTACATCATCAGTTATCACTGCTCATCGTTAATAGTTTCGCAATTTTCCCCATTAAACTTCCCTTATAGGTAAGTTTATGGTTTGCTGGAATCGAAAAAGTTGTCTCGAACTTCATGAAGTTTTTCTGAATGGATCATTAGAGCAAAAGGGCTTTCGAAATTTGACCGGTGACTGTAATAGTTGGTAATAGTGTCCAAAAATATGAATAATCTGTAGCTTTCTGATTAATGAGATTTTCAGACTTTTTTGCGAAAGTCAGTTTCGGAAGTCTCGGAGCAATCGAAACAATATTGAAAACTAAGACCAAATTATTTGACATGTTTGAGATTCATTGTTTATTCTAGATTACTCTAAATATCCTCACTATAGAATATTGGATTTTGCACTTGACAAAGTTGTCCAACACAGTTGCCAAAAAATCGGCTCTTTTATTTTTCAATATTTTTAACAATTAAATAATAGTAGTTTGGGCAACAAGTTGCAAAAAGATGTTTTTTTTCAGCACGAGTTGTACGTTGTAACCTTTCTTGAAGTTTACAAGGCTGAAATGCCATTTCAGGTGATTGTTTTGCCACACCATTATTGGATTATTGTTAACAGTAAATGTAAATATTCACACAAGAACATTTTTCTTATATAAACATTAATACCACCCCCCCCATCGAATTTCGCTAAATTGAATTACAATTTTTATAATTGCGGTAACCGGATTGGGATTGATCATCACGCTGAATTTCAAAAAAAAATGGAATTCTAGCAGCACGGCAAAAAGAGTTCATGTGCCGTCAAGTGAGAGCTCTCTCAATACGGTGAACCAATAGGAGGTAGGGAAAGTTCGAAATTCGAATATAGCTAGGAAGCACGCTTGGAGACATGTTCACTGCTCGCAACTATCATCGGACGGCGCCAAACTAATACCATCTAGCAATATGCCCAGGAGTTGGTATCATTCGATAGACCATGCGATTGGATCCTCTGACCCTATATAAGGCCCATCGATCCACATGGACGGCCTCTATTAGATCCTGGATAGTGTGCCAAACGGTGTTTTATTTCGGCAGTGAAAGTTTAATTTTTTCCAAACGTTATTGCCTTTGGCAAAGTGGTTTAGTTCTTAGACTATTACAGTTTGCGAATCCGTTTATAATCGCGACTGGTAAGGCTACTAGTTAGCCCCGGTTCTCCTTACCGTCAACGTAGAGACCGGTAGTTAAAGTGAGAGGTCGCAACAGGTCGAAGAGTTTAAGTCGGTACAGTGATTGACCGTGAATATACCGACCTAGTGTGCATGGTGCCGCGAGTGAACTAAACCACGGTTAAATCCCTCTCAAAGGCACTATTCAGTGGTCTGCCGAAGGTCGTCCGTCAACAAACGACCCCAACGTAAAGTCCTCCAGGTGGAGGTGAAAGTAAAGCCTTCCCGAATTAGTGGAACAGTGAAGCCGAAAAGCAGCATTTCCCCGGCAGTTCTAGTGCCGAAAGTTATCTCCGGCCGGTTGAGAACCGGCGCCATTGCCAACCAAGTGGACCTCGTGGTGGCGATATCACGTGCAGCAGCATCAACGAGCTAAAGTGAGTCCGTTCCCTATTAGCATTGCCTATAAATTCCAAATAAAAATAACCTAGTATCAAAATGTTAATTTCCTCGTTCATTATTCACTTCTTATTTGCCAACTTCTTGTGTGCACCGAAAAATTAAATTTCAGTCCATTTACTTCACGGTGGTTGCAAAGTGGTACAGGTAAGTCTCCGCTAGTGCGATCGTTCGACCCTGAGATAAGGAAAAGAGGTGAGCTAGCTCGGGACGTGCGGATGTCCATGCCAAAGACGCATGGGCGTCATCGGTAGTAACAACGTTTATCCAACGAGACTTGCCGAGTTGGATAAACGTAGTTTATTAAAAAAAAAAAATCTCCGCGTCGGTGGATAGTCATCATGTTCATAACTTTTTGGCTTGCATTGACGAAAACCAGTGGATCCCAGCCTGCTTACTATCAAGGGCCATACAGCAATGTTGAGCTGTTGAAGCGGGCCGCAGTATATTTGCAATATTCTTTTACTATTTAGAACTGAATTTTTAAGGAAAATAAAAAGTAATCAAAGAATCTGTTTAAAAAACACTCACATTCTAGTATTCTACAGATATTATTGCCGTAGCTGACTTTTAGTTCATATTATCACACATTTTTGCGATAGCGGACTTGGCCTGTATTTTTTTTTTCGCAACGAGATCTCTCGGCTTAGTTGGCAAAACTATTTTACCAACTGAACATCTGTCGACCATTTCTAAGAATTGGAACTGTTCTATTATTGTTGATTGTTCTATTATCGAGAATTATTGCTTAATGAAAGCTGTTACAAATAATAACAGCATGTTTTAAACGCGTTTTTGAAGCCAGTTGAACTTAACAGCATTTCTTATTTTCTGACTTTTTCGATCTGAAATTTTCAAACGGAATTATATTTGCATTTTTCGACGTGTCGACTCGTTTATTTGGTCTTTTTTAAGGGAAATACTCATTAGGAAAAAGAATTAATAACGGGCCGAAAAGTCGAACTCTGGAAATATAAACCCGTTTGAATATAGCAAACCAACAAATTCAGAAAATAAGAACAATCATCCCAGTCGAACTATAACTACTTACCAGTGCTGAATATAAAATTGAGTAAATCTGAATTCTGGACTGTCTTCCGTGTTTCCATTATTTCCTAGTAACTGAATTTTCCGGAAAACTTTTCTTCATCATCCCAACTAATTGCAGCATGACAAAATCTTGATTTCGTTGAACATTTTTCTTAGTGTGAAGTAGGTTAACATGACGCATTTTATGGAATTATAAATCAAGTAATTTTCTATCGAATTTTGCTACAACTTAACTTATTTTGAAGAACGAAAGAATTCATATTACGGTGAAGTGTATGATAACATTATTTTTACCTGACATTCTATATTTAGCTCGGTTGAAGCGCCAAAAATACCAAGTATGTCGCCGTTAGCCTTGTTAGGTTTATATGTTTCTTGAACATCATAATAATTTGAACTTCACATATGCCCTGAGTACAACAAAAAACTGGACACGATGAAAGCTTTTCCTGGATGTGATGTTTTTTAATGGGCCACATGTAGTTCAAATTGTATTGGTTTTGGAAATTTAGATTGGCAGATCGAGTTTTTAAAGTTTTGGCTTTCAATAGATATGACGCTCTGGAAGAGCATCGGATATATTTGCTACTGGCTCAAGGTGCAAAACGAAATAGGATGCATCTGGAAAATCACAATTCATTAATGGTTGAGATGAACTTGAAAGCGCTCTGGATTGGATGGCCCCTGTATCGTTTGGAGAGCCAATACAGAGCTCATCTGAGGAACCATGGAATTTGCATAAGCTTCAGATTGTAGGGCTCGAGAATCGCTGGTTTTAATTGATCTGATTTGATTGTATTTTCACTTGAGTTACATCCTGCTTCCTGGTAGATTACCATCTTGCGATGGCTTCGACTTCCAAAGTGAAATACGTAATTTGAATTTCTTAGACGGAACGCGGGCTCATTGTTTTATATTGAATCTTAAAATTGGAGTGGCGTGGATTGATGCATTGCAAAGAATGGTAATCAATATACGTGTGTTAAACATGTATTTCAAATAAATTGGATTGCATTGAATTCATATAAGTTTATGCAGTATATGTAGTCTAAAAAGAAGTTATGAACGAACAAGCTTCATTCATAAAACTTTTACACATCTGACACACATGCATGAAGCCTCGATGATTGAGATTTGAGAATGATTCTACCAACACTGGTGTTGCTCCTTCCGGATATTATGAAAATTAAATTTTCCCCACCCCTAGCACTAACTGTGGAAATACTAAAAAATAGCACAAAATTTTAAGACCGACATAATTTTGCTAGGAAGGAACGTATGGCTATGAAAAAGGAAGAAATAATAAAATCAATTTTACAAGCCGAATATTGGCCAACGAAGTTGAACTAATTTCATTAACCTTATTCATCCTTAAGCGGACTCTTTAAATAGCTTCAATAGACTCATCACCCCGTCGAATCGAATTTGACCTCTTCGTCTATATGTACACATCAAACGAAATTACTGAACCCGAAATACCACCCCACGAGAGCTATGTATATTAGCCAAGCTTTGTGATCGACAGCAGTCGTGTCTCTTAGTCTATGAAATTAAATTATCACTCAACAAATCTCCATTCAGGTTCTATCCCCATATTGTCGACCATAAAGCATCCCAAAGAAGATTAATTATCGTAATAGATCCTATTAATTGTGTAATAAACTGCTCTCCAGAGTGCTCATTCCGATATAATGGGGGGACACTCCTGTTTGGCTCACACCTTCTCGTGTTACGGAAATGTCTATGGACCCTCCTTCGTCCTCATAGACAGTTCCCACATTCATCAGTTGAAATATGCTCATGGTTGGAAGGTAAGTATGCAGGACCGATGGGAAGACCAGGATTTGCAGGGACAGAAAGTTATTAAACCCGAATCGGGGCTTACCAACTGACCTTCCCCAAACCTACATCCTGGTTCGTTGGAAAGCAATAATTTTGTCCTGTGTCAGTCTAGCCTTCATATATCACACTTATCTGCTGGGATTAAAACTTAGCTTCTCCTGAACCAGTCCTACTCTAAATTGAGAGGCAAATGAAAGGCAATGTAAATATCGTTCCCTTAGTTGAATACATGTGGTACATTGTGGCTCGTTTTATTACTGGTTTGGTAATACGTACATGATTACGTTTGCTCAGTCCAGTGCGAAGTGGTTTGGGTTAGTAGGACTCAGATGAAAGTTAAATCTCTTTCTTTGCAAATAGACATTGGGATTATTTTATGTGTGTCGGATTCGTGTATGGTTTATGAAACTTTGTACAAGATAGTTGTCAGAAACAATCATTTGTTTATTGGAACAATGTTCCTAGAACCGAAGAGTATAGGGAAGTGGGGTACAATATTATACTTAATGAAAACATAAAAATATAATGTTTGTTATTTTTTTTTGACAATTCAGACCATTTTTAAGACAAATCTGGCGAATTATAAGAAGGCTACTATTATGTTTACCTGGACATTTTCATGAGAGAAAATAAAAATATGTTGTTTTTTATTTATAAACCCGAACTCGATTGTCATTACTGCACCCCACTTTATTGAAAATGGGTCCGGTGCACCGAATTGTGGGGTACCTCGCGTCCCCATTTTCCTCAACATTTTTTGGTGTGTTTGATAATTCCCAAGCTGCTCATCAGCAGGGAAATTGAATGGAGATACCATGACATGAATTTATTAGGAATAAGTAATCATAAATATAATGTAATGAAAAAGGAATAAAATAGCCCATGTGACAAACATTATAGAAACGGATTCAAAGTAAAAATAAGGGTGGTCGGCGTCAAAGTTAACGCATACAGCAGTTTCGCATGATCGCACACCGTTTGGCTTAATGCAACGCTCTTGTAACACTGTCTGCCCGACTGTCGGTGCGAAAAATTGTGTTGTGGCCAAGCCTGTGAACAAGTCTTGAAAAAAATGCAAACAACGAAGCCGGGCCGCTATTCCGCCGGTAGAGGATACAGCAATTTGATATGAGACAAAATAAAAAAGAAGTGCGTGTAGGGAAGACGTACCAGTTATGATTTAGCACCAGTTATGCTTATAATTGTGGGGCCCTCCTTAGTCGTGCGGTAAGATGCGCGGCTACAAAGCAAGACCATGCCGAAGGTGGCTGTGCTTCCTCGATCGGTCTAGGAAATTTTCGACTTTCCTGGGCATAAAAGTATCATAATATACAAATGCAAAAATGGTTACTTGACTTATAAACCTCACAGTTAATAACTCTGCTTAATGCACACTAAGTTGCGAAGCGGAAATGTTCCAGTTGGGGATGTAATGCCCATGAACAAGAAGAAAAAGGAAAAAAAAGGTGCTTTTAATTCAAACGGTATTTATTCTTCAAATTGATTTATATTTGTTTGCATTATATCAGTATGGCTACGAAATGGTGAGTTGACATCCGGGAAGGTCCAATACTCACGTTTCCACGGGTCTTCCGATGAAAATTGACCGCCAGCTAAGGGTTGCGTACTTTGCTGGTAGTGTAGTCTGGGCATTGTTGTCCTTCTGAAATCAGAAGGACAACGAGATCCATCGGATTTGGAGGTCAGATCGAGGATGAGATTCAGCGGCGAGTTCAGCAGCCATGATATCAACAGGCAAGCTTTTCCCCGAATTTAATCCACTATGGCATAACCAATAAATCTATTTCCGTCTCTTACAGAAACAGCAGGTCACTCATTACAGTGTTTGTTGCTGCGAATTCGAAAGGGAAAAATACAGCGTCCCGCAGGATTTCCATTCACAAGTTTTCATCATTCGGCTGGGGCCGAAATGAAACAAACACCGTTCCTTTCGACTAGTACCGAAGCTGTAAGCAAAGCAGAAGATGGATCGAAACGATAGCTTAGCGTTATTTTACGGACCAATAGACGATAATCGGTAAGTGATTGTGGGTGAAATAAGATCCTGTCGAAATTTTATGAACATTTACGTGTTTCAGATACGAATGCAAGCGGGACTATGTTAATCTGGAATTATGCATAACAAAGCCCGAGACGACGGGGGCAGCAGGGACTATGTCCAAGGGCTTGACGATCCCTCCCCAGGCCATCTGCGAGTTGTGGGGCTTGCCTAGGATGTGGTGGGGTTTGACAGTGGGCCCTGTTAAACCTCTATAAAAAGCTGCATGTATCCGCAAGTAGGCCCCACCAAAGCGACCGTGTGCCGCTCAAAGCGCACAAGCCCAAGTCCTGGTGTTAGGTGGGACGCTAAACAGCCCTGACACGACGGCCCTCCGACGAGACAGGAGGTTTGCGCTGGCCCAATAAGCCGCCTAGAAAACCAATCATTACGAACAATATAAGAGATAATGCGACTCGATATAATCGGCAAAGACCTAAGCGACGAATACAGGATCACGATTGGAAGCTTGGAACATGGAATTGCAAGTCGCTAGGTTTCGCAGGTTGCGACAGGATGATCTACGATGAATTACATCCCCGCAACTTCGACGTCGTGGCGCTGCAGGAGATTTGCTGGACAGGACAGAAAGTGTGGAAAAGCGGGCATCGAGCGGCTACCTTCTACCAAAGCTGTGGCACCACCAACGAGCTGGGAACCGGCTTCATAGTGCTGGGTAAGATGCGCCAACGCGTGATTGGGTGGCAGCCAATCAACGCAAGGATGTGCAAGCTGAGGATTAAAGGCCGTTTTTTCAACTATAGCATCATCAACGTGCATTGCCCACACGAAGGGAGACCCGACGACGAGAAAGAAGCGTTCTACGCACAGCTGGAGCAGACATACGATGGATGCCCACTGCGGGACGTTAAAATCGTCATCGGTGACATGAACGCACAGGTAGGAAGGGAGGAAATGTATAGACCGGTCATCGGACCGGATAGTCTGCACACCGTATCGAATGACAACGGCCGTATCGAATGACAACGATGCATAAACTTCGCAGCCTCCCGCGGAATGGTAGTCCGAAGCACCTTCTTTCCCCGCAAAAATATCCACAAGGCCACATGGAGATCACCTAACCAAGAAACGGAAAACCAAATCGACCACGTTCTAATCGACGGTAAATTCTTCTCCGACATCACGAACGTCCGCACTTACCGCAGTGCGAATATTGAATCCGACCACTACCTCGTTGCAGTATGCCTGCGCTCAAAACTCTCGACGGTGTACAACACGCGTCGAAGTCGGACGCCGCGGCTACAAGATGGTAGACTAGCCCAAGAATACGCGCAGCAGCTGGAAGTGGCACTTCCAACGGAAGAGCAGCTAGGCGCAGCGTCTCTTGAAGATGGCTGGAGAGATATTCGATCCGCCATTGGTAGCACCGCAACCGCTGCACTTGGCACGGTGCCCCCGGATCAGAGAAACGACTGGTATGACGGCGAATGTGAGCAGTTAGTGGAAGAGAAGAATGCAGCATGGGCGAGATTGCTGCAACACCGCACGAGGGCGAACGAGGCACGATACAAACGGGCGCGGAACAGACAAAACTCGATTTTCCGGAGGAAAAAGCGCCAGCAGGAAGATCGAGACCGTGAAGAGACGGAGGAACTGTACCGCGCTAATAACGCACGAAAGTTCTATGAGAAGTTGAACCGTTCACGTAAGGGCCACGTGCCACAGCCTGATATGTGTAAGGACATAAACGGGAACCTTCTTACGAACGAGCGTGAGGTGATCCAAAGGTGGCGGCAGCACTACGAAGAACACCTAAATGGCGATGTGGCAGACGAAGATGGCGGTATGGTGATGGACCTGGGAGAACGCGCGCAGGACATAATTCTACCGGCTCCGGATCTCCAGGAAATCCAGGAGGAGATTGGCCGGCTGAAAAACAACAAAGCCCTGGGGTTGACCAACTACCAGGAGAGCTATTTAAACACGGTGGTGAGGCACTGGCTAGAGCGCTGCACTGGGTCATTACCAAGATTTGGGAGGAGGAAGTTTTGCCGCAGGAGTGGATGGAAGGTGTCGTGTGTCCCATCTACAAAAAGGGCGATAAGCTGGATTGTAGCAACTACCGCGCAATCACATTGCTGAACGCCGCCTACAAGGTACTCTCCCAAATTTTATGCCGTCGACTAGCACCAACTGCAAGGGAGTTCGTGGGGTAGTACCAGGCGGGTTTTATGGGCGAACGCTCCACCACGGACCAGGTGTTCGCCATTCGCCAAGTACTGCAGAAATGCCGCGAATACAACGTGCCCACACATCATCTATTCATCGACTTCAAAGCCGCATATGATACAATCGATCGGGACCAGCTATGGCAGCTAATGCACGAACACGGTTTTCCGGATAAACTGACACGGTTGATCAAAGCGACGATGGATCGGGTGATGTGCGTAGTTCGAGTTTCAGGGGCATTCTCGAGTCCCTTCGAAACCCGCAGAGGGTTACGGCAAGGTGATGGTCTTTCGTGTTTGCTATTCAACATCGCTTTGGAAGGGGTAATACGAAGAGCAGGGATTAACACGAGTGGTACAATTTTCAATAAGTCCGTCCAGCTATTTGGTTTCGCCGACGACATAGATATTATGGCACGTAACTTTGAGAAGATGGAGGAAGCCTACATCAGACTGAAGAGGGAAGCTAAGCGGATCGGACTAGTCATCAACACGTCGAAGACGAAGTACATGATAGGAAGAGGTTCAAGAGAAGACAATGTGAGCCACCCACCGCGAGTTTGCATCGGTGGTGACGAAATCGAGGTGGTAGAAGAATTTGTGTACTTGGGCTCACTGGTGACTGCCGAAAATGACACCAGCAGAGAAATTCGGAGACGCATAGTGGCTGGAAATCGTACGTACTTTGGACTCCGCAAGACGCTCCGATCGAACAGAGTTCGCCGCCGTACCAAACTGACAATCTACAAAACGCTAATTAGACCGGTAGTCCTCTACGGACACGAGACCTGGACGATGCTCGTGGAGGACCAACGCGCACTTGGAGTTTTCGAAAGGAAAGTGCTGCGTACCATCTATGGTGGGGTGCAGATGGCGGACGGTACGTGGAGGAGGCGAATGAACCACGAATTGCATCAGCTGTTGGGAGAACCATCCATCGTTCACACCGCGAAAATCGGACGACTGCGATGGGCCGGGCACGTAGCCAGAATGTCGGACAGTAACCCGGTGAAAATGGTTCTCGACAACGATCCAACGGGCACAAGAAGGCGAGGTGCGCAGCGGGCAAGGTGGATCGATCAGGTGGAAGATGACTTGCGGACCCTCCGTAGACTGCGTGGTTGGCGACGTGTAGCCATGGACCGAGCCGAATGGAGAAGACTCTTATATACCGCACAGGCCACTTCGGCCTTAGTCTGATTAAATAATAATAAATAAAGCCCAAGACGAAGCTATTACCAGTAAAGAGCAACTATGAGACTGTGTACGATGCTAGAACTTGCACCTTGACATCTGGACCCCCGGACCCGTACTCTTATATTTCTCCCTTAATATACAACAATAGTTGCTATGTGCATACATTGTACCAATTGTGTATTAACTTCGAGTTATCTTTTTTTATTTGAATAAATTATAGGATGATCATGTGTTTAAAAAATATTTAATTAAAGAAAAATATTATTTTCCCAAACAAACAAAAAATACCCAAATATAGGTAAAGTTTACCTAAATTCTCTTCCCAGCCAATATACTCATATATGGGTGAATAGGGGTTTACCTATAAATGGGTAGGAGGCACTTCACCCAAATCTAGGTATGTGCACTTTTTGCTGATTACAGGAACTCTTCACCCATATATGGGTGAACTGAACTAAGTGTGTAAGCAAAACTGTGCACACAGTGCTGCATCGTGTCAGCATCGAGATGGCATCCCCTTCAACCCGATGTACACGGGTAGATCAAACAAGCCAAATTTTGAGTTGTTTTCGGCATCTCTTTCATTCCATCCTTTGATTTCAAAAACAGAGAAAGAAAACCACACAACGATATCAGTTCAATGGGGGAAGCCAACACTAGGTAAAGGGGTTGAACTCAAATTTAAGTTGTCAAATTGAACTTAGCATTAGGTGGAAACAACTTAATATTTAGGTACTTTTTCATACGGGATCAAACGGAAACTACTCAAATCCAAGTTGGGCCATCCAACTCAAAATTGGCTTCCCCCACCAACGGTCCAAATTAAGTGAATTGAACTTAATTTTCAGTTATTTGAACTTCGTTTTGGGTAGATGAGTTTAACCGTGTAGGTAGCGCAACACTATAGGGCACTGCACGGAAACATCTCTTTCTCTTTCGTTCCTCATAAATTTTGACGTTTACTGGCCTTGTTGTTTTCAAATTTCTTTGCAGCGAGAAAGAGACAAAGCAGTCCGTGCAGTGCCCTATAGTAAAAGGTAATCACCCTTATAAGGTTTGCTGACATTTAATCATCTTTCTCTTGCACGCGCACAGAGTGGATAGGATTTGTTTTCATCGGGAAACGCTTCCGAAGCGTTTCCCGATGAAAACAAATCCTATCCACACCATGCGATTGAAAGAGAAGGGTGAGTAAACGTCAGCAAGCTCTATTCTTGTTTACGTACGAATGCGATACGTTAGAAAGTTTCGTCACTGTTCGTCACTCGGAAGTCGCGGATCGGAACGTATATTCGTTTATTGAAATTGAATTTAGTGTTGTCAAGTATTGGAAAAGGTTCCTGTTGGTGTAAAATGTAAGTTTTTTACATTTTAAGCTTATGATTCGTGATTTTTATTTGAATTTATTATTTTTTGGGTAAAACGAGCGAAATGCATGAGCACGAATAAAAACCAGTTTTTCGGCTTGTGGAGGAGCTAGAGGAACAGCCGGATGTAGCGAAGGGTTTTGCAAGGTTCGATACTGGGCCAGTTTGGGCGAACCTTGCTGAAGAGCTAAACAGTCTTGGACCTCCCATTAGAGATCCAGCTGGATGGAAGAAGGTGATTACATGTTCATGCCTAAATTCAAAAACTTAAACTTCGCTTATGGGATTTAAATTGTACAAATTTGTAAATCAGTTGTGCTATATAAGCACACTACACTTGGTATGCTACTCTTACATTCATTACTGTCCCATATTTGCTTACCACAGTTTCCCATATTTGTTTCCACGGTTGTTTTGATTGAAAAGCTTTTCCATATCTGCCAACACCGAGAAAGGCACCGTCATTGCTAGATGAAGTAATCTGGGGTTTAATTCACAGGTTTGGGCCGACTGGAAATCAAACTTAAAAAGAAAGTTGGCCAACAACCGCAAAGAGCAGCGAGCCACAGGTGGAGGTCCCAACAAACTTGTGGAGTTTTCAGCCCTGGAAGAAATGGTGATTGACATAGCCGGGTTGACAGCAGCTGTCGGAGGAGTCAACGAATCAGTTGCATTTGGTGCATCTATACCGCCAGCATATGAAAACAATCCAGCAGATGCTAATTGCTTAAATGAGGAATTAGGAGATGATGCGAATACAGATGAGGAAGTTCCAGTGGAACGAGGTCAAAAGAAACGTCGAGCTCCATCTAGCTTGAGACTACTGGACACGCAGGTGCGGCAGCAGAAACAAAGAGTTCTACAAGGCCAAGCAAAGAAGGTCAATGATCTGGCTTACTACGGCAAACGACTGATGGATATTCATACGTTGGAGGAAGAGAAATTGAAAGAGAAGCGAAGGCATAACTTAGAAATGGAAAAACTTGCATACGAACGACTGAAGATAAAGAAACAAATGCTTACATTGCAGCTAGATAATTTCTAGACCAACATTTGAAAAGGGCGTAACAGCCAAAATTTATTCTTTCTGATTCTTCGTCTACATATATAGCTTTATGTGCAGACGAGGAATCAGAAGGAATAAATTTTGGCTGTTACGCCCTTTTCAAATGTTGGTCTAGATTTGTAAAGATGGATGTATGACTAATTTGAAATGCTTCATTTTACATGTTTAAATAAAAATTTTTAAGAGATGGTTAATACTGAGATTTTGAGAAAAGTGAAATATGAATGTACTGAACACACGAACCAAAATTACAAATCCAGCTTTCCACGCTCGCCGGTGGAGGTTATACAGAATTTGACAAGAACTGCTTCCGAACCAAGATGAATACACCACTAGGTGTTCCAATCTGCCAAATTCACGATTCAGCCATCTTGGATTTTAGTATGGAAGAGCCAGCCGGTTTGTTTATGTTTTGCACCGAAAATGAATTTTTCACCCCCGCCTTCTTCTCGCCCATAAATTGGGCAGATTGAAACACCTAGCTAAGTATTCATCTTGTTCCGAACAATGAACTGAAATTTCCATTCAAGCAAACACTGGTTTTCTTCGTTGCTTATGGCTTCCATTGTATGGTTTATCATTCAATAACAAATGATTTTACGTAAGAACTCTACTTTCAGTTTTTTTAAATATTACATTACTAACTAACTTTTACTTATTTTAGGCATTTTTGGATAAAGATGAAAACGATGGCCATGCATTGGCTTTCTGAACTTATTGCGGAACGATTTTACGGTGAAAAGAAAAAAAAATTACGGCTCTGTAAATATGGGAAATTTATATTCAGAGCGGCGAGTATTTAGTGGCCGTAAAGCCCTTCTCCAAGAACAGCTCCAATTCTTTATACACTTGAAATATGCTCTCATTTGACTTATCTTACATAACTCCATTCGAAGGATAAGCCTTTATAAGTATCCGGGATATTTGACAAATTTTAATTAACTGAGCTTCTTGGTCCAGAGTAAAGCTAAAACCATAATACTTACATTGTCATACAAGTTCTTTTCTGTAGTGATTCGAAAACTACAACTAAAAGCTCCGACATCCTGCAATAACTAGCTTTTTTGAATCTGGTGGGAAAAGGGGAAAAGAAGTGGAAAAAAGTTGGAGGAGTTCATACTGGTGAAGCACCATGATTGGATCAAAATTTAACATTCATTTGCCATTGTTTATTGCGATAGGTCGTACCAGACCAAGATGAATTGTACCAGACTTTCGAAAATGCTCACCGCTCTGAAGGTTCAATTTCCCATACACAGCCTTAGTTTTATATTTTTCTTTTCTTTTCGTTCCACAATGAATTCCGAAAGCCAAATTATGGCCATCGTTTCCATCTTTGCCTAAAATGCTTAAAAAAAGAGTTAGGGACACGGCAGGTATTTTCGTCTGTTCGTCATAGTCTCGAAAACCAATAACAAAGACGCTTTTTTGTAAAACTCATACGTACCAAATCGTAAGCTCAGGAGAAACGTTCTGCTATAGTGGAGTTCTAGCAAATGTATTTACGTTGCTCTCGTTGGTTTTAGCCTCTACGAAGATGGACGGAAATACCTGCCGTGTCCCTAGTAAAGTTATATTTAAACTGAAGTAGAAACTGAGTTCTTGCGAAAATTCTTTTCAATTGTTGAAAAGTTGTCGGTCGCGTGTTTTCCTAGTTTCCGCTGGTAGTTAGCCTTTTGGTGGATTTTCGGCCAAAAAGTTACCTGCCATTTTTAAGCGTCCGGCGGGTGATATGTGTCCTGTGCGTCAGGGACCAGGTTTCCGTACAGGATCATACAGTGAGAATCGGCCCGATTCGCTCGAGATTCGGAGTTTTTTTTCGGATCGTTGCACAATGGTCGGATTCGTCAAATTTCACGACATAAATCGATAACTCGAAAACCATCAGTGTTAGAGTTTTGACGTCTTCAGAAGAAATGATCTACAAGAAGGTATCTCTTTTTGATGTAAGTTGTCATTAGGGTGGCCCTCCGGTGAAATTTTTTTGGAAATGTATTTTTTTACCCTTTTGAGTTAGGAGTTCATATAGTTCTACAAAGTTGTAGAGAATTTAATTCTAAGCATTTTTGCTTAATAAACATTTATTTTATCTCATATAGGTGATGTTTTATGACAAAATTGCTAAATTTAGATAGGGTGGTCCCGAAAAAAATAGTTTTTAGCTTCCACTTTCATCAATTCAGAATATTTTCAAAAACTGTATTAGCATTGCTTCACGGTCTTTAGATGGCGCATCTTTTGGTTACACAAGATGGTTGATATCTTCATTTTCAAGCATATTATAAACGTTTTTTCATGAAAAAGTGATATTTTTCTGAGCATTCTACTGCAGCTAGTAGCAAATATTAGCAATAATTTCAATCGTAATCTGAAAGTATACATGCAGGCCCATCAAATCCATGGTACTTCATTTGTCCATCTGTGTCCACTTTTGTTTGATGATAGTATTATTTTTGTACGAAAAATTAGGGTGAAACACATATATCATCTTTTGGATTTTCGCAATATTTGCTAGAATAAAAGAAAAGAACACCGGCTTCGACCAGGGGTGGTACAGACTGAACACTTAACACCTAGACAACTGACAGGACACATAATACCCAGTGGACCGGTGGAGAATTTTTTGATCACGAAAAGTTTCCTTCTTACCGAGGCGGAAATCGAGCCCACGCTCCATAGTCCATGCCTCTAGACTATTGACGGCGCTAACCGCACGGCCACAAAGCCCATAAAGAATCGTTCTTTATCTAACATATTTAAATCAACTCGTGTAAAAAAGAAGTCGAAAAAATCATTTTGACATTTTAACTACTGGAACGATTTTCAAGGTGTTCTCATGAAATAAATGCTTAAGAGCGCTACTTTTGTGGCGAAATACAAAATCATAAAATTCAAGTTGGTTTTTCATGGCTAATTCGCAGAATAATTTCATTTTCACAGTTTCTAAGTGAGGGTCGCCAATGACTACATGAGATTCCATGAACATTGATATTTGGTCCAGTAGTTCAAAAATTATGTTTTAAAAAAATATTTTTTCAAAAATGTTGATTTTTTCGATCACCCTGGATCGAAATCGGACAAAATTAAAAAGTGAGTTTATTTATTTTCGAAAAAGAATGATTCTACCAAATATTGCGAAAATCAAAGTTATGGTATATGTTTTTTCCATCAAATAGCTGATTTTTCATACAAAAACTAATATGATTATCAAACAAAAGTGGACAAACATGGACAAATGAAATACCATGGATTTGATGGGCCTGCATGTATACTTTCAGATTACGATTGAAATTTTTGCTAATATTTGCTACTAGCTGCAGTAGCAAATGCACAAAAAAATATCACTTTTTCACGAAACAACGCTTATAATATGGTTGAAAATGAAGCTATCAACCATCTTATGTAACCAAAAGATGCGCCATCCAAAGACCGTGAAGCGATGCTAAGACAGTTTTTGAAAATATTCTGAATTGATGAAAGTGGAAGCTAAAAACTATTTTTTTCGGGACCACCCTATCTTAATTTAGTAATTTCGTCATAAAACATCACCTATAAGAGATAAAATAAATGTTTATTGAGCAAAAATGCTCAGAATTAAATTTTCTACAACTTTGTAGAATTATATGAACTCCTAACTCAAAAGGGTAAAAAAATATATTTCCAAAAAAATTCACCGAAGGGCCACCCTAATGACAACTTACACCAAAAATAGATCTCTTCTTGTGGATCTTATCTTCTGAAGACGTCAAAACTCTAGCACTGATGGTTTTCGAGTTATCGATTTATGTCGTGAAATTTGACGAATCCGACCATTGTGCGTTGTTCAGTTGGCGGGTGACGCTTTTTTCAATGCGCGAAAAGTGGACTTCCCGTAGCGTTCAGTGCTTCTGGACAGTGCATCCAGGGTGGGGTCCCTTATCATGTGGCCAAAGAATCAGCCCGATCGGTCCGAGGTAACCGGAGATACAGATTTTTCGTTCCGGATAATGACATCATTCGGCTGACCGGTCTCAGTACATAGCAAGTGCGGTGAAATTTTTCCAATTTTGTTTTTGTTTATCGACTCTCGAGTTCAGTATGCGGCCGTGCTGAACAGTATACTAAACAGTATACCCTATAGGGGCGCGATTTCTTTACCGGCGTGGTACCATCACACCAGTGCGTTGGTGTTGTCGATCCGTCTTGCTTGTTTAGCTCGTTATCGTTCCGCGCGTTTCAAAATAAGGAGTATTCGGTTCATGAACATTTAAAGAATAAAAATATAAATAAAATAGATTTTACTATATACTCTTTCGACAGCCGGCTGGCAAGAGTTTCAATTATAAACGCATAAACAACATATCAGCTGCGAGGCACTAGTGTCCAATCTACGAAGTATACCGTAACAACGCTAACGCTAAATTCTTTTCAATTGTTGAAAAATAAACAACACAATAGAAGCCATAGCTGCCGTAAAAGTGTGACGTATGCGCCATTTTACAACATGCATGTTTTCCATTTTTCTGTTAAAGAGTACGATGAGTACTACTCGTTAACACCATTTCAAGAAAATGGCGTATACGTCACTTTGCCAGATTACGGCAGATAGGGCATTGCACGGAAAGATCTCTTTCATTATTCATAAATTTATAAATTTTAACATTTACTGGCCTAGTTGTTTTCAAATTTCTTTGCAGCGAGAAAGAGACAAAGTAGTCCGTGCAGTGCCCTCTTGGACCAAATTTTCAGTTCAGTGTCGGGAAGCAGATCTTGTCAAATTCTTTATAGCATCCGCCATTATTTCATTTCATTTATTTAGTTTACATCTAAACAGATAACACTGAATCAACAATTTGACGCCACAATCAGTACTGGAAAAGATCGTGATCGTCATAAGACAGAGAGCAAAGCAAGTTTTTCTATTTCAGGCGACCAAATGAAAGAATCGTGGGTTCGCATGAAAGGATGTTGCGCTTTTAAATAAAATCAAAATTTGCAAAGTATTTTAATAAATATATGCGAAGAATAGTGACTGGTCGATAAATTAATCATATTCCTTTAATTCACCGAGTTGAAAGTGGTAATAAATACAAAAATAAATACAAATAAATCTTTCATTGAACATGAGAAATTCCAGTACTGGCCACAATACACGGTTCGAGACCGCATCTCTCCATCCTCGAATGCGCCCCACGCTCGCCATGTCGTTTTGCACCTGGTCTGCCCACCTCGCTCGCAGTGCTCCACGCCGTCTAGTACCTGCCGGATCGGAAGCGAACACCATCTTTGCAGGGTTGCTGTCCGGCATTATTGCAACATGCCCTATCCATCGTACCCTTCTGGCTACCGGCTACCTACCTTTAGCTTCCTTCTGGATACTGGGTTCACCGTAGAGCTGGGCGAGCTCGTGGTCCATTCTTCGCCGCCACACACCGTCTTCTTGTACGCCACCAAAGAAGGGCCTAAGCACCCGTCTCTCAAATACTCCGAGTGCTTGCAAGTCCTCCTCGAGCATTGTCCATGTTCGTAAAGGACTACCGGTCTTATCAGCGTCTTGTACATAACACATTTGGTGCGGTGGTGAATCTTTTTTGACCGCAGTTTCTTCTGGAGCCCGTATTAGGCCCGACTTCCACAGATGATGCGCCTTCGTATTTCACGAGTAACATTGTTATCAGCCGTTAGCAAGGATCCACGGTAGACGAATTCCTCGACCACCTCGAATGTATCCCCGACTATCGTAACACTGCTTCCCAGGCAGGCCCTGTCGTGCTCTGTTCCGCCTACAAGCATGTACTTTGTCTTTGACGCATTCATCACCAGTCCAACTTTGGTTGCTCCAAGTTTCAGGCGGGTGTATAGTTTTGCAACCTTTGCAAATATTCGGCCGACAATGTCCATGTCATCCGCGAAACAAATAAATTGACTGGATCTGTTGAAAATCGTACCCCGGCTGTTACACCCGGCTCTCCGCATGACACCTTCTAGCGCAATGTTGAACAGCAGGCACGAAAGTCCATCATCTTGTCTTAAGGTCACTCCTGACGGAATCCAAGTATAAAAGTGCTCGCGTTTTCGGGGGCACACCAATCGATACGGAAGCAAAGCACAACTGTCATTTTTATTATTTCACGCATGCTGCGACGCAGCAAAGCTAAATCAACAAAAATGACAGTTGTGCGCCGCCTCTGAATCGAGTGGTGTGCCCCCGAAAACGCGAGCACTTTTAAACTTGGATTACGTGAGGAGTGACCTTAAGATCCCCCTGCTCACAACATCCACCGTTGCTTCGATCAGTCTGGTAAGCTTCCCAGGAAAGCTGTTCTCGTCCATAATTTTTCATAGCGGTCTATACTGTCATATGCCTCCTTGAAATCAATGAACAGATGGTGCGTTGGGACCTGGTATTCACGGCATTTTTGAAGGATTTGCCGTACAGTAAAGTTCTGGTCCGTTGTCGAGTGGCCGTCAACAAAGTCGGATTGATAACTTCCCACGAACTCATTTACTAATGGTGACAGACGACGGAAGTTGATCTGGGACATCACTTTGTAGCCGGCATTAAGGATGGTGATCGCTTGAAAGCTCTCACACTCAAGCTTGTCGCCTTTCTTGTAGATGGGGCATATAACCCCTTCCTTCCACTCCTCCGGTAGCTGTTCTGTTTCCCAGACTCTTACTATCAGTTTGTGCAGGTGGTTAGCTTTTCCGGGCCCAGCTTGATGAGCTCAGCTCCGATGCCATCTTTATCAGCTGCTTTATTGGTCTTTAGGTGTTGGTTTCCGGCTGGTTGGCTTCCATCGTCCGCTGAACTGACGTAGTCATCTCCTCCGTTGCCTAGGCGCCATTGTGGCGAGCGTGTAAAGCTGGGTAACATCTAATACATACAGCTACTTAGTCCAACGTCACCTTCGCCTACAACCCTATTGGGCTGCACCGCTGCACCTTCGATTTTTTTTCTGTATAGGCCCTAGAATAAAAAAAGTACACACATATAATTAAAAAAAAACTGTGTAGATTAAATCGATTTAGAATACTGGTATAATAGCAAAACTCTCATTTTAAAAAATGATACTGTAATATAACGCAATATTTGAACTGCACAATCTAACCATAGCCATAGCTAATGTATCTACCCTACATTCATTAATTCCAGGCCACAACAAAAACTTTTTTTTACTGTTTTTATTATCCATTCTGGCTCTTATTCACATGTGTTAGTCGTGGTTCTCGGGAAACTTCGGGCATATACTTGGGCGCATGCGCCGGCAATTGGGACTGCTCTTCTCTGGGTGACAACAGGATTCGAATTCAAATCACGTCCCGGCAAGGACGATGGATTCTACCTATATTAATGTTTTAATTTAAAGTACACTGACGCCACAAAGACAGGGTCAGTATATTGATGCCCATTGCTGGTCGTGTCGTCAGCCGGCAGTTATTGGCGAACATTCCTGGAATGGCACGTGAGTCATAATTTCCCGGTGGGTGAGAGAAGCGGTGATCGGTGGAAAATTGGAAGCGGAAAAGTTGCCGAAAGGATAATATACACTACAGTCTGATTGGTCGTCGGTGGTTTCAGCTGATGGCAGTTGTCGTCGAACCTTTGATGGCATAACACGTATCGGAAAAAGCCCTTCGGAATAGACAAAGCTTGAAAGTGGTATATTTTCTTTGTTGTATGTTGATAGTTGCTTTGACATCATATGTATGTAGTGAGTCATAATATTTGAATCTGAACAAGTTGTGGATACTGACATGCAACGGAAGCCAGTGACAATCGAGATACCGAACCGAATCCTTTTGTGCTGTTGAAGAAGAGACTTTTGTATTAAGCCACCAGATTAGTGTGGGCACGCAATCCTGAAATTCGCAGTTAGGAAAGACAAAGCACATCAATTTATGCATTAATTATTTAGTGTTGTGTGATACGCATATAAATTATGGAGCGTCTTGACATTAATGATTGGTTTATGAGATGATCGAGAATGTGGAAGAAGAATAGTTATGTCATCATTTAAACTTTTCATAGAAGTTGGTTCCCTTATTTGCTCTTATCGCTAGTTCTGTGGAGTTTTCAGTAGTGTACCACCAGCAGTTTCTTTTTCTATTGCAGTGAAAACATTTTTTGTTCGCTTGTGATAAAAGTTGCGCGTCTCATGTAGGGAAATTTTTAATAGTTTTTTTGTGTTGCTAAATTTCTGTGTTGAATTTCATTGATTTTTTCGTTCCTTGTTGGTTGGAGGCTCTCTGATTGCTCCCAACATTTCCAGCTGTCTGGGAAAAGTGATGGTTAACTGCAAGTGGCCAAAGTATCCCGGTGAGATTGTTGAAGCATATGGTGTTGGTGGTATATAATACATCACAATATTTGCAGAAGATAACATCAACAAATAAACTTCTCTCGGAATAACCATAGTTACGAGCAAGCAATGAATGACACCGTTATTGTGGATATAGTGTGCAGTTGATTTCCAATGATACAATAATCTTGATGAAGTTTTGTTTATTCAAATCTACATAGTTGTCTATAGTGCTATCGTTTAAATATATCTATTGTGAACCTTTAGAATGAAAATAATCTGAGTGCTGTGTGTAATTGAACTTTGATTGGATTAAGACATTCATCTTTGACTTCAAGTAACAGGTAATTAGATTTATAGAATTTAGTTTTTGGAATGTAGTAATGCTCCATTTGATTTATAATCGCATTAAAATCTTTAAAGTACCAAAACTCTGAGCTATGGGCGATTTTTTTTCTGAAGGAATGATCACTTAGTGTTCCATCATGGATTTTCTGGAGACTATTTTCTTAAATTCACTTAATTAATATTTAGTCAATTAGACTCATCTTTTATTTCAGGTCTGTTACGATGCAACAGAGCTTAGTTGACGGTTTTCTGTCGGTTCTGAAAATGCGAGGTATATTGAAATTGTTATTAATTCGGATTTCTTGGGCACAGTTTCACCTTAAAAGCAATCTTTTGCAATATCAGAGATTTACATGAAAGCCCCTAAAATCTGAAATATGTCATACCACACAAAGCGAACATCATTCGGACAACCTTTTAAAATACTATTGATATGGATATATGGAAAATCAGATCTTGGATGTTATTCAATCCACTTAACGTCAATTATTGAATTCCCGTTTTTTTCTCGATTAACATTATAAATTTCTGGTGTCTGGATAAGGTGTATCAAGATATGAAATGATCGAGGAATGTGATTTGGTGTCAACTACACTAAAAAAATGATTTATTTTTCATTTTTCAGAGTATTTACTGAAAGTTGCCATCTAAGACCAGCCTGTTTGAGAAATTTGGAAAACAATAAAATTATCGAGGAATAGGATTGCTAAGTTTTTTTTTTCAATTTGGAGAGAGCCATGCTTCTCATAAAAAATTCTAATCTGATTTTAATAAAAAAAAATCAATTAGGGGAACTGCTCCTTGAATTCCGTCGTGTCAGGGCCGTCGTGTCAGGGCTGTTTAGCGTTCCACCTAACACAAGGACTTGGGCTTGTGCGCTTTGAGCGGCACACGGTCGCTTTGGCGGAGCCTACTTGCGGATTCATGCAGCTTTTTATAGCTAGGTTTAACAGGGCCCACTGTCAAACCCCACCACATCTTAGGCAGGCGCCACAACTCGCAGATGGCCTGGGGAGGGATCGTCAAGCCCTTGGACATAGTCCCTGCTGCCCCCATGGTATTGCTATAGGAGCATGTTATTAATAATGGAACAGATACCCTATGCATTTATATTTTTGTTCTCGGATTTTTTTTTGGAAAAAAATAATAATATCATCAAAAAGCGTTTGAACAATCCTCGGTACCGTCAACTGGGGGGAAGATGATCATTGAGGTGAAGATGATCATTTGATGTGTCAGTCAAAAGTGCCAAATTTGTTTATGAAACGGTAGTCAACAATATTCTCCGTTCAAGTAATGTTATCGCTAGGTAGAAATCCGAGTTTTTCGATTATAATCATGAAAATGTATTTTGTGGAAGAAAGAGAGAGATAGTCATAAATGACGCTATTTTCGTTTCAAATATTGACTTCGTAGACTTCTTTACGTAGTAAAATCAACATTCATACAAATAATCTAGTGTATTTTGACTACTAGGTCATAATGATTTTAGTAGAGTTGTCTTGATCAACTTCACCCCAAACCAAATTACTCAAAAAATGTGTGATAATTTAATTTATTTTAATAAATGCGAACGCATTTCAGAAAACTAAAGTTGTTGATTATTGCAACGTATAGCAGTACATGTTTTGAAAATATTTGTTTCTATTTAAAATGTAAACACTCATTGTTATTGCATGTTTTGTCTTAAAAATGATCATCTTCCCCCCAGTTGACGGTACCCAGAAATAATATTTCAGCAAACAATACGTAATCTATGAACGACCTTTAGAACAAGGCTTAGCACTGATGTCATAGCAACATTTTTGTAGATTTTTTGTAAGCTGGTATCTGCCGATGCTTGATAAAACATAAGAATTATCTATCGATTTCTTTTACAACAATTCAATTTATACAAGCTTCTGTTTTCTTCAGCTTTGATATAGGAAGAATATCGATAACCTATATTCTAACGGATTCGAACCAAGTAGAAAGGCCCCGAATCAGCCACCACCATGTAAAACTTGGTATTAAATATTGGCACTAAACAAAAGTAGGTTCTTTGGAACTATTTGAGAAATCGCTCGATTCCTCATCGAAAACTTACCTATACCCCAAGCAGCTGGTATTGAGCCAACGATGTTGTTCATTAAATGATGATCGAATGTCGGTAGAAGTTAGCTGGGTGATTCGGGTGATTGAGCTGCACAAAAGCTTCTGTTGAAGAGAAGAGAATGCCAAACTACTACCAAACTACCAAACCGAAATACCGAAATAGTCCAGTGAGGGAACGATTCAGTTCTTTACCCAATTTATCCGCAGAGCATCAGGTTATTTTTTCCATTGAAAATTGGCCCGACCCTTCGTTGCATATCCCTTGGAAAAAATGTCAAAATCGATTTTCCCGCTATTATTGCGTTATATTTAAATAAATTCAATTAAATGTGAGTTCGCGGAAGTAATAAACAGCATCTCTTTAAAATGATTGGAAAGGTCGACTAATATATGCTTTTCAATTGCATTTCATAATACACGACATCACTGTCAGGTGGGCATTTGACCAAGTAGATCAACCGACCACTGTTCAAAATGTCAGCCTTAGTTTCGTGTATAAACATGATTTAATAAAACAAAATACAAAATGAAACGACATGTACAATTCTGTGGATCTAATTAAAACTCTGCATCTTGAAATGCAGTTTATTTCATTATGTATGTGTCCCCTTTTGTAGCCTTTTCCGCGAATCATGATATTATGCACCCGTGTCGATAGCTTCTAGTTAGGATGAATACTTTGGATTTGAATTTGCAACCCACTCCGAAACCCTTCTGCTGTAGACGAATTAAGTTGAACAGTAGGAAAACTGTACGCACATTGCTGAAACTCGCCTGATAGAATTATCGGATAAAAATTCGCAGTGCACTGTAGAGCCATTGATTCACAATCCAAGAATAAAGACACACACATTAGAATGAGTCCACTTCGATATTGCCCCCTTGCCTCGTTATCATTGCCAATTTTATTATTCCTTACAAATTCTTATTCCTTACAAATTCTCATATAAATTCTTTAAATTTACTAGCAGTTTGTCAATTGAAATCCCTCAAATTTTCTTATAGAAATTCCTCCAGAAATTTCAATGGAAATTCCATACAATTCTCATGGAAGTTCCTCTCTGTTCATGGAAAACATTCCTCAAAATTTTTCATGAAAAATCCCATAACAGTTTCTCATGGAAATTCCTAGCAATTTCCCATAAAAATCCCATATAATTTTTCTTAGAAATTTTCAATAGAGATCCCTTGTAATTTGCCATTGGTAGTATTTAAATAATTTCTATGGAAACTTCATACAATTTCCTATGGAATTATTATTATTATTATTATTATTATTTAATCAGACTAAGGCCGAAGTGGCCTGTGCGGTATATAAGAGTCTTCTCCATTCGGCTCGGTCCATGGCTACACGTCGCCAACCACGCAGTCTACGGTGGGTCCGCAAGTCATCTTCCACCTGATCGATCCACCTTGCCCGCTGCGCACCTCGCCTTCTTGTGCCCGTCGGATCGTTGTCGAGAACCATTTTCACCGGGTTACTATCCGACATTCTGGCTACGTGCCCGGCCCATCGCAGTCGTTCGATTTTCGCGGTGTGAACGATGGATGGTTCTCCCAACAGCTGATGCAATTCGTGGTTCATTCGCCTCCTCCACGTACCGTCCGCCATCTGCACCCCACCATAGATGGTACGCAGCACTTTCCTTTCGAAAACTCCAAGTGCGCGTTGGTCCTCCACGAGCATCGTCCAGGTCTCGTGTCCGTAGAGGACTACCGGTCTAATTAGCGTTTTGTAGATTGTCAGTTTGGTACGGCGGCGAACTCTATTCGATCGGAGCGTCTTGCGGAGTCCAAAGTACGTACGATTTCCAGCCACTATGCGTCTCCGAATTTCTCTGCTGGTGTCATTTTCGGCAGTCACCAGTGAGCCCAAGTACACAAATTCTTCTACCACCTCGATTTCGTCACCTCCGATGCAAACTCGTGGTGGGTGGCTCACATTGTCTTCTCTTGAACTTCTTCCTATCATGTACTTCGTCTTCGACGTGTTGATGACTAGTCCGATCCGCTTAGCTTCCCTCTTCAGCCTGATGTAGGCTTCCTCCATCTTCTCAAAGTTACGTGCCATAATATCTATGTCGTCGGCGAAACCAAATAGCTGGACGGACTTATTGAAAATTGTACCACTCGTGTTAATCCCTGCTCTTCGTATTACCCTTCCAAAGCGATGTTGAATAGCAAACACGAAAGACCATCACCTTGCCGTAACCCTCTGCGGGTTTCAAAGGGACTCGAGAATGCCCCTGAAACTCGAACTACGCACATCACCCGATCCATCGTCGCTTTGATCAACCGTGTCAGTTTATCCGGAAAACCGTGTTCGTGCATTAGCTGCCATAGCTGCCATGCCGCCACCTTTGGATCACCTCACGCTCGTTCGTAAGAAGGTTCCCGTTTATGTCCTTACACATATCAGGCTGTGGCACGTGGCCCTTACGTGAACGGTTTAACTTCTCATAGAACTTTCGTGTGTTATTAGCGCGGTACAGTTGCTCCGTTTCTTCACGGTCTCGATCTTCCTGCTGGCGCTTTTTCCTCCGGAAAATCGAGTTTTGTCTGTTCCGCGCCTGTTTATATCGTGCCTCGTTCGCCCTCGTGCGGTGTTGCAGCAATCTCGCCCATGCTGCATTCTTCTCTTCCACTAACTGCTCACATTCGCCGTCATACCAGTCGTTTCTCTGATCCGGGGGCACCGTGCCAAGTGCAAAGGTTGCGGTGCTACCAATGGCGGATCGAATATCTCTCCAGCCATCTTCAAGAGACGCTGTGCCTAGCTGCTCTTCCGTTGGAAGTGCCACTTCCAGCTGCTGCGCGTATTCTTGGGCTAGTCTACCATCTTGTAGCCGCCCAATGTTAAGCCGCGGCGTCCGACTTCGACGCGTGTTGTACACCGTCGAGAGTTTTGAGCGCAGGCATACTGCAACGAGGTAGTGGTCGGATTCAATATTCGCACTGCGGTAAGTGCGGACGTTCGTGATGTCGGAGGAGAATTTACCGTCGATAAGAATGTGGTCGATTTGGTTTTCCGTTTCTTGGTTAGGTGATCTCCATGTGGCCTTGTGGATATTTTTGCGGGGAAAGAAGGTGCTTCGGACTACCATTCCGCGGGAGGCTGCGAAGTTTATGCATCGTTGGCCGTTGTCATTCGATACGGTGTGCAGACTATCCGGTCCGATGACCGGTCTATACATTTCCTCCTTCCTACCTGTGCGTTCATGTCACCGATGACGATTTTAACGTCCCGCAGTGGGCATCCATCGTATGTCTGCTCCAGCTGTGCGTAGAACGCTTCTTTCTCGTCGTCGGGTCTCCCTTCGTGTGGGCAGTGCACGTTGATGATGCTATAGTTGAAGAAACGGCCTTTAATCCTCAGCTTGCACATCCTTGCGTTGATTGGCTGCCACCCAATCACGCGTTGGCGCATCTTACCCAGCACTATGAAGCCGGTTCCCAGCTCGTTGGTGGTGCCACAGCTTTGGTAGAAGGTAGCCGCTCGATGCCCGCTTTTCCACACTTTCTGTCCTGTCCAGCAGATCTTCTGCAGCGCCACGACGTCGAAGTTGCGGGGATGTAATTCATCGTAGATCATCCTGCGAACCCTAGCGACTTGCAATTCCATGTTCCAAGCTTCCAATCGTGATCCTGTATTCGTCGCCTAGGTCTTTGCCGATTATATCGAGTCGCATTATCTCTTATATTGTTCGTAATGATTGGTTTTCTAGGCGGCTTATTGGGCCAGCGCAAACCTCCTGTCTCGTCGGAGGGCCGTCGTGTCAGGGCTGTTTAGCGTCCCACCTAACACCAGGACTTGGGCTTGTGCGCTTTGAGCGGCACACGGTCGCTTTGGTGGGGCCTACTTGCGGATACATGCAGCTTTTTATAGAGGTTTAACAGGGCCCACTGTCAAACCCCACCACATCCTAGGCAAGCCCCACAACTCGCAGATGGCCTGGGGAGGGATCGTCAAGCCCTTGGACATATTTCCTATGGAAATTCTTAACAATTTTTGATGGAAATCCCTATCAGACAGGGTTGCCAAATGAAAATCTGTATTTTTCAACCAAAAAATCTTTTCATCTGTATTTCGTACTCCAAAAATCTGTATCGAATTGTTACTACCGTCATTCTTTAACGTCTATCAATCAATTGAAAAAATCATAGAATGTTGTATTACAGCGCTTTTCTCACCTGGAAAATTTAACTATGTGATTTTTCTGGGAAAAAAATCATAACCATCACACAAATATTACTGAAAGTCACAAGACACATAAAAACATGTTAAGATTACCCTTAAAAGCTATTAACAAATTATATGACGTAAAGTTGACGCTACGTCTGATCCCCTCCCTCCCCGTTTAGCTTTATGTACTTTGAGAATATTTCTAATAGTAAAGTGATTTTTACTTGCAACATTTCAAATCTTGCGTGTAAAATAAAATAACAACCGGTGTGTATTTTGTTTAAGTTTAGTAAATTACGAAACCATTATCAGCTCGAGTCGCAAAAACATAATATAAGTCATCCGACATACCGTTTTGTTTCTCATTAGCAGATGATGCATCACTTTACTTTTATGGCGAAAACCTATTGCCACAGACAACAGACATAACACTTTTAACATTTACTTATAAAATTTATCGTCGTACGAACACTAACGACATCTGTTGTTTTCAATCAGTGGCGTTAGCGAGCAAATGTCAAACTCGAGCAAATCTGATGCGGGCACCACGAGTGATCGATTGGCCAACTAATGGTTATTTAAATTGACCAGTAAATCAGTGACGATGAAAAGTATTATGTCTGTTTGTCTTTGATATTGCTATATGTCATAATGTGTACGAAACGAGGCCGCTCTTTTTGAGTTCAGCACATTAAAATTAAGGAACTGTCAGACTGTGCAAGAAATAAAAAAAATATGTAATCGCGTTTATGAAACATTTAAAAATTATATTGGATATTATACGGTTCTGGTAAATACAAATTTAAAATATCTGTACACACAGATCGTGATTGAAAAAATCTGTATATCTGTATTACAGATTCTGTGTTCGAAAACTAGTAAAAAATCTGTATAAATACAGATTATTCTGTATTTTTGGCAACCCTGCTATCAGATGCTAATGGAAATTTCTTACAAATGCCCGAAGAAATTCCTCGCAATTTCGTATGGAAGTTCCTTACAATTTCCCCTGAAAAATTCTTACAATATTTTCCACGAACATTTCTTACAATTTCTCAGGAAATTTCCTTAGAGTTTTCCGATGATATTTAATTACCAGTTGCAACTCTTTATAATTTCCTTAGAAACATACTTACCTTTTCCCATAGAAAATCAACATATTTATTTAAGTTTTATCTACTTGAAATTTTCAATGGAAATTCCTTGCAATTTCCAGTGGAAGTAAAAATGAATCATTATTTTCTCGTGGTTTGTTTATTTTTTGACGCAAACCTGTCCGCAAAGTTTGAGATTGTTCAAATGGTGCAGACAGGTTTGCGGTTTCCAACTCATTCCGGATGCATTGTGCGTTGCTACGTTTGACATGTATTCAAACTGGCTGTCAAATTTCCGGATTGCCTTCCGGATCCATTGTGCGACGGACTTAACACTACGCCGTAGTCTATGAAAAATGAACACTGCAGTGAGTGAGATTGTTCTGAAACGCACAAAGTTTGGATAATGCGAGAAATAACTGTTTCTGCTCAGCAAAGAGTTTCTTTTACCAACATAACTATTTATCTGCATATTTCGCGTAAGGAATAAAGTGAAAACACTACATTTTTACGGAATTGGTCTATTTTTGTTCGTTGCAATCTTTAATTTAATATGTACTTTCGACACCACTCTCTCTTGTAAAAACGATAAAAAACACAAATTTTCACAAATACCACGACAATTTATGATAGTATATGAGCATTTTGACATTGGAGTATAAATGTATGCGCCAAATAAGAGGGTACTGTCATACTTGCCAAACTCCATATGAAAAAAAAAACCGTTGTCGCCCCTCTGAAAAAGTGACGTATGCGCCAAAATACAACAAACATGTTTTCCATTTTTTTGTTAAAGAGAACGCTGAGTACTACTCTGCCTATGATTTCATAGTTGACGTAACAACCAGCACCATCGATGTTGGGAAAACGCATTTTTATTAATTTTACCCGAATCATCACATAAATCAACAAAATACATGAACTAATCTGTCTAAATGGACAATATTAGTATACTAATATATACTAAAATAACTATAGTTATTTTAAGGCCGCGGGGAATTGATTATTATTCCTTTGTTTGGAGTGGTCAAAATATGCATACGACAGTTTATGCGATCAACCAAACGTTTTGTGAAATGTTTGTTCCCATAACATGGCGTAAAAACCAGGCTACTATGTGTGGTTATATAGCGCTAAAGAATAATTGTAGTTAGTTCCAACGATTTATTGATTGAAGAAGGGAAATCTTTTGAAAAGTTCGAGTTTCCGGGAAAGGTTTTTCGGATAGCTCTTTCCGTGAAAATTAAAATTATGTGGTAAAGATAAAATTATGTGTGGAAGAGTTCGTGTTGCAAAGAATTTAATCAGTACCGTACGGGGTTTTCTGCACTATTACAGCATTAGAATGGCTCTGTAACAAGTGTGCAAGCAGTTACCCTTTTCATGTATTGGCCAAAGCCCTCGTTCCAACCAAATTTAAAGCAAACATAGTTCCAATCCCTATTCTAAAATACCCGAGTAGACGAGGATTAGAAGTAAATCAATCGTGATTAGATTGCAAAATGTGATATGGGCCTCATTTATATGTAGGATATGAAAGCACAAAATATCAGACGACAATATCCATATTTGCTATGAAATATCATGATGTTATCAGTTAATGGTATTTGGAAGAAGTGATTAATATCTCGAGCTATTAGTTTGTTTTTATCCATAACACATCTTGATATTTAAATAACACTTCGGTGCATTTTTTTATATTTTTGCCTGCTCTTTTGAATCCTACATCAAAGTCAATTTCATGTTTTATAATTCAGTTCTGTCCGGGTAAGGTAATGAAAAACATGAATAAGAATTGCATTGCAATTGTAAAAACTAAAATAACAGCCGTGGAATATATTAGGACCCTTCCCGGTAAATGCGCTCGAGATATACATACCAATATTATCAAGCTGAGCTACAAATAAAAAGCCATTTTACACGCACTAATTCTTATGTGTTAAGTCCTCAGTGGCAGACCTCTCCTGCCACGCAAAAAATGAAGCTAGATTTTGGTTCTGATATACACTTTTAGAAAATACCCATAAATTACTACACATATAACTATAACTGAAACATTACTAAAGAGCCCTTAGGGCATCTTCGAATTTTTAAAACTATAACGTCTGTTGAAGATGGCATTTTTACAGTTTAAATTTCATTTCCTAACTCCCATACAATTTATAACTCTACTAAAGATGCCCTTAGGAATGGGGATTTAGATAAGTGTGATTTCCCATACACAATTTTGCTATGCTTCCTTTTGAATGATCGCGATTGTCTTAAATAAAAACTTTTGGCGACAATATTTAGCAAACAAACATTATTTTATTGATTCAAAAGAATGTGAACGTTTATCTCCAGAGCTACACCTCGATGGATGAAAGCTTATTTTGTCGGATTATACCGTGGATTTCACAAGAAATGCTTGCTTTTGCAGGAACTTGCATATTAATTTTTGATTACAAAATCAGTTACGCCCAAATCATAAAGTACACACTTAATTTTTTTTACCGGGATCTCAGCAAAATGTTGAACTTTTACCGAGAATCGCACAGCCGTGCCCCAGCAAACATGTTTTTTGCCGAGATTTCTGTCAAAATTGCTGATAATCAGCAAATAATTTGCCGAAAATCAGCTAACAAACGCTATTTTTGCCGGAATATCAGTTATTTATTTTGCTGGCGCACGGCTGTGCGGATTTTTGCCGAGCTGCAGAAATAAAAACTGAGTGTGTAGTCCTGAAATACGACAAAGTAAAACGAAAATCTCTGTTATGCTTAATTAGTGGATTGTGAATGTCGAAAAAATATGAGACAGGTTTTTGCTCCATATTGCAGCAGGTAATGGAGGTACGTCAACTTATGCGATCAAATGACCAGTCATAACTCGAATGTTTCCGAACAAAACATGAATATTTTTTCATGGAACATATGTATAATCGTACGAAGAATCCATATCCGCAAAAAAGTGTGTTTTGGTCATTTTGGCTTATACGTCAACTATGTGATCATGGGCAGTACTCGTTAACACCATTTTTGAAAAATGGCATATACGTCACTTTTCCAGATTACGGCAGCTCTGACCACCAACACTCAAAATAATTGTCACTTTAATTCCACTATAAAAAGTCATGTAGACTTTAAAATTCGAAACTTTCATCGGCTTTACTGGAATCAAATAAAACTTACTCAAATCATAAGTGCATCTTAATAAGAAATGTAGTGGAATTCATTAGAAAACATAGAAAATATTATCTATATACTCTTCTAGTGAATTCTACTCAAAATGAATATATGAAAAATATATGAGTGGGGATCTCAGAGCGAAAAGTATGTTTATTAACAATCGCTAATGAAACATTTTGCAGAAGCATTATGAAAACGACTTGCAAAGAATTCTGTTTGGGTGTGAATTAACTTTCTACTCCTTTTTTGCCCTCGTCCGCTTCTAGTGGACGGGATACCATCTACAGGGAAACTAGAAAATAAATTATCGAAGTTTCACTTAAAATTTAAGTACATGGCCAAACGAAAATTCACTTAAATTTTATTTTATTTTCTAGTGAATTAAGAATAATGAGTGCCATCACTAATGAATCATTTAACTTTTACAACCGAAACTACATGGAAAATATCTGCATATGTTTTCAAGTAGATTCTAAGTGAAAATTATTTTGAGTGAATGAATCAAGTAGGTTAAGGGGCCCTTGGATTGAAAAACATGTTTTGTTTACATACGAGGGGCAAGCCGATTTCACCATTCTTTTGGGTACCGTTTTTGTATAGCATTGGAAGCATAAATTGTGTACTAATTTGATCTGACCCCAACATCTTGATAATTATATCTATAACACTAGTTGCATCAGCGGTTGGGAGAACCAGCCATCGTTCACACTGTGAAAATTGGTAGACTGCGGTGGGCCTGGAACATTGCCAGAATGTCGAACAGCAACCCTGTGAAAATGAATCAAACCGTGCTGATTGGAGATGACTGTTATACATGAACTGCAGAGGTCACTCCAGCAGAGGGCCAAATAAATTAATAAAAATAAGCATCAATTTAGTGTCGAAGTAGGTGATAAATAAATCTAAATTCATAAAAATGAATTTCTATCTGTCTGAACCTTATATGCTCGGAAACAACTGAATCGACTGGCGTGAAAATTTATATGCAGATGTTTTTGGAGTTGGCGAAGGTTCTCCTCCTCCCCTCTCATACAAATGATACACCAATTTCTACATAGCTTGAGAATTAATCATGAAAACGTAACCAAATTTGGCATGTGGGGGTTTTAGAAGGCAAGAAATATTTCAGGAAAAGGATGGGGCCTCCATCCAAATGAAACATAAATGTCTGCATATCTCTGGAACTAATTAAACAAACGGAACCAAATATACCAGGTGAAGGCTTTCGAAGAAAATAAATGTTTCTATGGTGGTTCGAGATCTCTCTCCGTCTAGAAAGGGAGGCTCTCTCATACAAATGAAACTGAAATTTCTGCATAACTCGAGAACCAATCAAGCAAACGGAACCAAAATTTATATCCAGTATTTTGCGCTCGATAATGGCGGCGTGAGTTCCTCCCACTTTGACATTCAAGAGGTAGAAAACATTGGAACTCATCTAGTCTGCATTGATCAAATAAAAATTTGTTGAATAAATAAACAAATGTCAACGATCTTCAGTAATGGGATTGAACTTGTGTCTAGATATTGCGATATTTATTTGAAAATTGGGGATAATCATAATTATACTTTTTTCAGGATTGCTGAAGATTCGATTCAACAAAAAAAAAGAACCATTCGTGTTTCAACCTGAAAATTCCCACCATATTTGAATGTGATAAGGATTACTCGGGTCCCGGTCACGTCCCTTATTATTCAGTTAGATTCTGCTGAACGGCACAATATTTTTTCAATAGCTTTAAATGAATAAAGAACGTTGAGGTTAAGAATAAATGTTCTAAAATATCTTCTTCCAAGTATATATGTACTAGAGTGGGGCGCAGTTGTATGGAAAAACGCAAACTTCGTTCGCTCAAGTGAGATCAAGGTTTTTCTGAATCGTTTTGGGACCCCAATCAACTGTGCAAAATATGGGCTCGATTGGTTGCAACCTCGCATGCCGCATCGCGTTTTAAATTTACATGGAGATTAGTATGGGAAAACGTGCTTTTTTACATTTTTGCTCTTAGCGGCTTCAATTTATCATCAATCACGTGACTCAATATGTTAGCATATAGTCTGGAAGATGCCGAAAGACTTTGCCGAAGAAGGTACGTAGCTGGAAGGTCCACAAAAAATGTTATTATGTTTCGAAAATTGATTGTTCAAACCACATGCAAGAAATCAATGTTTCTGCCAGCACTACCGAACAACCTATGGTTATCAAAGGGCAAACCTCATCTTCCTCCTTATCGGATTTTTTTCATTGTGAAATAATTCCGGATAGCTCCCAGTAGCTCTAAAGCCCTATAAGATCAACTATTTTGAAATAACACTCAGTTAAATTATTGGTCTACGTAGTTCGGCAGTGCTGGCAGAATAAACGATTTTTTGCATATGGTTTGAACACTCAATGTTCGAAGTGTTATAACTTTTTTCGTGGACGTCCTAGCAACGTGCCTTCTTCAGCAAAGTTTTTCGGCATCCTTTGAGTTATACTTTAACGCAATGTGCCACTTGGTTTACGATGAACTGAAACCTCTATTAGTAGAAATGCAAAAATATACGTTCTCCCATACTCATTTCCATACAAACTTCAAACGCGATGCGGAAAGCGAGGAAGCAACCAATCGGTCCCAAATTCTGCACAGTTGTTCAGGACCCAGAATGGCTTCGAAAAACCATTGATTTGCCCCACTCTAATATGTACACCTATCTCAATTATATGTTCATCCCCCTTGTCGAATTAATCTTTGAAATAAGAAGAGAAAACTGTATACTGAACTATAATTCAGTTAGACAGAAATGTGTATGAATAACTGAATTTGAATTTATTTATTATTAGTTGATGGTAAAAAATTTACGCAAATTTATCTGAAAAATTTTGAGAGTTTTGGGATAGAGAACATGGAACGAATGATTACAACAATGGAAATCATTACCAGAGTGGTTTGTTTAACTTGTGCCAGTAGATGATGATGAGGCTAAGATGAATTAATTGGTAATAATTAATGCAAAACATAACGTGGAAGAATTAAATAGAATGTACTAAACTCGTCTTATGATTGTTGAAGACATTCCACTAAAAGAGCTTAATAAAAGTTTGTGAAAACTTAACGTTTCATTTTATTGTAAAATGTTGATTGTTTGTGTGACAGAGTTTTGTTCTTGATACTTGAGGAGAGTTGTGAGGCCTTTTGTTCGATGTTACTCGACAAACTCGCTAAAAAACAGTTTTAAATACAATTAAAAACCAAAGCAAAGCAGGAATGTAGGTTTCAGTTGCGAGAAACATTTCTAGAAAATAGAATTAAAGTATTAGGAAAATGGATATGAGAAAATACTGAAGTTTTAGGGGAAATATTTGACATTCGTTTGTTTGTATCAACCTTGATGAGTGCCAATGTTTTCAATGAATCAAAGCCTACATTGATTAAAAGATGGAAATATTTTCTACCTCTTGAATGTCAAAAAGGAACTCACGAGGCCGCCATTATCGAGCGCAAAATACTGGATACGAATGTTTTTGAAGTCAACAATTGTTACTATGGTGGTTCGAGACCCTTCCCCGGGAACGAATGATTAGCCGTCTTCTAAATAAATTGCGAATATAAAAAATCAGAGATTTATTTAATTTTAGGCGAAACGAAGTTCGTCGAAATAAATAAACGAAGTCTCACCGATACCTCATCCGACGAAAAATTCCCCAGAAATAGCATGGCATAGCATATGTGATTGTACAAATCGTGGGTGACTATAAAATTACTCAATTGAGCAATCTACTGTATATTGTCGCAAATTGCTACTTGGGATTAGTACAGTAGCAGTTGTATACCTGGTCACGCCTTACAGTCACAAAAGGAAGGAAAGGAATGTTAGTTCAATATCATCTAGTGAAGATGCGGGGAACCCTTCATAGATGTCTTGGGAAGCAAAATTTGTGTTAGTAGTTAAGGTGAACAATATGGAGCTCTATCCTACAATATATAGCGTTTGTCAATAATAGTATGCTGAAAAAAATTAAAATATATTCATTAATTTACTTACGAGCCGTCCAAAGTAGAACAAATTAACCAGGATCTTGCAAATGTTTTGTATCATATACAAAACACGTTCAATCGCACACTTATTCACCGAACGTTAAAAACAGAACCACAAATTTGGATTTCACGAATGTTCTTCTTCCTACATAAACAGGTCCTCGACTCGACCGTGCAAACTATCTGCTTACTGAGCAGAAACACGACAAAACTGACACTGATTGATTTTCATTTCGATCGCGCCGAACAACAAAGCAGAAAAACGACAGAGCAGGGACTCTCCGAAGCAGAATACTCCAGAAATGGTTCTTATATCCAAGAAGAGTGGCGAGAGCTTCAGCCTATGCTGCCTCGTACGTGCCAAAAATATTCCAAACTACTACAATATCTGAGTCGTCACCTGATCCGAACAGTCTGGCCGTCTTAAGACCAGACACTATACGTATTTGGCCCGACCCCAGCGTTTGAGGATGGATTCCGACGAACGAAGCCTTGATTAGTCTTTGCGTCGGAAGACCAAACATCAAGACATCATCGTTGAAAGTCTAGCCAAGTACAAGACACTGAAGACGGCCTTAGTGTTAAGGTCAATATACATAACAGCAAAGTTTTCAAAGTGCTGGCGATAGATGGAATACTAATAACTCGTCTTATGATAGATGGATTTTTCGAGAGAAGTGTCCCAGCGTCTGCAACCTTTTGATCTATAACGCGCCTCCAATACACTCTGTCTATCGAAAACAGAAGACTAGAACATGGTCTGGTACTGTCAACAAAATGTTGCCTAATTCTGTAGGCTAATTGATCCTTGAATTCTTATTCATCAATGATAAACAAACAACAATGAAAGGCAGTGCACATTGGTGTATTCCTTTTTATGCGATTTCTTTTCCAGCAGTGAGTACGCAATACGCATGGTAGCATTAAAAAATGATACAGATCATGCTGAAATTATCCGTTTTGCGAGTGTTATTAAAATAGGAACATGTTTTTGGAACAAACGAATACAAAATTGACCAAAAATCAGTGTTTTGCGCTAGCTAGCATTATTCATGTTGGCATTTTGCAACGCACCTAGTTCTCACAAAATTTCATTCACATACAATGTTATGCTGAAAGTAGCGAATAGGTTCGATTTCATACAGCAAAGTTATTAATTGAAGCGTTGTTTGAGGAATTTTGTATTATTCGTTCTAAAATGATACGAAATTTAGCCAAGCAACACTCACAAAATAACTTTAGTAATTTTTTGTTAAATATCTTGGCTGTGCATATGCACAGCATATGTTTCGAAATGGACAAATTGATATGAAATTTGCGAAAAAGAATCCACGTGTCTTGGAGGGACTCGAACCCTCAACCTCCTACTCTCTAGATAGGCGTGATAACCCCTACACAACAAGACCACTTAAAGGTCACGTTTGCGGAAAAGCCATCAGAATCCGGGTACCAACCTCCACCGCGGTTAGCTCTCTTTTTTGCAAATTGAATATCTTTCGGATGCTTGATTTGCCCAATCTCCACATTTGCTTTACTGTTGTATATCCACAGCCAAGCGAGTGCACATTGTTTATTAAACGAGAGGATCGCACTCCATGCCCCCCAGCAACGGACTGGGCGGGACGGTATAGAATGCGAATTCAATCGCACTCTGCTGTGCCAAAGGCTTGCTTGGCTAAAGCATTTGATGAGTTTGATTGCCTTTACGTAAACGGTCGCGTGTACTCAGACGACTAATGACGGTGAAAGACCGACACTTGATTACAATTAATTGCATATTATTCGGCAACTCGGCCGTACGAAAACCATTTTTTTTTGTTAAATATCTTGGCTGTGCATATGCACAGCATATGTTTCGAAATGGACAAATTGATATGAAATTTGCGAAAAAGAATCCACGTGTCTTGGAGGGACTCGAACCCTCAACCTCCTACTCTCGTGATAACCCCTACACAACAAGACCACTTAAAGGTCACGTTTGCGGAAAAGCCATCTGAATCCGGGTACCAAACTCCTCCGCGGTTAGCTCTTTTTTGCAAATTGAATATCTTTCGGATGCTTGATTTGTCCAATCTTCACATGTGCTTTACTGTTGTATATCCACAGTCAAGCGAGTGCACATTGTTTATTAAACGAGAGGATCGCACTCCATGCCCCCAGCAACGGACTGGGCGGGACGGTATAGAATGCGAATTCAATCGCACTCTGCTGTGCCAAAGGCTTGCTTGGCTAAAGCATTTGATGAGTTTGATTGCCTTTACGTAAACGGTCGCGTGTACTCAGACGACTAATGACGGTGAAAGACCGACACTTGATTACAATTAATTGCATATTATTCGGCAACTCGGCCGTACGAAAACCATTTTTTGTTAAATATCTTGGCTGTGCATATGCACAGCATATGTTTCGAAATGGACAAATTGATATGAAATTTGCGAAAAAGAATCCACGTGTCTTGGAGGGACTCGAACCCTCAACCTCCTACTCTCTAGATAGGCGTGATAACCCCTACACAACAAGACCACTTAAAGGTCACGTTTGCGGAAAAGCCATCAGAATCCGGGTACCAACCTCCACCGCGGTTAGCTCTCTTTTTTGCAAATTGAATATCTTTCGGATGCTTGATTTGCCCAATCTCCACATTTGCTTTACTGTTGTATATCCACAGCCAAGCGAGTGCACATTGTTCGCAAATTTCATATCAATTTGTCCATTTCGAAACATATGCTGTGCATATGCACAGCCAAGATATTTAACAAAAAAATGGTTTTCGTACGGCCGAGTTGCCGAATAATATGCAATTAATTGTAATCAAGTGTCGGTCTTTCACCGTCATTAGTCGTCTGAGTACACGCGACCGTTTACGTAAAGGCAATCAAACTCATCAAATGCTTTAGCCAAGCAAGCCTTTGGCACAGCAGAGTGCGATTGAATTCGCATTCTATACCGTCCCGCCCAGTCCGTTGCTGGGGGGCATGGAGTGCGATCCTCTCGTTTAATAAACAATGTGCACTCGCTTGGCTGTGGATATACAACAGTAAAGCAAATGTGGAGATTGGGCAAATCAAGCATCCGAAAGATATTCAATTTGCAAAAAAGAGAGCTAACCGCGGTGGAGGTTGGTACCCGGATTCTGATGGCTTTTCCGCAAACGTGACCTTTAAGTGGTCTTGTTGTGTAGGGGTTATCACGCCTATCTAGAGAGTAGGAGGTTGAGGGTTCGAGTCCCTCCAAGACACGTGGATTCTTTTCCGCAAATTTCATATCAATTTGTCCATTTCGAAACATATGCTGTGCATATGCACAGCCAAGATATTTAACAAAAAAATGGTTTTCGTACGGCCGAGTTGCCGAATAATATGCAATTAATTGAACTTTAGTAAGTTAAGTAACTGCTTTTGGAAAGTCATGAATCTTTATTGTGTTGAATATATTACAAAGGTTTTATGGATTACCCAAAATTGTACAGGCATTAAAGCTACTCTTGATTGACTATGCCTTCCCATATTTCATGTTCACATTGATTGGATTTCGTCAAAAAAGGAAAATAAAAAATAGTAATTTCCGAAATCGTTTATATTTCCACTCCACAGCTAGGTATATACATAGCTGACGATGGTTCTCCCATGGATTGACACCACTCATTGCCAAAGGAAAATATGATAATTGAATCCTGAGTGCGATTAAAGGATTACCAAGCCGATTCGAGGGTAAAAAAAAACTCACCCATGCTCGCCATCTATCGAAAGAATACCGACAACTGCAGATTCTGGGCAGATTCGAGCATTTATCGCACTTGGCTCTACATCATGACACTTCTCTGTAGTGCTTCACATACATCACCGCAACCGAGGCACTCTGTCGTAAATCGTATAATCGGATTCCGATTATCTCTTATGCAAAGAGGACCTTTTCCACCGGCAGCTTTTTTTGTTCGTTGTCACACCACACCGCATTCATTTAGTCTCAATTGATTCGATCCGATGTGCATATGCCATAAGGTTGGATAGTTCTCGATGTAGGTACTCCCGTCCATTCGGCTTCACCACATAGGGAGTTTTGGTTGATGGGAGTGTTCCATTGTGGGAAGTTGGAGGGTATTTAAATAACCCTAAATAACCAGAGATTTTGTTTCCTGTACATCATGCTCTGTGTCAAGCCACGAATGAAGATGGACATTTTTATTGTAGTAGGTCAACAGTAAACCTTTTTCCAAAACAATATAAATTTTATGTATGTGCTATTTTTATGTTAAGCTATAATATGAGGAGAAGAACAATTGTCTACGCTGAAGTTAAGAACATTATTTTGAGCTTTATAGTGGAATGTCTTCACTTGTGATCTATTTGTTGGCCCACCTCAATTTTAACACCTTTTCGTATACCACCTGATTTTTCTTAAATTTTTTGTGGATTTCGTAGAGTCAACTCAGTGCTTCATCAAATCATCAAAGAACAGGGAAGGGCAAAAGCTACCGAACAAAAAAAATAAACATTCTAAATCGATGCCACTTTAATTCTTTATTATCATGGCCAACTAGCCGAAGACTTCAAATATGAATTGTTAAAAATTAGCCGTAGATTTTTTTTTATTCAAAATAGGTAGGTACTTATATACACACAGCACATGTAGTAGTTCTACATTTCCACCTAGACACTTCAGTGTGCTTTATAATTTCAAATGGAATGTATATGTTAATTATTAACTTTGTTATCCTATGTGCCACAATATTAGCATTTGAGGTGTTTAAATTATTCATTAAATTCAATTTAATTTCGCTTCGTTTTACTTGATTTACGAGCGTAATCCGTACACCCTCTGGCGATTGCCGGAAGTTACAATTCACCAACCGACCTTATTCGGGAAAAATAAAGTGTTCATCAAACCGGTGATGGGTAGGCGACGTCCCAGAACATTTGCGCGAACGTAATGCGTACGGTAGCGAACAAAACTGGGAAGTGAACACCTTAATTGTTTATGCGTCATAATTTATGCAGAATTTAATTACCGGCGTTTTTTTAGAGATTACAGAGAGGGTGCCATTAATGAAATGTTCTAATGAAGATACTCAGCAAACGCGTGATAATTTGGTTGGGCCGGTAGCAGCGAGGGTTAATTAATGATGGGAGCAAAAATCATCCCATTTTACGACTGGGTGATGCTGATAAAGTATGAACGGTGTCAACGACTGTGAGCATACCATCAATCATTAGCAACGATGGGATTCGTGAACAATGATAATGACACAAACGCAGAATTCTAAATCTGACAGATGATAAAAATAGATTTCCTAATTAAATCCCATGAAATTTAGATTTTTTTTATTCCGGTTAGTAAATAAATAAGTTAACCATCAACATAAATAACTTTGATGAATTTTAAAGAGTACAAATCGGATTCCAGCCGGAACAACCTAGTATTTGTCATCACATTCATAGATTCAAATAGTGATGGTTTCGTCACCCGGCTTAACTTCACTGAAATAAATATTAAAGTAGTTTTAACTTTGAAATAGTTTTTAGAGTTACTGTTGCAGTATTTTGTTGAAATAAAGAAAAGCATTAATCATATAACATCATAATGTTTGCATTTGAAAAAAAAAGAAAAAAATTGACGATTTTTCATGGGTTTACTTTCACCTGTATTGCCGAAACTACCCAAGCTGCATAAACCATAGTAACCCATGACAAACAAAACTTGACAGCTCCATCAGTTGAACTTTAACTGTGATGGCAAAAACAGTTAGGCAACTCCGTTCAGAAGTGTGCGCGTTCCTAGAACGGCACTACGCTGCGTCCAAACGGACATCGTGCGGCACTTTGTGGACGCCGGATATGCCCGTTCCGTCATCTACAACATTTTAGCACTATTAGACAACAATCAGAGCATGGAAAGAAAGCCTGGTTCCAGACGGCCCTGTGAAACTTCAAATAGGCCTTAATCTCAGGCCAGGTTAGTTTTGATCATGCAAATATGCTTTCACTGGTATACAGTATGAATAAACCTTAAATTTTTGTTCAAAAATTTTAGTCACATGAAATTGATGAACCAATGCACCATGCGTCTCCATGTGAATGCATGCGTGTATGGTGAACAGCTTGAAACTTTTTCGGATAAATAGTAATGTATCTTCAAAAGTAATTGAATGACGAACTTGGCGTCTTCAACCAATTTTTTGAGGAAAACTTTTGCTCGGTTTTGAAAAGATACAAACCTTGTATGTTGTAAAATGAAAAAAAAATGTTTTAGGAAACTTTTTCACATCTTTTTTTTTATCTGTTCACCGGTATTTTGTTTTGCATATAACCAGAATAACCAAAAAATAAATCACCAATTTAAAACCAAACTACTTTGCCGTTATTGTATTCAAGGCATTCAATTAAATGACCCAAATTTCCACATTTCGAATTAATAGTTAAATTCATTAGAAGTTCTTTTTATTTTTTATTTATTGATGTTGTTATATGTTCTGGCAGGAAAAACAAGCAGAGATTGTTAAAAAAACATGCATCTTTTAAACAAAAATTACAACAATGTACATTCAACGAACACTTATCTGTCTAATTGAACATGAAAACTAACGCTAACTATCATTATTCCTAACACTATCAATTCTTCTTTTGAACGAACCACTATTACATGTAAAATCAAAACAATGGGAAAACTTATTGAACGCGGCACAAACTTTATAAATAGGATCGCTTTTTCCATAGTTTGTACGTCTAAAAGGCAATGCAAGAGTGTTGAAAGAGCGAAGGGAACGAGAGGGAGCCGAAAAATTAATATTGCTTAAAATACTAGGTGCATCAATTTCTCCTAGTATAATCTTTGCAGCGAAAATAGCTTCAGATTTTGTACGTCGTGTTGATAGAGTATCCAGATTTAAGAGTAAGCACCGATTTTCATACGGGGCAAGTTAATAGGGTCATTCCACGGAAGATACGTTAATGCACGGCGAATAAAGCGACGCTGGATAGATTCTACACGCAGACTCCACGTAACATAATAGGAGGACCAAACAATGGACGAGAATTCAAGTATTGAACGAACTAATGAGCAGTAAAGCGAACGAAAACAATATGGATCACGAAATGATTGACAAACTTTTGTGATAAAACCTAGTTGACGATTTGCCTTACTAACAATGGAAGTCATATGTTGTATGAAGTTAAGTTTGGAATCGAGTATTACTCCTAAATCCGTTACGGATAAAACTCTCTGCAGGGTTTCGCCATTGAGTTGATAAGAAGCCTCAATATCGATCTGCTTACGTGAGAATGTTATTACCTGACACTTATTGAGGCTAAGGGACATTTTGTTGCGGCTGCACCAGTTTTCAAAATTGGTTAAAAGCTGTTGGAGGTGTTGTGCATCTTCAATGGAGCGAACAGTGTTGAAAATCTTAAGATCGTCTGCGTACAGCGATCTGGAGCAGTGGGGTATTCTCGTGCAGACGTCGTTGAAAAATAACGCAAACAGCGTCGGTCCAAGATTGCTACCTTGGGGTACGCCTGAAGTACTGACGAATGGGGAGGAACAACATGAGCCAATTTTGACCTTAAGTACGCGGTCCCGTAGGTATGAATTTAACCAATTCAGGAGTGCGCCACCAATGCCGAGCTTGTTCAGCTTTGCTATCAGAATATCGTGATTAAGGCAGTCGAATGCTGCTTTCAGGTCTGTATAAACTGCGTCTACTTGAGTTTTTCGATCCATATTACGAAGCACGAACGAGGTAAACTCAACCAGATTCGATGTTACGGAGCGCTTTGGGATGAATCCATGTTGTTTAGTACTGATGTAGTTCCTGGAACTGTGCAGCAAAGACTCGTTAACTAACACTTCCAAAAGTTTCGATGTTGAACAGAGCGACGTAATTCCTCGATAGTTACAAATGTCACGACGATCTCCTTTTTGAAAATAGGAAACATGAATGAAGCTTTCCATTCCTCCGGGAATGTTCCGGACGATAATGACAGGTTGAAAATGTGGCGAAGAGGATCTAACAGCTGACCTATGCATCTTTTCAACACGCATGTTGGTATGCCATCCGGACCAGGTGAGGAACTGGGTTTTAGTTTTTTCGAAGCTTTTTTGATATCTCCATCGCTAACTTGTAGACTATTGAGGCAGACAGTATCTGGGGTGACATCCGTAGTTGCTAATTCTAACTCAGATTCTGACAGGGAGTCATTGGTGAAGACATTGGCAAAACGGTTCGCAAACAGGTTGCATTTATCGAGTGTACCGTCTACTTCGGTAGTTTCGTTGAACATGGAGACTGGGAGACCATTATCCTTCTTCTTGCTGTTTACAAAGCTCCAGAACTTTTTGGGATTTCTGCGAAGCTCAGATTCCGCGTTACGAGTGTACCGATGAAATAGGCGACTATTTTCCTCCTATAAATGTTACTAATTAAATGGAACTGTTTACGTGTGACAAAACATCTGTTTTACGGAATTCCCTCAAAGCAGCATTTCTGCGTGATTTTAGACGTAGTAGTTTTGAAGTACTCCATGGAAGGCTACGTTTAGGTTGACATTTTGGAACAATGGCTTGGAGAACGTCTGATATCTTAGATGTGTATATGCGAACCGCGTCGTTAACGTTGGATGCAGTGATGGTTTCCGACCAGTCGATTTCGGCGAGACGAATGTTTAACAGCTCGTAATTGATTTTGTTGAAGTTCAATGCAGCGGGGTCAAAAGGGTCTGAGGCACACCTAAAGTTTTCAGTGCGAATTACAATGTCCAGAGATGGATGGTGGCTATCTTCGGGAAGAAGGGGGTGTACTGCGCGGTTGATAGAGATGGCTTCTTTAGCATTATTGTTCACGAAGACCAGGTCTAAAATCCTACCAAGACTGTTGCGTGACTCGTTGATCTGAAATAGATTCACCGAATCTAAGCTGTCTATCAGGTCGCTTGCGTATTTAGGGATGGTGCCGTTGAGATGTGCAGGTCCAGCAATAAGTGAATCAGAGTTGATTGTATCTTGATACCAGTTGATACATGAAAAGTTGTAATCACCACATACGACCATCAAATCGTTATCTTTAAGAGAAGATGCAACATGTTCAACAGATTGTGTATGTGCATCAAGTACATTCAAGTCATTCTTCATATCAGGTGGCAGGTAGAAGCTGCAGAAGTAGAGGGTCTGTTTTTGTAGCGAAATTTTAACCCAAACTTGTTCGATGTGCGTGTAGTCGTTGGGAAAAAATGGAGATGCATTAAGCTTACGGTGAACAGCAATTAATACCCCTCCTCCATTTTCAATAATGTGTTGTACACTTGTTATAAGGTTAAGTTGTATTTAACAGGATATTTAAAGCACGATGAATCAACTGAAACCGTCGCTTACCAAGGCGATTTCCAATATTTTTCCTTCCCAACTAACATACTATTCCTTTCCAGTGCGCTCATGGAGATGCAGAGGATTCCTCCCCTTATGCTAATTGACTGTGAGGATGTGGCCGGCACCGCTATTGGTCTTGAATTAAAGAAACTCCGAGGAATGTACAGTGAGAATAGCTTTCTAGTCCCGAGAAAACTATTCAATTGGTAAGCTGTGCATTAGGGGCCCCATACACGCTCCGACATGCTGTACAACTTTGACTCCGCCCCCAGCAAATATGGTCCGGTCGGAGTAAAGTCGGACCGTCTGTGGGCAAGTTGTACTCTCGATTAACTTTTCAAAAGGACCTAAGTAACATTTTTTTCATGAATTAATTTGAGTACTGCAATCGAAAGCTTCCATGTTTTCCTGTTGATTGCGCTATTCAAATTAATTCATGAAAAAAATGTTACTTAGGTCCTTTTGAAAAGTTAAGCGAGTACTGTTCAACGGTCATACAACTTGCCCAAAGACAGTCCAACTTTACTCCGACTGAACCAAATTTCTTGGAGGTGGAGTCAAGGATGTACAACATGTCGGAGCGTGTATGGGGCCCCTTATTCATAACATTAAATTAACGTCCAAGTCAGGTGGTTTAATCCCCGGAAATAGGCAATTAACTTTGACTGAACATTATTTGTTGTTTCTCGGCCAATCACGACTAGTAGGGGTGGTGGGGGTAAATTGGACACCCTAAGAACTGCTGTTGTTTACCAAGTGGCTATTAAGAAATTGCATTGTTCAATGCAGGTGTGTCGAATCTTATCTTGTAGGTTAACAAAGCCTGTTGTGAAAAAAATTGAAAAAATATTAATAAAATTATTTATTATATTTATATTGATATTAATAAAAAAATAAAAAAATGTGTTATTTTGAAAATTTAAAATTAGTCCAAGATAATTCAATTTTGTTCTGGGCGGGGTAAAATGGTCAGGCGGTGGGGTAAAGTGAACAATGTTGTAAATAAAGCAAATAAGTCGATCCAGATATTTTAAACTAAATACATATTCTTAATAATATTCAAAATGTTACCAGGCAGGTATAAACCCTTTGTTTTATCACAGACAAGCAGACGTACCGGGCTTGGTCAAAATGACAGGGCGGGATTTTTTTCTCCAAAATTAAATTGACCATTGCTCAGTGAATTATTACCAGGTTTCTTCGATTTTGGCATGGTTCGGAAGGATATTCATCTAGTTTTGAAAAACGGGTTAAAATCTTGCTCTGGCCTCAGGAGAAATTGTGAATTATTTGAGGGCATGTCAAAAAAGCTAGATTTTGTGCGCCCATTTTATTAAAATGGATGAAATGTTGGTTCTTTTTATATTTTTTTACAGAAACTAGAGCTTTTACTTAGTTGATTCACATTGGATATCACAGATCGGATGACAAACATCTGAGATAGGGATGTTTCCATGAACGAGGTTACAACGCACTAACGGAAATATTCGCTCATGAATGTAAAAATTGTACGAAAATGTGTGGAGCGTAATGACCAGATCCCCTTTTTCTTCACCCCCTGATTGATGATCTTATTGTCAACCAAACCGATTAAGGTTAAAATTTGAGCTAGTTTATCTAAATTTCTTTGTCAGAACATTGCTCACTTTACCCCCAGGCGACATGACCAATTTCCAAACATCGATAATATTTGTCCAATCTGATGGCACTCCCACGCAAATAAACATCACCAACAGGTAGCCGAAAGCTTCACCTACCTGTCTGTGGTGATATTTTGCGTGGGAGTGCCATCAGATTGGACAAATCGACGTTAGAATCTTTGTTTACAAAATCACATACGTTGTTTTGAATAAGTACCCGAGATTTCATGATTTGAAACAGCTCGGAGAGCATGCAATGCTTAATTTATGATTTCGCATGGAAAATAATACGAGAAATCCATAAACAGTGAATAAACAAGCTGTTACCCACTTTACCCCGCCTGTTCACTTTACCCCCGCTACCCCTAACGTTCGAAATCTTCCCTTTCAGCGTAACGCTCTCGATTTCCAAAAATCTAAATGACACCCAGTATAGTCAAGAAAGACGTAAGTCCTACGTCAAAAGTCTAAAGCTCTCTTGGTCATACATTTTCTAATTAATATTAGGATTCTTTCTGAAATTACGTAACGCTAAATTTGATGATTTTTGACCCCCACCCTCCCCTTCGTAACACTTTTGTATGGAAGGTTTAGTTTATTTTGTATGAATCGTAATGCGCGGCCCAACCCCCCCCCCTCTAGAGCGTTACGTAATTTGTGAAAGACCCCTTAGCACGTGATAACCAAGTTAAAGTAAATTACTAAATAATGTAAAAAAAAGCACTTACCTTGTTCCAAACTTTCTTACCCTCCTAATATACCAATGGAGTTGAATCAATAGACTGATCCGTGAATCCCGTGAATATCCCTCTGACACAGCATTCTTCAAGAGGCGACATGCGACAGGCTAAGGATTCGTTGAAAGTCTTTTATAGCTCCGGGCAGCTATACTATGATGATACATGAGAAACGATTCCCCATAGGCCAGTACATGGGTTGTTGAATAATTGTACGTCCGGTACCGCTCTGGATGCAATTCGCTTCGAAAATCCGTTTCAAATCATCGGTTTTGCTTTCCGCCCCAATAATTTCGGCCAAAATCTATTATTGAAAGTTGATTTTTTTACGCGATGGAAATTTTGTGTCCTAACACCACCACGACTTACTTCGATCTCTTAATAAAATCTCGCTTAACTTTTCAAAAGGACCTAAGTAACATTTTTTTCATGATTTAATTTGAAAAGCGCAATCAACAGAACAACATGAAATCTATTGATTGCAGTGTTCAAATTAATTCATGAAAAAAATGATACTTAGGTCCTTTTGAAAAGTTAAGCGAGAAAAATGTCAATAGTAGACCAAAAACAAACGACATAAAACTGACCATCTTTGGGATGATGATTTTAATTTCTGTATCTTGCGATTAAATGGATGATAATTGCTATTACACTTTCGCTTTTTCACTTTTGTATGTGTACGTAGTTGTATTTATGCGTATTGCTTATGTCTGTGTGCATGTGTGTATGAGAGGCATCAAGTTCATTTTTCGCAAATTAATGATTTTTTGAAACCATTCGGGGTCCCGAACAACTGTGCAGATTTTGGGTTCTATTGGTTGCTTCCTCACTTTCTGCATCGCATTTTTGAAATTTGTACGGAAATTAGCTGGAAATTAGAAAAACTTGAAAATTGTTCATTTGACAACACTTCATTTTTTCTCCATTCCTAAATAAAGCTGCTTTCGAATGGGTATCTTCGATTCATTCTGGACCTCACAGTTCCAGAGATGTCGATAAAACAATATATTTATAGATTTGTCCGAAAAGTAGGATGGTCGTATTGTCTCAGGTCGTATTGATCGTGGGAAGACTTCATCACCACGAACAAAAATCCGACAATTAGGGTAAAATGCCCAATAGTGGATCCCCTAGTAGCGGAATTTTGCTTTTTGCTCTATCATAACAAGTAGAAATTTTCAACATATTAATTCTGCTTGATATCTAATACCTAGTTCTGCATCTCTTCTTCACGATACATTCATAAAACACTCAAATACACGACGTTATTTGTTTAAAATAACATTTTAAAGTCTGACTAAATTCGCTCTGTGGCACGGCAAATGCTGGGTAAAGCGTACCACTGGTACTTTGCGTACCTGAAGGAATAAAATAGACCCCATCTCGCGGTCCTTAGCCTTATACCCAGCAACTCCTATCCCTACCTCCCCGTGGCTGGGATACGAGCAACCTTAGGGAAGATCGGGTAACGAACCCCGGTGGTAACTATGGTCGTATGCTGACAGGGAAGGGGGGGGGGGGGGTTTGCTCCTCTCCGGAGGTGCAAATCTTATTGAGCGTCTGCTCTCCATGTCAGGATCGGCTCACAACAGCGTCTGTTCTCCATGTTAGGGGCGGCTGACCATCGTCCGAGTGCCAGCGAGGGACTCTAAGTGAAACTGTGCACCATGGTCCACCGGAAATAAGGAGGAATGGTCCTCCGGAAATTTAGGAGGTTTGGTGTCAGGCCCTGCAAGCCAGCCTTTAAAAAATCATAAGCAACGAATAATCAACAATAGAGTACGGACCGGAACCATCGGCGAAGACCACTGCGACGAAAAGGGACTAGCGATTGGAAACTCGGTTTGTGGAACTGCAAATCTCTCAACTTCATCGGGAGCACACGCATACTCGCCGATGTGCTCAAGGACCGTGGATTCGGCATCGTAGCGCTGCAGGAGGTTTGTTGGAAGGGATCAATGGTGCGAACGTTTAGAGGTAATCATACCATCTACCAGAGCTGCGGCAACACACACGAGCTGGGAACAGCTTTCATAGTGATGGGCGATATGCAAAGGCGCGTGATCGGGTGGTGGCAGATCAATGAAAGAATGTGCAGGTTGAGGATCAAAGGCCGGTTCTTCAACTTCAGCATAATCAACGTCCATAGCCCACACTCCGGAAGCACTGATGATGATAAGGACGCATTCTACGCGCAGCTGGAACGTGAGTACGACAGCTGCGCAAGCCACGACGTCAAAATCATCATAGGAGATTTGAACGCTCAGGTTGGCCAAGAGGAGGAGTTTAGACCGACTATTGGAAAGTTCAGCGCTCACCGGCTGACGAACGAAAACGGCCTTCGACTAATTGATTTCGCCGCCTCCAAGAATATGGCCATTCGCAGCACCTACTTCCAACACAGCCTCCCGTATCGGTACACCTGGAGATCACCACTGCAGACAGAATCACAAATCGACCACGTTCTGATTGATGGACGACACTTCTCCGACATTATCGACGTCAGGACATATCGTGGCGCTAACATCGACTCTGATCACTATCTGGTGATGGTTAAACTGCGCCCAAAACTATCCGTCGTCAACAATGTTCGGTACCGACGACCGCCGCGGTACGACCTAGAGCGACTGAAGCAACCTGATGTCGCCACTGCATACGCGCAGCATCTCGAGGCAGCGTTGCCGGAAGAGGGTGAGCTCGATGGGGCCCCTCTTGAGGACTGCTGGAATACAGTCAAAGCAGCCATTAACGACGCAGCGGAGAACAACGTCGGGTATATGGGTCGAAGTCGACGGAACGATTGGTTCGACGAAGAGTGCAGACAGATTCTGGAGGAGAAGGACGCAGTGCGGGCGGTCGCGCTGCAGCAAGGTACCCGGCAGAACGTGGAACGTTATAGACGGAAGCGGAGACAGCAGACCCGCCTTTTCAGGAGAAGAAACGCCGCCTGGAAGAAGCGGAGTGCGAGGAGATGGAACAGCTGTGCCGTTCTCAAGATACACGCAAGTTCTATCAGAAGCTCAACGCATCCCGCAAAGGCTTCGTGCCGCGAGCCGAAATGTGCCGGGATAAGGATGGGAGCATCTTGACGGACGAACGTGTGGTGATCGAAAGGTGGAAGCAGCACTACGAGGAACATCTGAATGGCGCTCAGAGTACAGGCAGTGAAAGTCAAGGCAGCGGAGGAGATGACTACGTCAGTTCAGCGGACGATGGAAGCCAACCAGCCCCCACCTTGAGGGAAGTTAAGGATGCCATCCAACAGCTAAAGACCAATAAAGCAGCTGGTAAGGATGGCATCGGAGCTGAGCTCATCAAGACGGGCCCGGAAAAGCTAGCCACTTGCCTGCACAAATTGATAGTCAGAATCTGGGAAACTGAACAGCTACCGGAGGAGTGGAAGGAAGGGGTTATATGCCCCATCTACAAGAAAGGCGACAAACTGGAGTGTGAGAACTTTCGAGCGATCACCATCCTTAATGCCGCCTACAAAGTGATATCCCAGATCATCTTCCGTCGTCTGTCACCATTAGTGAACGAGTTCGTGGGAAGATCTTTACTAGGGTGGTTCAAAAAATCGATTTTGCTCCACAATGCTCATCTGATTCTTTACCATGTTCTGAGTGTCATCTGCAAATTTGAGCTCATTTGGATTAAAACTGATTTAGCACAAGCCGTTTCAAATTTACATGCAAATTAGTATGGGGAAATTAATTTTTTAATTAAACTGTTAATGACGCTTCCCTATTAAGCGCAGGTTAAAAGAAAACCTACACAGCTAAAAGGAATACTCAACAGCTTTCACCCAACGAAAATCGCATGTTGATTAATCGCCCTAATAATTAGTAATCGAATTTAATCTATACCGTAGTTTTCTGGAGCTAATTGCATAACTCATCAACAGGCAACATTGCTGCTCGTGGCGCGAAAGATAGCACCCACAAATTCAGGCTACTATGTTGCACTGCACATTTCAGTGATGCCCTTAAAGAAGTTTAACGATCATGACTAAAGATTCGCGACCTGTTCCAAAATCGATTACTAATTATTGGGGTGGTTAATCAACATGCGATTTTCGTTGGGTGAAAGCTGTTGAGTATTCCCCTTAGCTATGTAGGTTTTCTTTTAACCTGCGCTTAATGGGGGAACGTCATTAACAGTATAATGAAAAAATAAATTTCCCATACTAATTTACATGCAAACTTGAAACGGCTTGTGCTAAATCAGTTTTAATCCAAATAAGCTCAAATTTTCAGAGGTCACTCAGAACATGGTAAAGAATCAGATGAGCACTGTGGAGCAAAATCGTTTTTTTGAACCACCCTAATCTTTACTGTACGGCAAATCCTTCAAAAATGCCGTGAATACCAGGTCCCAACGCACCATCTGTTCGTTGATTTCAAGGCGGCATACGACAGTATAGACCGCGTAGAGCTATGGAAAATTATGGACGAGAACAGCTTCCCTGGGAAGCTTACCAGACTGATCAAAGCAACGGTGGATGGTGTGCAAAACTGTGTGAAGATTTCGAGCGAACACTCGTTCACACTTCACTTCGTTCGAATCGCGCTGGGGACTAAGACAAGGTGATGGACTTTCGTGCCTGTTGTTCAACATTGCGCTAGAAGGTGTCATGCGGAGAGCCGGGTGTAACCAACCCTGTGAAACAAGCACTAGTTCTTGAAGCCACCGTTTGTTGGTGTGGCGCTAGTGCTGTTCTTGAAATTTAAAGCTCCGTTCATATTGTACCGTATATTTCGCGCGGGTATTTAATTATGTATCGCAAAATGATTTTCGATCGTGAAAATTTAAATTTCAATAACTTAAGTTATATTGTTCTGTTTTCTTCATTTATCCAGCATTTTACGTGCGGTAATAGCTGCCACAATATAATTATCATCAAAATCAGCCGAAATTATCACCGAAAAAAAAACAATAAATTAATTTCAATAGCCGCCACATTTTACATGTTCTGGTAAGGTGCAATCTATTTGACTTTTGTCTTGTGTCGTTTGTCATCGCAGCGATCATCATCTTTCTCATTAATTTATCATTATTGACGAATAAAGGTTGCATGAAGAAGAGGAAGTCTAAGGATAATATTCGAAAAAAAAATGCACGAGGAAACATACGGGAAGTGTTTTAAAATTCTTCTCAAAAATTTGAGGAGCAATTTGATTTAAAACGGTTAGCAGTTTTTTTTCGCAATTTTTCGATTTCAAATTTTATTTTGTGATATCACACTTGATACACAGTATGAGAAAAGTCAAACCCCGTACTGTTTTCCGTTTTAAATCAAACTACTTCTAGACATTCCAAAATCAGCGGCCGTTAGCGCTCGTAAGATGCTGTAGATGACCACAATTATCATTCGATTTTGACAATTTAGGGATGCCTGGACCGGAAATTTACCGAAAAATTAGGGTAACCAACTTGATTTGGACCTCTACATATTTTGGACCCTCCCGTTGACATTTTATTGATATCTGAACTAAATTCAATGCCGCTGCTGCATCCCGCATGGTCTTTATGTAAATAAGATTGCTGCGAATGTGTTTAACTAGTTTCATGTGCAAAAATAACGATATTTGGATGAAATGTTGATGAAATCAATTTTTTCAAGAAGGCAAGCGTTACGCTTCAAAGCATACATCATTGAATATCTCAGAACGAACACAATCACTTCATGAAATTGCAAATTTAAATCGATGCAATCTTCACATTGATGCATGTCAATCGAAAGATAAGACTTTGCTTTAGCTCAAATGACCTGTGCAAATTGAAAATTCATTTTTGAACAGAATAAAAGGGGGGTGTCCAAAATGTGTACATTTGGGGGTCCAAAATATGTTGCACTTTCCAAAACGAAGAATATTTTCATTTCAGACAGTTAAAAATCTAAGCGATTTATAAACATCCGATGTTCATTTCAAACTTCCTTTTCATAAATAAGACTTTCATCTATGAAATTTTGTGATTTTAGCCTGTATCACACGACTCATTTGAAAGATATAAGCGTATATAGCACTTCCTATAGGGATCCAAAATGCAACATTTACCCTAAACTTGAAAGTCCCAGTTCGAAGATTTAAAAAAATACTCAGTCTTAAAAAAGGCTGATGCACCTCCCAAAACCATTAAGGCTGTGAACCATTCCACGGATTCGTTTAACTTTTAGTTAAAATTTGACAGTTCGATGGTTATTTTTCCATCGTGGTTAAAATTTTACTCCGAAGCCGACCCATTTGAGTTTTGACAGATTGATAGTTATTTGGAACGAAATGGATTTGGCGCCAATTTTCTCGCGAACAAAGTTTAACTATCGAACTGTCAAATCTAACCATGCTCCGGAGCAGGGTTATTTTTAACCACGGCGAAATAACCATCTAACTGTCAAATTTTAACTTAAAGTTAAACGAATCCGTGGAATGGTTCACAGCCTAAAACGTAAATCTATATTATACGATAATTATTGAACTGCCTCTATGAGATATGAGACAGCAACTACTTTTCAGTTGACGAACTTAATTCATCTACTATTTGATCTTGACGCATTAACTTTTGGTTTACAAACTTGAGCTCACTATAATGTGGGCGTCGAAACTAAGATAAATTAATCTAGTCATTGTACGTGTCATCGACAGGTGTTTTATGAAACACTATTGGACACTATTACATTTTATCTGATCCAACTGGAAGTGGATGTCGCATTTTGGATAAAATTTTTCTTTAAACTGGACCATTTGTGTGTTGACAGAATAATAGTTTTTTGAAGTATTATTGACTTAGCGTTAAAATCAAGAGACTAAAAATAATAACTATCGAGCTGCCAATGATCATGCACCAAAAGATAATTTAGTTACCAGATAAAGATTGTCGCTTCGGTTCCCTTTGTTCTGCTGTCCGAAACATGTTGGGTATCTACCTATCAAATCGTATGTATTTTTCCATTTTGACATTTAGATCCCCTATCCTCGCCAGCAAAAGATGTTCCGGACAGCGACGACAGCGACAATGTTTATCTGGTAACTAAAATATCTTTTCATGCACCGGAAAAAAGTTCTTATAGCTGACGAGAAACCTAACCATACTGCTCATGTCGCAAATGTATAACATTTGAATTTTTATCGATTATGAGTTAATCTTAAGAATCCTAAGTAACCCAAGAATAAAATCAGATTAGTAGTGATTCAAATTGTACTGCTGCATTTAATTTTAATATGAATCTGAAACATGCATTCTCCCAGCAGCTGCCTCAGATTAATTTAAGTTCAGATTCAAAAGCTCAAAACTGTTGCACAGCTTTGTTCTATTTTCTGCAGATTGAATCACGAGATTCAAGTTTTGTATGTTTAGGCGATTGAATGCGTTATTTTAAGGTCACTCCTGACGGAATCCAAGATTAAAAGTGCTCGCGTTTTCGGGGGCACACCATTCGATACGGAAGCAACGCACAACTGTCATTTTTATTATTTTACGCATGCTGCGACGCAGCAAAGCTAAATCAACAAAAATGACAGTTGTGCGCCGCCTCTGAATCGAGTGGTGTGCCCCCGAAAACGCGAGCACTTTTAATCTTGGATTCCGTCAGGAGTGACCTTAACTACGGAATTTGGATCAATGCACTTTGCAATTACGCCGCATTTCTGAGCAGCAAAATAAATAATAATTCTTTATATATAATTATTATTTTATTTATTTAAATAAAATTTAAACATGAACAGAAAACTGCTGGAGATACAAGTGTTTTTTTTTTGCTTCAGATTCCAACGAGAATAGTGTTCTTAAATTTGGAGGAAAAATAAATCACTGCTGATCAATCAATTAATTGGTTTACAGTGCTGATAATTTTTGCGCTATAACGATACATGTGTATCTGAAATTAACGAATGAAAGATAATTGCAATACATTAATGAAACATATTTTAGCGCTTTCTAAAAAAAACTGTTTCTTTATTTTTTTATTCGAATTAAATTTCCTCTCGAGCGATATTGTCGCATGCGTCACTGTGTTCCGTGCTTAAAGCCACTGCTTGACAGCTAGCACCAAGTTTTCGGCTTCAATCATGTTGTATGCAGATGACAGCCGTTTCAGGGGGCTGGGTGTAACAGCCGGGGTACGATTTTCAACAGATCCAGTCAATTTATTTGCTTCGCGGATGACATGGACATTGTCGGCCGAACATTTGCAAAGGTGGCAGAACTGTACACCCGCCTGAAACGTGAAGCAATAAAAGTTGGACTGGTGGTGAATGCGTCAAAGACAAAGTATATGCTTGTGGGCGGAACCGAGCGCGACAAGGCCCGCCTGGGAAGCAGTGTTACGATAGACGGGGATACCTTCGAGGTGGTCGAGGAATTCGTCTACCTCGGATCCTTGCTAACGGCTGACAACAACGTTAGTCGAGAAATACGAAGGCGCATCATCTGTGGAAGTCGGGCCTACTACGGGCTCCAGAAGAAACTGCGGTCGAAAAAGATTCGCCACCGCACCAAATGTGTCATGTACAAGACGCTTATAAGACCGGTTGTCCTCTACGGACATGAAACATGGACAATGCTCGAGGAGGACTTGCAAGCACTCGGAGTATTCGAGAGACGGGTGCTTAGGACCATCTTTGGCGGTGTGCAAGAAGACGGTGTGTGGCGGCGAAGAATGAACCATGAGCTCGCCCAACTCTACTAGAAGGTAGCTAAAGCCGGAAGGGTACGATGGGCAGGACATGTTGCAAGAATGCCGGACAGTAACCCTGCAAAGATGGTGTTCGCTTCCGATCCGGCAGGTACGAGACGGCGTGGAGCGCAGCGAGCGAGATGGGCAGACCAGGTGCAAAACGACTTGGCGAGCGTGGGGCGTATCCGAGGATGTTGAGATGCGGCCTCGAACCGTGTATTGTGGCGTCAAATTATTGATTCAGTGTTATCTGTTTAGATGTTAACTAAATAAATGAAATGAAATTCGCTCTGTAGTAGACCCCCTGGGGGTCCATGATAGCAAATTGCTTCCCTATAGTCGACACTTCACTTGATTTTTATGTTCTGTTTCGGGATGTTCTTCTTCCCAATTATGGACCCCCAAAATAGTTCTATAATGCACACTCTCGTATATGTATCTTTTTATAAACTTTCCTAAAATCCGAGTTTTTGGTTCTGATTTTAATGTTCGGTGAATAAGTGTGCGGTTGAACGTGTTTTGTATATAATGCGAAACATTTGTAAAATCCAGGTTACTTTGTCCTCCTTTGGACGGTTCGTAAGTAAATTGATGAATATATTTTAATATTTTTTCAGCATATGTATACTGTTACTGACAAACGCTCTATATTGTCGAATAGAGCTCCCTATTATTCACCTTACCCACTAACACAAATATTCCTTCCTCTATGAAGACATCTATGAAGGTAGTATGGGTTCCCTGCATCTTCACTTGTAGATGTTGAACTAACATTCCTTCCCTTCCTTCCGTGATTGTAAAAACGTGGCCAGGTATACAACTGCTACTGTATAGGAAAAGGTACTAATCCCAAGTACCATTTTGCGACAATGGACAGTAGATTGCTCAATTGAGCATTGTATAGCCACCCACGATTTGTACAATCACATATGCTATGCTATGCCATGCTATTTCACCAACACAGGCATATAATGATGTGTACGTTATTGAAGTTTTGACGCAAATTGTTTCTTACGTTGGCAATTTTGATGAATTAGCAGTTCTTAGGTTCTATACCGTCTGTATACCCCGTTATTATTGTCTTACGATTCAACACAACAGCCTTTTCCTTGAAATATTGGAATAGAGTTAAGGCACGCGGATGTTGCTTTCGTTGGTTTAAGCCCCTACGACGATGGACGGAAATACCCGCCGTGTTCCTATGTCTTGAAAATGTGAAATACCCGTAGACAAACATAATTATCATAACGGACATCCTTTTGAAATGCGTTATCTATTTTCGTTTGAATCCTATAAGAAAATCATTCATCAAAGAGGTGTGCCTATTATAACTTCCTATTCATCTTATCACTGAACTTGACTACGTTTCCAATACCTACACAATAGCCTATGAAGAGCCGGAAACTAACAGAAAAGGGTCAAAAAAGCAAAAAATATAAAAGATATGCGCGATCCTAAAGAATCCGACCAAATGAATGAATGAATTTATGATATGAAAATAAAGCGAAACAGCTCAGTTCTCATACAGAGGGTAATATAGGTGCAAAGGGTACACAATGCTAAAGCCTTTCAACGTCATTAGGGAAATGCTTTGAAATTAACGAATAAAATATTTGGAAACACAAAACTTATTTTTGTCATGTTAATTGTCAATGAACTTTGAATCATGAATCTTAAATTTTGTAACTATGTATATGCTATTCCAAAATCAATTTTTGACGATGCCTATATTTAGAACGGAAGTACTATCTATAAAATGACACGGAATTAGCAGGTGTTTGGAACATTCGGTCAGAAAAGCCATTCAAATATGTTTACAAACTAAGGAACAGACATCTGGTGCGTTTAGGAACACTCTCTACCATTCCCCCAGTGCGGGAAACGTTATCTACCTGTTCTTAAAAAAAGAAAATCGGATTAGAGTCTCGTTTTCAGCTTTTCGTCCGATTCGTTCTGTAGACCAACATCGTTAGCATTCACCGATTTGCTTTTATTATGCCTAAGTTTATGTCGACGGTGGTGGTAACACAACGCGTGGCTCACAAGTTTTGCGTGTCTACATCGTTTTTTGTTGACTTTTTTTGTATCACAAAAGAATTTATTACTTTGTTGTTTATTTTGTTTTGTGTGTATTTAATATGAAGGAAACAACCCATCACAGGGCGTTGAAGATATAAGTTTAATGTTATTATCGTTTGGCCAAAACATGAAGTTATAGTAATAACCCCAACAGATAATTTGCTTAAGACTAGCACTAGTCACACACTGGTAACTGCCACGTCAGAATGCGAATCAATAGAGAAAAGGGAAAGGAAATGATGCAGTCACTCGCCCCACTGCAAGCCGAATATACATCCCCACGAAGCCGACCTATTTAAGTTTTGATAGATTGATAGTTATTTGCAGGATGGAAATGGATTTGGCGCCAAATTTCTTCCGAAAAAAATTTAACTCCAGAATTATCAAATCTTACCATATTCCAGAGCAGGGTTATTTTTGACGTCCGGGAAATAGCTATTGAACCGTCAAATTTTAAAAATTTAAAAGTCAAACGAATCGGTGAAATCGTTTGCACCTTTAATACAGGATCTTCAGGTACCTTTATCCCAGTATAACGGGCTAAGCAAGTTCTATATTGCATCTTTTATCCGTCGATGGGCTGGTAATTGCGTTATTTTGTTTTTCCTAAGAGTTATCTGCTTTTAACCTCCATGCAGCATGAACGATTTTTATTCAAACGATAACAACCACTTTGCTTCAGATACGAAAAGTCTTAGATCTACTGCGTAATAGTACTTAATACCTGGCGTTGAAAAAGAAAATCCTCCACAAACAATCCAATGATGGCCACTTCACTTAGCAGCAGCAAGGGGAATATCGACTCAATCGCGATGGGTGTTTTTTTTTTCCTTTCTTAGTTCCTAGAGCTAGAAAAGGGAGAGGGATAGCTAGTTTGAAAAATATTTCTGAAGTGGAACAGCGGCGAAGCGGGGAACAAATAGTTGACAATGGATAGACGATGAACGGAAAATTTATCGATGGCTGAGTTCGTGTTCGATAATGCAACGCGCAAACTTTTCAGAGAGCTGTAAAACGAAAATGAAAAATGAATTCCTCAGAATCAATAAAAAAATAAGGATAGCCTTTCGAAAAAGGAAAACGTAAAGCACTTACCAATATTTCCAGACATGTGGGATATGAATCAAATACTTGTCGTTCGAGGAGGCTCCTTCGTTGACGCATAAGTGGAAGAATGTCGAAAGAAAATCTACCGAATCAAACTTCACACAGGTTTATATGCAATGCATCTGAGTGGAGCATATAATCGGCTTTATTGTCATGCCCTTTTCAGTGGAATTGGACTTTCATTTTTTTTTTCATTTGCGTTGGTGTTCAGTGGTATTTAGAGCTATCAGAATCACAAGATACTTTTTTTTGTTGAAATTCAAATCAGCATAACTTTAATAAAACTGGAACCATCGGACGCCAAAATTCTCCTAGTATTCTTGTATTCCTCATCCAAAAAACCAGATCGGGTAAATCGAGGATCCATAAGGAATACGCAGAGATATGGCAATATTTTAGCTTAGATTTTTAGATTTGACTCTCTACACATATCTATGGTTGCTACTCCTTGATTGACCAGAATCAGTGAAATTGCAACAATGAATCAACTGGGATTGTCCAAACATTCTCAGTTTGCAAGTTTCTGGGACGCAAATGTTCAAATGATCCATAACGGCGCCGGCCACGTCGTTGTAGTCAGTTAGGGAGAGGGAAGGAATTTGAGTGGGTGGTTTTTGCTATTTGAATACCGTGTTTACCTCTGCGTCTCCACAAAAACCACATGAAGGATTAGCAGTTAGTCGGTAGGCTTCGTTGAATCTGGATTCACTCTGATAAGCGATACGACCGTGCCATTCTTTTTACACAATGATTTAAGCGCTTAATGGGGAAGCGTCATTAACAGTATAATGAAAAAATAAATTTCCCCATACTAATTTGCATGCAAACTTGAAACGGCTTGTGCTAAATCAGTTTTAATCCAAATGAGCTCAAATTTTCAGAGGACACTCAGAACATGGTGAAGAATCAGATGAGCACTGTGGAGCAAAATCGATTTTTTGAACCACCCTAATGTCCATACTTTCACAGAATTTGGATATTAATTTTCGATTTCGTTATTCGAAGTAAACCTCTTACCACTTTTGAAATGGAATTGGATTTACTGAATTGAGAAAAAAAAGTTTCGATTTCTACCTTGGGTTTGAAAAAACATTATTGCAACGAAACGCGCTTCAAAGCCGCTGACGAATGAAGTGTGATAAATAAGAATCAGCTAGGGAAAAAGACGGCTTTGGCAGGTTTTGATCTATAATTGTCAGGGGGGTTTTGTCGACCAAATTTTATGAAATTTGGCCACAATATTCTTTGATATGCAAAAATTTGGACCAAAAAATAGAATATTCTTGATTTCGGTTCTATTTGCATCAGCCAGATATTTAGCAGCACTTTTTTAAGAGGAATAGGACATTTACCCAATGTCCTGTAAAATATTCATTTTTATTGAACTTTTCTCTATTTAGAATTGGTTTCTAATTTGTTTTGTTGTTTTCCTGAGAAATTAATTTAGAATGCTGTCGATTTCTTAAACATCTGTAATCTGTATTTACAGATTCTTGGTACAAAATATACTCCAAAATCTGCATCGTTATATATGTGGCAACACTGCCCGGAGTGGAAATTAATTACTATGTCTGAAACTCGATTTGTGCAATTGTACAGCATGTGAAGGATTTAGTTCGAAAAATGTATTGGAGGGTACCTACTTCCTTCGATGGAGTATGATCCCACGAAACAAGTACACTAGTCAGGTGCTTTCCCTACTAAGCTACGAAGGACCTCCATCGTCCTCCGCAGCTCAGAAGGCTAATGTTCAAATTTCTAACGCCAGGACTTTGCCTGCTGGGTGGGAGCAGATGCCCTTTCCTGACTTGCGCTGATCTGGCTCTGGACACGTAAGTGTCGACCCTTGCATGGCCAAAAAAAATGCAAAGATAAGCATGGGATCATTAAAGGCAACTTCTCTAGTAGGATTCGACGGTGGCCACAAATGAGTGAATCAAAAATTAATTCATTTGACGATGCGTTAGGCATGGGTGTGGTAAACCCCTTTGCCAAGGGAGGTTTGGCGAGGTCTCTTCCCAAGGAGGCGAAGACCGGAGTGACGGAGGCTGCAGCTAGCAGCATCAGAGTCTTTCCAGCGGTTTGGGTATAGCCCTATCAGGATGCGGGTGGTCGTCGAGCAACTCGATGACATCCTCGAATTCGCGAGCGCAAAGCAGAATATCAGTCAGGAACTGAAACAGATCCTTCGAATGTTCCGCCAGTGTAAACAACTGGACGAAGTCACGAACACTGACGATGCGACGTCGTCTCCGCCGTCAGGGATCAGTGCGGTACGCCTAAGAGGCTGTCCCTTTGCCACGCAGGTAGCCTACCTTAGGTTACCGGTTGTGGAAGCCAAAAAGGTTAATAGAGCGAGGTAAGTTGAAGATCGGCTGGTCAGTATTCCCAGTGAGCAAACTCCAGCCGCTTTCAGTGGACAGGTGCTATCGGTACTTAGAGTTGAGGCACAAGTCCTACAACTGTAAGAGCCCAGACCGTAACAACATGTGTCGTCGTTGTAGGGAGGAAGGACACAAGGCGCATGAATGCAATAAGGCACCAAAGTGCCTCATCTGCGCCAGCAAAAAGCAAGCCTGTAACCACGTTATGGGTGGATCTTCGTGTCCCATCGGAGAGACAAACAAGAAGAAGCCGTGCAAGTAACACAGCTGAATCTTAACCACTGTGCAACTGCCCAGCAGCTGCTGTGGCAGTCGGTCTCGGAGTCGAGGACCGATGTCGCCCTCCTGTCCGACCCGTACAACGTCCCTGTTGAAAATAGCAAATGGGTGGCGGACGGCTCTAGGATGGCGACTATTTGCACGACGAGACGGTATCCGATCCAAGGTACACTTCTCTACTGAGGGTATCGCGATAGCCAACCTATTGATCTATTGTAGTTGCTATACCCCACCAAGGTAGCCATTACAACCGTTCAACCAGATGATCGATAGGCTATCGTCCGACCTAGTGGGTCGTAAGCCGGTCGTCATAGCAGGAGATTTTAACGCTTGGGCAGTGGAGTGGGGTAGCCGCTGCACCAATGGAAGGGTCATGCGTTACTAGAGGCCCAGCGAAGCTCGACGAAGTGCTAGTCAATGGTTCTGCTAGCACGTTCAGAAGGAACGGGATCGAGCCATGGATTGACGAAACGTTTGTCAGTCATGGTCTGGCACCAGACTTGGACTGAAGGGTGGATGAGGGTTACACCCATAGTGATCATCTAGCAATTCGTTTTAAGGCGTGCAACAACCGAGGGCCGAGGATCCTTGTCAGGTCCGTGGGTGGAGGACCAATTACTTCGACAGCGAAGTTTTCACCGCGGCGCTGGGATTGGAAGCCAACACTGAAAGTCTAAGCGGGGATACGTTGGTCCTAGCACGCGCGTGCGACTCTACCATGCCGAGAAATGGCAGATGCCCAGTATACTGGTAGAGTGCCGAGATTGCGGCCCTTCGTTCAACCTGCCTCAAGGCTAGACAAGGATGCAACGTGTCCGCACCGAGGATAAAAGAGCGGACCGCCGTGAAGTGTTTCGAGCTCCGGAACTGGGTTTAAACTAGCAAAAGAGCGTGTTTCGGCAACCAATGCCAAGGAGCCAACGCGAATCCGTGAGGTGACGCCTACAGGATAGTGATAGCCAAGACCAAAGGGAGCTCCTCACCTCAAGAACGGTCCCCGGATAGGTTGGTGAAATGGTGACTCCGGTGACGAACGAAAAGTTACTCGCGGTGGCCACATCCCTGGTAACAAACAAAGCTCCAGGGCTTGATGGAGTTTCGAAAAACGCTCTCGAGGCAGCAATCATAGCGAACCTGAACGTGTTCAGACTGGATATGCAGAGATGCCTTGATGAGTGTAGATTCCCCGAAAGATGGAAAAGGCAGAAATTAGTCTGAAACTTGATTATGCATATGTACAACATGTGATAGATTTAGTTCGGAAAAGGTATTGGAGGGTAACCGCCCCTTCGGTGGGGTTTGATCCCACGACCCCAGTTCGCATGACATGCATGCTTTCCCTACTAAGCTACGAAGGACCTCCGTCGTCCACCGCAGCTTAGCGGGTACTGATGAAACCAAATTCCCAGCACCAGGTACCAGCCGATCTCTCGCAATACATTTTTAGAATTAACTCTCTCAAATGTATTTTTGTACACATGTCAACCAAGTAGGATGAGTATTTAGTATTGTCCGGCTCCTACACACTTGCTTCATCAGCAACTGCGCTCAATGAAGTAGGGTTGTGTGAGGTTGTGCCAGTTTGGTCGTCAGATCCCAACACGGCCACACAAGCGAAGAGAGATCGCTACTCGAGATCAGTACATTCAAAGTTAATTGCCTATATGCCGGGTATTAAGCCACCCGGAGACGGAGGTCCTTCGTAGCTTAGTAGGGAAAGCACCTGTCATGCGAACTGGGGTCGTGGGATCAAACCCCACCGAAGGGGCGGTTACCCTCCAATACCTTTTCCGAACTAAATCTATCACATGTTGTACATATGCATAATCAAGTTTCAGACATAGTAATTAATTTCCACTCCGGGTGGCTTAATACCCGGCATATAGGCAATTAACTTTGAATGTACCAGAAATTAGTGTTATTGCCGAAGGTCGGATAGCCGCCGGGCAACCCATCGGCGTAGGGGAAGGGGGGGTAGCACGCCCATAGGGGTTAAAACGCGCCACCCCTGAATAAGGTTAAATATCCCCATTTTGATTATTTTCAATAGTCTATACGATAAAGCAATGCAAAATATTGCCATTGGATACATATATTTCATGATTTTTCTCCAGTTATACATGAAAAACTCGAAAAAACGATTTTTGCGTGTTTTGATGCAATTCTAGCTCGGTGGAATTTAGTCTTTCTGTCGCTGTTATACATTGATAAATTAATAATTGAGCCATGAGCCATGCTGCTTACTCGTGTTCTTTATGTTCCACACGAAATCGTCATCAAAAATGGTTTTAAAACGATTTTATGGGCCTTCAAACTTCTGAGGTCGGTGTGGGGCATTACGCCCATGCTCATTTCGTATGCAGGGTGTCGACTACCTGGAAAAACCTGGAAAGTCAGGGAAAGTCAGGGAATTTCATTTTGGACCTGGAAAGTCAGGGAAAGTCAGGGAATTTTGATTGAGGTCAGGGAAAAAAATCATAAAACCCAATATTGAAAATTTATAGGGATTTTTCTTAAATCCGGGCAATGTACTAAACTAAGGACACTTATGACAATTAAAACCCTGAACCAATAAAGGTACTGAAACGTCGGATCAGAATTAATATAGCGTTGTAGCTGGTCATCAGGCTGCATAGCCGATAAACAATACGCCGAGCCAGGTACAGTCGACAACCACCTCTGTTATCAAGTTAAGAAGCTTTTTGCGTGGCCGTCGGCAGTTTCTAGATTACTCCGGACCCTTTTCATGTTCCTCATGGTAATCGAGTTTGTTTCTATTAATCTCTAAGCAATAACAGAGGTTCCAAAGCCACGTTGCTCAAAAGGTCACTGTTGTTTTTCAAGTCCCATTTAATATTTTAGATTTATTAGTTTGAGTGGTTTTGTGTCGGAGTCGTTATGATTTTTTTGCAGTTTCGTTATTGGTAGCGTTTGAGTCATGTTCCTATCAAACACAAGAAGTTCTGAAGGTTTGTTCTAATACTTAATCACAGGCTTGACAAAACTCCTCATCCTCGCTAGAGTCAAATAAAATCATCATCAGCAAAATGCTGCCTTCGCAATCCATAATCATCAATCTCGAGAACTGTTCAATAATTCAGAACTGTTCAGCAAACAATCATCAAACATGTTCAACCTACAACCAACAACTCTTGTTAGAAAAAAACGCCAAATAGTATCTTTGTGGACCTGTGACGGCACTCCAAAATCTGCAGCATCGGCATCATCTTCAAACAAGATTCTGTAGATAATGTTTTAAAAACATTTTGTGAACTTCCATTTGAACATGGGCTTATAATCGATCCTCACGTCCTTAGGTGATATGAGAGAATGATAATGGATAAAAGCATCATATGTTCTACCCAAAGTTCTACCTCATGTATGTAGGTTGCGATAGTCTCAATTAAACGTTACTCGATACTCCATTATCATGCTCGGTCAATGGTAATGTTTCAGTTTTAAGGGGCCATCCTTAGCCGTGCGGTGAGACACGCGGCTACAAAGCAAGACCATGCTAAGGGTGTCTGGGTTCGATTCCTGCTGCCGGTCTATGCAATATTCGGATGGGAAATTATCTCGACTTCCCTGGGCATAAAAGTATCATCGTGTTAGCCTCATGATATACGAATGCAAAAATGATAACCTGGTTTAGAAACCTCGCAGTTAATAACTGTGGAAGTGCTTAATGAACACTAAGCTGCAAGGCGGCTCTGTCCCAGTGTGGGGATGTAATGCCAAGAAGAAGAAGATGATGAAGAAGAATGTGTCAATTTTACATTCGCTGCTTTTGATGTTTTTAAAACAATTTTATCAGGAAATATTCTGTTTGATCTTTGAGAATATTGTCCAGAAATTACTTCAGAATTCTCACTGAAACATAAAAAATCTAAAAGGATTTAAAAAAGCTGTCTCGAGAGTTTTTATCCTGGAGCTCCTCGATGGATGTATTTACTCAAATTTGAACTGAATGTCTTCGTGAAGGGGTTCATATGAAAAATATGCTAAGAATCTTCAAACATATTTCCACAAGTTCTCCAAAAAACTCTATTAGATGATCCATTGCTTGTTGAAGATGTCTGACATCTAGTAGATAGTAGTACTTTCTATAAATAAAACAATGCTAAAACTCCAAGACCATTTTTGAAAAACGACTAAAAATCGTTAAAATTAATTTAGTAGTTGTAGCTCCCCTTATCATTTGAGACTAGTTATGCCATTTCTTCACAAACACGACCTAATTTTTTCTGATGTTTTTCCATGGGACAATGTTTTATTTGAACCGAAGGCCACAATCGACAAAAATTAAACGACCTGAGTGTATTCAGACCAAATTATTTAAAGTATTGCAGTGGTTAAAATGTTTAGCTGGGCTCACTGTAAGTGATGCATAGAATTCTTGATTATCCGAAAGATTAGAAGTCCATAAACTCCACAGTGTGAATAAGAATTTTTACTCCGTATACTTAAGAGCCAATGGAGGTTTCTCGATGGTCACGAGAATACCTTATCCGTGAGGTCTTTCAACGGCATTAGAAGGATTTACAGAAGCTTCCACGTTTGTATGAAAAGAGTTCAAAAGTCTTGTTAAAAGATACAAGACTTCACGCAAATTTCCAGAAAGATAATATGTAAAAACTTTATCGATTTGAAGAAGTCCGTCAGTAGTCTTGAAGGTCTATTGCGACACCAAGGAGTCCGTAAGAATTCCCAATGATGGATGAAGGCACCAAAAACTTATAACATTAATTGGGGTCAATTTTGGAAAGATGAGTTATGAAAATCTTTCAGGTGTTCTGCGCTTCCAGTAGCTCAGGAACTCAAATGGACTTTAAAGATTTACTCATGCATAGATTTTCCTAGCTTCTAGGAATTGAAAAAAAAAACAATTTTCATACCTGGAATTTTTCGAGGAATGGTCTGGAAAGTCAGGGAAAGTCAGGGAATTTTATTCTCAAATTTGAGTCGACACCCTGGTATGACCGAAACAGCTGAAACATTCGGTTAATTGCCTTAATGTAGGCGATTAAAATGAAAATCAGTACGATAAGCACATGCGCGTTTTAACCCATCCAATGGCGCATCTCACCCCGCATGGTTTCAAAATCATTTTTTTTCGGGTGCTTTTTAAAAATCAAATTTCTGTGCAATAAAATGGACAATTAGATATCTGTTATCGGTAGTCAGTCGCAGATATGCTGTTCTTCAGTATGCGCTGATGAAAACTGGCTGAAATGGTGGTTTTCATTGATAAAAATGGCATTTTCCTTAACGTGGGCGTCCTACCCCCAGTTCCCCTATATACCAATCTGTCTTATGGACACGACGGGCAAGTTGCTAGAGAGGATCATCCTCAACAGGTTGACCCCGTACTCAGAGGGTATGGACGGCCCGTCAAGCAATCAGTTCGGTTTTCGCAAGTCCACGTTAGACGCCATTAACTCAGTGGTAAAGACCGCCAAGATAGCGATTCAACAGAAAAGGCGAGGTATTCGATACTGTGCGTTAGTTACACTTGATGTGAAGAACGCATTCAACAGCGCAAGCTGGGATGCCATCGCGGTCTCGTTACACCATCTTAGACTGCCAGTTCGCTTGTGCTGGGTTTTGGAAAGCTATTTCTAGAACCGTGTACTATTATACGAGACCGATGCTGGTTAGAGTAGGGTTCGTATTACAGCAGGAGTTCCGCAAGGTTCAATACTGGGCCCGGTATTATGGAACCTTATGTACGACGGAGTTCTGACCCTAATGTTTCCTCCTGATGTTAAGATCGTCGGCTTCGTCGATGACGTAACCTTGGAGGTCTACGGGGTGTCAATCCTTGAGATAGAACTGACCGCAGCATACGCGATCAGCACGGTGGCGGATTGGATGAGCGCTAGAGGCCTGGAGCTCGCACAACATAAGACGTTGTTGGTTATCGACTACAACCTCAAGTCGGTTCAGCATGCAGTGATTCATGTAGGTGAAGCCGTGATCGCATATAAGCGGAGTTTGAAGTTCATTGGGGTCGTTATTGACGACAAGCTGACCTTCGGTGGTATGTTAGAGTCGAGCACCTAAGTCAGCCTCACATGGCATGACAGAAGTGAAAACCTAAGTAAGTCCCACATGATGTGACAGAGCGTGTGTCAGGAGGAGTAGCAGGGTGTGCTAGAGTGAGCACCCAAGTTAGTCTCACATGCTGTTAGAGAGAGCACCCAAGTAAGCCTCATACGGGATGACTGCCTGTGTAAGCGTGAATGAGCGAGTACATTAAGTACTACATATCCCCCAGAAATAATGCTGGGAGGCAGTTCCTGGGGGAAATGATGGGCGGAGCCCAAGGGAGTTTAGTCGGTATTACCTTCACAGGTCGAGTCCGACACTTCAGTACACTTCCGTGTGATAGCTTGGCAACTACTAAGCACGTGTGCTGGGTCGTGCGTCAATGCATTCTCCCTTGTAAAAAAATGTGATTTGCCAAGAAACAACAAAGGTGCGCAGCTCACCAATTGCATTGCCGTCTTGGAATTAGAAAACTATTCTCATACTGTACATACTTTGGAGCTCATTGATTCATTAATTCAAGACCAATAGCAATGCCGATCAACGAATTTGATGATTTTGGACCCCCACCCTCCTCCTCGTAACACTTTTTGAATGAAAGGTTTAATTTTTCTGTCAATTCGGGATGATCCAAGAGGATTATTTTTTGTGCTATCGCTTACCATGAATATTTTATACTGGACTGAGACTCAAACCCTCTTTATTTGCTGTTCAATCGTGTACATTTTCGAATGCATTTTCAATGTAGCATCAAATTCTTCATTCTTAAACAAAAAAAAGTTTATGAGATGCATTTGAATCATTCCACCCTAACAAAAGCAACTGCTCCTCTATCATTTATTCAAAAATAAATATTGGGGTCTCTCCCTCTGCTGGTTTACTTTGAAGTAAATTATTTTATAACAGCGGGGAATCATTCCGCCACTCAAACCAAGGCTGATCATACCACCATAACTTGGCATCACATGAACGAGAAGGTAAATATGGTACCTACTTTGAATCTTTAGGTGTCACCCAACCTGCCTAATGCCGTTCGTAAGTCTTCTGCCTTTCTCGTACAACAAAGTAGCACCGAAAGGCTAGCACTCCACTTTGTGTTCCTGCCTGATACATTTGTCAGAAGATTTGCTTATGCGTATCGTAGATAATTTAAACAAATTGATTTTTTTAGCTCATCAGTTCTCTTGTTGAATCTGCCGAAAGCATGCTACACTTGTTGTTGTTGACTGAACCAGAATGCTTCAGATTGGAACACGACGGAATGGGCTCATGGTGTCGGTAGATAATACAGTAAAGAACACTTTTGTGTATCTAACACTCATAAATCAAAAGTGATTTATGGCATAGGAAAAAGCAAGATGCCAAAACTTTTTCTGAAAGCTAAGGCCTTTCTAAAATCAGTGTTGTTGTTTGGGTACGAATTTGAATTATTATGTTTCATTTCCTGAGGGAGGATCTTTATCTATTTTTCGACCACGCAGATCAAAATGTTTTGTAATCGAATTCATCAACCAAATATCCGTCGGCTTAGCACATTATTATGTTTCATTGCCTGAGGTTAAAGGCATTTTACAATGATATGTAAATGCCTAACTTAGATGTTCATTTTCATGGTAGAATTAGAGGCGAAAGTAAACATAGTTCTGATAGTTCCGCTAGGATATGGGAGGCATAAGAATGTTTATATAGAAGTAGATGTATTCAAACCAAGCGGAGGATAACCAAGATGAATCATTTTTATCGGGTTATTGCCCATCGTTGTGCAGCTAAGTATCTGACTCACCGTAGTCGTGGATGATCAACTGCCTAACTGAAATTGATTCGTGACATTCTATACTAGAGCATACTACGCGTTGGCTGGGGAGATTATAAACAAAACAACCATGCGTCTCCACAAGCACTCAATCCCATGACATGCTTTGAGTTCGTTTCCATTTTTGATCCGAAGTTGTGTACGCAAAGAATTTTGATGCGTTTGGCAAATAATATTTCCCATTCCATTCAAATCGATAAAAGTTCTAACGTTGATAGGAAAACTTTGCCCATTCCTTCCGTGAATGTGAACCGGCAAGAAATCGTATCCCGAGAAACAGAAATAAAATTGATTTGATTACTTTAGGGAGGAAATATCGATCTCCTCAGAACAAACTACAGCGATATAAATGTAGCATTCGCGGCTCAGTGCACTTTACGTTTTATCGATGTACGCCTGTCCATCTATACACATCTATGACGGCAACTGTTTATTCCGAGCATTTCTCGCTTAACTTTTCAAAAGGTCCTAAGTAACATTTTTTTCATGAATTAATTTGAGTAGCGCAATCAACAGACCAACATGAAAGCTTTTGATTGCACTAGTCAAATTAATTCATGAAAAAAATGTTACTTAGGTCCTTTTGAAAAGTTAAGCGAGATTTGTTTGTGTAGTTTTGTCTATACAGTCGCTCACCATGGCAGAACTTGGCACTGTTTCTCCTTTATTATCATGAGCAGACGGTTCTCGTGCTGAGACTGTCTTCCGCCGCACACGACACGTTCCAGCCGGCAAAGTGGTGGCTTCCGGCGATGGAGCATTTCAAGCTGAGGGAAACGTACACCAGGCAACAGGGACACCAAGTTTGGCGCCTTACGGATTTTATAGGGGGAAATATAGAAGTGTATTTGTCGGGAATTAAGTGAAAAGTTAGACTATATTTTATGCTTCATCCGTTCGTTGACTCGTGAAATGCTATTTTTGAATTTATGCATTTGCGACAGGGATAAAGTTAGTCACACTCCGTGAATTGAGCTAATGGTATGCAAGTTGTAGAGTTGCAAAAGTTGAAAGATGAAATCAAGCTTCTTCCGTTCCGGTTCCATATTTCGTTCACGCAACCAGTGAATCAGTACCAATATCTGTATATAACCATGGCATATATGAAATTGCAAGAATCTTATACAAGTGTTTCATAAGACCTCATCATTTTGCAAGCGTTTCATATTATACCAGTATAACCTTTGCATCCTTAACCTCTTCTGTGCATCAAAATTTTGGTGATGTTTTTGCTCTAATTCATTCAAATTTTCACCGATTTGTTTGAAATTTTCAGACATAAACCAAAAATTATCACAGTTTCAGCGGATCAATCGATTGAACATGTCGGTCCAACGGTTCCGGATTTATACGGAATTATAGTGGGGTCTGTCGGGTGGCTATTTGGGATATTTTTTACTTTTATGTTTGTTGTTCGTACCAATATCGTCTTTTATACCCGTATCGGGAAGAAAACTTATTTATTTTATTTTATTTGTCGTCAATCATTTCGTGGACCGTTACATACATACATATATGTGGCTATACTATAGTACATTTTTTAACTATCCTTGGCCGGTTTAACTTATATCAAAAAATGCTTTTTCAAGTTTTTTCTGTTCATTGTCACATCAATTTTGTCGCTATGTAAGTTATAACAAGACATTATTCTGTTCAGAGGCTCATGTTTTGCATAGTTTGTTCTATGATTACTTACACATTACAAGTATTACAAGTTTCTATTTCTTAATAAGCGAATGGAAAGTTTAAATTTTCTAAAATTTTTGAAGAGCATACTCTATTTGATATAACATCATTTATGAAAGCAACCATAGCAAACTCTCTTCACTTTTTGAGCCTATCTAAATTTATTAACGACTCATAAAATGATAATGAAAGGTACGTCCAACCTAATTTTCTTAAAGCAAACAACAAAAACTGTTTTTGAACTGACTCTATGCGATTAATATGTGTATCTTGATATGGCGCAGTATGGAAAACTTCATTTTTCCATAAGGGAACAACTGACTCAGATGCGCAGAAATCATCAGACGTATTAGTGAATAGTAGGTCTAAATAGCAATTATTACGATTCTTTTTATGATTTATTTGATTCAGTCCTGCAATGCTTCTGAACGAATTTGGAAGCAAGTTGGCCACACTGGAACCAGTTCCGGGGCTCTAACTGTGGACAGCGTAACAATCAAAATTTATTCCTTCTGATTCTTTGTCCACAGACGAAGAATCAGAAGGAATAAATTTTGGCTGTTACGCCCTTTTCAAATGTTGGTATAGATTTATCAGAATACAGAAATGTATCATGAAGCATATCAATAATCGGCATTGTTTGGTGAAAGTTATATTGAAACTAATTTTAGATTTCTACTATCAATTTTGATCCATTTGATCCAGTTGATCCAAACATCCCAGGACAACTGGAACCTTTTCTGCAGACCCTGTAGAAGATTTTATTCCGGTTTTTGAAAAGAACATAGCATGCGACATATCAAACTTCATGACTCTTCATGACAAAAACGTAGAATAACATTTTTGCCTTTCTCGTGCAACAAAGTTGTACCGAAAGCCTCATTTTACTCCAATATAGAACTATTTATAAAAGGCTCAGAGACCCATAGCGTAATATACCAATCGACTCAGCTCGACGAACTGAGTAAATGTCTGTCTGTGCATGTGTGTGTGTGCGCGCACATGTGCCATAAAAAACATTAGTCAATTTTTTACATAGTAATTCTATTCCGATTCTCTCACAACAAGTTACATTCGACAGAGAATAAAGCGTAGTTGATCACTATTGAATTTCGTAACGATTGCGCATTCCAAAAAAAACTAAATATCAAAATAGTTATGAAACATAGTAATTAAGTTATAGTATTCCAAAAAACACCTTGAAGTAGTAAGCTCTTCTACTCGATTCAGTACACGACTTAGGGTCTGTTCACAAATTACGTAACGCTTCTGGGGGGAGAGGGAGGTCTAAATTGCGTTATACTATGTTACACTAAAAGGTGGAGGAGGGGGTGGGTACTACCAAATGTTACGCATAACGCGAACAAAAATTTATTTGAATTTCTTTTTTTTTAATCACTGATTGAAGTGATTGCTATTTATCGTTATCGTATATTAGTCATTATCGAAATCAAGCATGCTGACATAGCAGGACGTAAAAATACCAAGCGAATATTGTATTTCTTGACACCACAGTTCCGCAAAACTATGTAAATGGTTATGATCGCAAATTCTATTTTCGTTTCTACTAGCTGCATTCTTGATATCCTTGATTTTTGATTATGTGCCATCCCTATTCTAACAGTGTTAAAAAAATACCAAAACCCAAATGAAGAGAAGGAAAAAAATCTGCCTTTAAAATTTTCACAATTACGCGTTACATGGGGGAGGGAGGGGGTATCAAAAATGTTAGATTTTGTTACGAGGGGAGGGAGGGGGTCAAAAACTCGGATTTTTGCGTTGCGTAATTTATGAACAGACCCTTATTACACCAATTGAAACGCAAGCATTGATTGTATGCAAGCTACGACGCATAACGCCATAACGTTTTTGCAGCTTTCTGGTATAATAAAAAAGCTAGCATAAAACGCGCACGCAAATAATACTTTACTGTCTTTACTTAGTGATTTTAAAATTAATATAACAAATTATTCAGCATTTCAACTAATTTCCTGATAATGCATTTGATTGTTTGATTGGATTGTTTAATAATGCACAAGAAAGGCACAATCCCTGCTAGGTGAATCAATCTGAGTTTTTAGGTCTTGATTCTGGCCACTTCCGGAAAAATTCGGAACTCGAAAGAAGCAGTTTTGAAGTTTGTTTCATAAGTTGAAGTTCATTACCAAACCTGTTAGTTGTACGACTTTTCGAAATCAGATCGAGAAAGAAAAAACAATATAATTTAGGGAAAATGATGTATTCTGGACATCTGAATATATTTTGGACTTTTTACTATATTTTGCGTGTTTATCTAGTTAGCTTTCTTTAAATAAATAGGAATCATGCGTTCGTTTTGTCTCGTTAATAATCACATTTCAAACTATATTTATGTAACAGAATAAACAAAATATAAAAAAAAAATGTCCAAAATACCATCGTTACCCTATTGGTGAGGTTTCGGGCACCCGGAACCGGTTCTGCACACCAAAAAATAATTGAATTTACATTGCCTGTAATAATAAATTGATTAAAATTGAATTCGATCGAAAATTGAGTGTATTTAAATGCACATAATTAGAGCATCGAAAAACACATAATTTTAAATTTTATTCTACATGATTTTAAAGCCCAGTGTATTTTTCAACAGCTACTTTAAAAATAAATGGAAATCTGTTGAATTTTCAATCAATATTAATTTAATTTTCAATCATCGTGTAAAATTATAGTAACATAAGAAAAATAGATGGCGGATACCGCAAGAGCACTTCGGTTTTTCTCACTCAGTGAGGTGGTGCATCATTTTTTGTGTTACGGCATGGTTAATAGTTAAATGGTGCATAGTTAAAGTGTTTTGAATATTCAATTCCGGAGAGTGGATTATTATGCAAATCTTTGGATTCGCTTGAAAGGCAAATTGCGCTGTTCGGTTGTATCTTGTGATTCGTTGAAGTAAAGTGTTAAGTCAATGGCAGAACATATGACCAAACATTTGAATACCGGCCACCAAGTAATCTGCCTATTCCGATTTGTCTAATTTTGAAATGAGAGGCTAATATTACTGGAATTATTAAGAAATGTGTCGTGTAATTGCATGAATGAATAATAAATAAATTTATAAAACACGATTCAAAGCTATTTTATTAATTAATACGATTCCTTTCTAAAAATAGACTATTTCGAAGAAAATTTTCGTTTCACGAAGAAAAAACATTTGACCAATGTAATATTACAAATTTAATATTACAGACCAATACTTCAAAACTGTATATCAGTCAAAATTTGAAGATATCAGTTCCTCGTGTATGTATATGGAATGAAAAATGTTACGCCCTTTTCTAATGTTTGCTCAAATCCATTTGAATAAGGCATTTTATGTAACGTTTCGCGGTGGCCCGATTATTTACTTCTAATGTTTTGTTTTGGTATGATTCTACGTGAACATTTCGTTAGGTCCGAACACAAAATAGTGTTTGTAACGTTTTGCTTTTCTTTCGTGTTTTCTTCAGCATTTCATGCTTAGAAAGCAATGATATGAATAATCTAACGACACGTTTTAAGAATTACATGAAAAACTTTGTTCTAAAACCCGGGTAGACGAAAAGTAAAACAGGCAGAATTGATGGTGGGACCCATCGGAATGTTTAGCGCGAATTTACCAAACAAGCGGGCTCCCACTAATTGTCAAAGTAGATAAACACGACAAAAACAGCTGTTTCGATCTGTCTCATAAAATGCCTTATCCCAAGATTTTTCTGCAGAAAGCCCAAATCTACAAAACCAAAACACAACAGATGAAATGTATAATTACATCATCGTTTAAAATTACACGAGCATGTAAAATTAAACGAATGCAAAGATTCAATTGAAACTACGTGTCATGTAATTTCACATGACTACATTTTCAATTTAATACCGTGTAAATTTAATATCTGACTCATTTTTGCATTTATTTTCATGCTCCAAATATGTGCAAGAAAATGAACGTAAATTTACAGGAAAATTAAAACTGTATGGGGTAGACCTGTGCGCCGATTGCTATTTTATCGGCGGTGGCGTGATGAATAAGTTTTAGTTATCGGGACCGAAGGAAGCGGTGCGGAATTTCTTGCATCAGTTCTTCGGAAGTTCCTTCAGGAGTTTATAACTTCCTATTCCGGATTACATTTGCGAATATTTTGTACATGATTTTTGGTTTTCTTTCTTGTTTTTTTTTAAACATTACTATAGCTATTACTACTTACTATTATTATTACTATTGCTATTGATATTACTAATTAAATACTTAAAGCCAAAAGAAATTGAAACAAAATAAATTGAAAACAAAACGAACTCGAAAAAAATACTCCCAATTACCTAGAAAATCCCTCATCCACCTATCCTACACCGTTACACATAACTACCACAGTTGACCACGTGGTCCCAGTAATGACATTCGAGTGTTAGCTTCGGAACTCCGTGCCTTGAGTGAAACTGTGTAGCCTGTGTAGACAAGATCCACTCGAAGTTCCTTCAGAAATTCCTCCTAAATTTCTTTTAAAAATTCCTCCGGAATTTTATGAATTCTTTTGGAAGTTTCTTCAAGAATTCCTCCGGAAGTTCCTTCAGGAAACCCTCTGGGAGTTCCTCAATAACTACTTCGGAAGTTCCTTCAGCAGTTCCTCCGAAAGTTCCTTCAGGAATCCTCTGGAAGTTCCTTCAAGAATTCTTCCGGAAGTTTATTCAGGAATACCTCCAGAAGTTCCTTCAGAAATTCTTTCGGAAGTTCCTTTGTGGAATACTTCCGAAAGCTCCTTCATTAATACCATTGGAAGATCCTCCTGAGGATCCTTCAGCAATTCCCTCGGAAGTTTCTTCTAGAATTCCTCCAACAGTTCCTTCAGAAATTCCTCCGGAAGCCTTCGAGAATTCCTCCGAAAATACATTCAGGAATTTTTCTAGAAGTTCTTTCAGGAATTCCTCCGAAAGTTCCTTCAGCAGTTCCCCCGAAAATTCCTTCTGCGATTCCTCCAGAAGATCCTTCAGCAATTCCTCCGGAAGTTCCTTCAGTAGTTCTTCAGGAAGTTCCTTCGAAAAATCCCCCGGAAGATCCTTCGGAAATTCCTCTAGAAGTTCCTTCAGGAATTCCTCCGAAAGTTTCTTCTAGAATTCTTCAGAGAGTTCCTTCAGTAATTCCTCCGGAAGTTCTTTCAGCAATTTATCCGGAATTTCTTTCAGCAATTCCTCTAGATGTTAATTCATGAGTTCCTCTGGAAGTTCCCTCAGTTATTCCTCCGGATACTTCTTCAGGAATTCCTCTGGAACTTCCTTCATAAATGGTTCGATTTTCGGATTGGCTATCAATCATGAATAATAGCCAATCCGAAAATCGAACTACAAAATTCACAGTCGTAATCCAACCACATTCCTTCATAAAATTCCTCTAGAAGGTCATAAAGGAATTACTCCGGAAGTTCCTTCAGGAATTCAGCTGGAAGTTCCTTCAGGAATACTTACGAAAGTTCCTTCAGGAATCCATCCGAAAGTTCCTTCAGCAAATTCTCCGGAAGTAGTTTTTTCAGGAGCAACTTCCGGAGGAATTCCTGAAGGAACTGCAAGAGAATTTCCTGAAGCAAACTTCCGAAGGAGTTCCTGAAGAAACTTCCGGAGGAATTTGTGAAGGAACTTCTAGCGGAATTCCTGAAGGAATTTCCAGAGAAATTCCTGAGGAACTTCCGGAAGAATTCCTGAAGTAACTTCTGGAGGATTTCTTGAAGGAAGTTCAAAACCCTGATTAATCCACCTAGCGGTGACGGTGCCTTTCTTGTTCGTTCAAAAGGATTAAGAAATGTATGAGATAAGTCTAAAATAACACTAATAAGTTGATGGGTCTTATTTTCCATATTTGAAATTAGTATTTTAGCCATAACTTCTGATCCCATCAGGTATCAGGTATCAGAACGTCGGCTCAGGAGGCACGTTCCCCTCAATTTGGGAGATTTGTGCCACCGCCTTCACTGGCCTTTCTCATCATTTACCTGACGGAAAAGGAAGTGAAATGGGGAAAGAAAGAGGAAGTGAAGTTGGAAAGGAGTATGGAACAGGTTTCTGGAAAAGGAGGATACAATCAATATTATAAACATACGATGCATTTTGCAAAACGCAATGAAACGCAAAGTATAAAATATACTGGATAAGTCACGCAATGCAAATGCATATGATATACCATTTATAGGAAAGCCAATTATGTAGACTCACACGCATTTAGCTAGGGACTTAAAAGAGGTGTCACAAAAACACTGAGGACGTAACAATGGACAAACGTCAAAAACGAAACACAGAGTGTACTGTGAAAAACGCATAATGCGAATCCATATAGGTAACAAACACAAAGTACATTGTAAAAATGCATAATGCGAATCCATAAAGGTAACAATTTGTTGAAAAACTAAGTAAAACACACATTCATTACCCCATTCTCATTGAACCTCACGTTGAGATTGAACAAGAATAGCGGAAGCCGAACGTCAAGGACGAAACACAGAGTACACTGTGAAAAACGCATCATGCGAATCCATATAGGTGACAATCACAAAGTTAATTTAAAAAAATCGCATAATGCGAATTCATATAGGTGATAGTTTGTTGAAAAACTAAGCAAAACACATTCAAAACCCTTTTCTTATTGAACCTCACGTTGAGATTGAACAAGAGTAGCCGAAGCCGAACGTCAAGGACGAGACACAGAGTGCACTGTGAAAAAAGCATAATGCGAATCCATATAGGTGACAATTTGTTGATAAACTAAGAAGACACATATTCAAAACCCCTTTCTTGTTGAACCTCACGTTGAGATTGAACAAGAGTAGCGGAAGCCGAACGTCAAGGACGAAACACAGAATACACTGTGAAAAATGCATCATGCGAATCCATATAGGTGACAAACACAAAGTACATTGTAAAAAACGCATAATGCGAATCCATATAGGTGACAATTTGTTGAAAAACTAAGTAAAACACATATTCATAACCCCACACTCACGTTGAGATTAGACAAGAGTATCCAAAGCCGAACGTCAAAGACGAGACACATAGTACACTGTGAAAAACGCATAATGCGAATCCATATAGGTGACAATTTGTTGAAAACTAAGTAAAACACATGTTCATAACCCCACTCTTATTTAACCTCACGTTGAGATTGAATAAGAGTAGCCGATTATCTCGGAGAAGCAAAAAGTCAACTACACCATAGCTCCGGTTAGCGCAGGGAGGGCTAAATACTGTGAAGGTGGCCCTGGTGCTTCACAGGCTCCGTTTGCGGTTAGGTTCTTATTAGACCCCCCCTAACCATTCATTCGTAGGCACGGTAAGCATAAAGCCGCATCACACCGAGAATTAGGGGTCACCTGTCCACCATACCACTGTCCTTTACCACTGGAACAGGCAATCTGTGATGATAACTTAGCCAGATAACCAGCTGCCGACACCACACGGCTATCTAGGCTGTTCGTGGAGAGAAGTTGACATTGACTTTACGTCAACTCTCAATGTGGCCGAACAGCCTCCCTTCCAGAGAAGGAACTTCCGGAAGAATTCCTGGAGCAACTTCTGGAGGATTTCTTGAAGGAAGTTCAAAACCCTGATTAATCCACCTAGCGGTGACGGTGCCTTTCTTGTTCGTTCAAAAGGATTAAGAAATGTATGAGATAAGTCTAAAATAACACTAATAAGTTGATGGGTCTTATTTTTCATATTTGCTTATATGCATTATTAAACTTCTCTCCGATCGCAACTTGTTGCAAGCAAATCAGATGAGCAGAAGTGCCAAAAAAAGTAATTTTGTTTTGTGGTTTTGAAATTAGTATTTTAGCCATAACTTCTGATCCCATAGTCCGATGCAACCAATTTCCAATAGGAATCAATGGAACAGGGTTCTCCGTTGAATGCAATATATTGCGAGCAAATTAATGAAGTCTGGGTGCCAAAAAAGTGAGTTAGACTTTTTTGCACGCTTTTTCACAAGAAATATCTTTTTTGCCATAACTTCTTCGCACATAGTCCAATCCGTACAATTTTCAATAGAAAACAATGGGAGAAGTATCCACGTCGAATGCAACTTGTTGCGAGTAAATCGGTTAAGGGTAAGTACAAAAAAATGAGCCAGAATTTTTGAGCACACATACACAGACATCACCTCAATTCGTAGAACTGGGTCGATTGGTATATAACACTATGTGTCTCCAAGCGCTCTATAAAAAGTTTGTTTTTGGAGCGCACATATATACTTTGCATGTGAGAAAGGCAAAAACGATACCAAACGTCACATAAAATAGTATAATCATATTTGTTCATTACTGTAATACAGCTTGTTGTGCAATAGTTCACTCGCAAATTCCAGTTACCAACATCCAATGTGCTACTTTAAGCGGGTATATGCTGAGACTTTCCTCGAATCCCCTAGCTTGATGGCAACATCATAAAAAATGCAAGACGAAACATTTAAAAACCGCTTTATTATGAAGGTGGGATGTGGTACATAGGCACGCGTATCTACCATCCTGTTTCCTTGCAGAAGCGGTGAAAATGGAAGGGTTAGATTTATGGTGCAAAAAGGTTTTTATGAATGAATTCTTCTGCCGGAGGGTATTTATCTCTTGCCGGAGAAGTAAGATACGATGAGGCACAAGCTGTGAATGTGGCCGATGCTTTATGAATAACTGAAAGCTATGGCAGGGGAAGAATCTACCCATTCAAGTATTTAATTATTAATGCATTAAAATAGAAATGCAAGACGTCACAGGGAGACGCAACTTGGCTTCCGAGGAAGCCATAATGAAATTATTCTACGGAAGTTTTACGGGTTAAAGATCAACAATATTCTTGATTTATGTTTCGTGTAATAACTTTTGTGGGGTTGCAATTAGCATTCGAGTAGAATTTTTTTTCTATTTTCGAAATTTTCTTTGGCAATTAAACAGAACATTGTACCAGAGACAAAGTCAAATATTCTTTGATCAGTTATGAAACAAGCCTAGAACTATTCCAATTAATTCCACCACGTTGTAATCTTTACAGATACGTATTTCAACCTCATCTATAAGGCCGTCTTTAGTATGTCGTACTTGACTTGACTATCAATGTGTAATTTTTCGTGCCATATCATATATACGGGGTCTCGAGTTAGCCTTGTGAATAATGTGATGGCGAGTTCGATTCTGGGTCCCGGCCAAGGATGTTTTCGGGTGGGAGAAATCTTCGATTCCCTGGGCTTATTGTATCCATTATAGTTGCCACACAAGATATATACTCATGCATTGGCGGACATACAAAAGATATAATTAATAACTGTGGAAGTGCTAATAAGAACACTAAATTAAAAAGCAGGCCAAGAGAGAGACAGTGGGAATATAGAGCCATTAAAGAAGAAGAAGAAGAAGAACCGGAGATGAAGATTTCCTTTTTGGTAATGTTGAATTTCGAAATCGAGCCTGATTGAAACAATAAGCATTTCAAGCGTATATCATGATATGAACTTTTTTTTTGTTAATGCTTTTTTAAGTGAATTTTAATTGTAGACATTTGTTCTTCACTTACATGAACCAGTCATTAGGAACCAGTATTTCTACTAAAGCGTACTAAATGATTCTAATTCATTTTCACACTTTTAACAACCTTGAATTCAGTCTTAAACTGAAATATTTATCTATTCATAAGATAAGAGAAATGAAATACCGGTCTCAAAATAAAAATTCTGTGTTTAATTTCCTAAAAATGCGATAATAAATTCTCTACTATGTGGAAAATATGACTTTAGCGCGTGTCATTACACAACGCACAAAATACAACTTCCATCATAACCCCCCCTCCGCTCCCTTCTTCAACAGATTTTATACATACCTAATGATAACATACATCCGTAAAGCTCCCAACTAAGAGGTTGAGAGGAAGCTCTTTCGCCTGTAGCACTTTCGTTTTTGTTTCCGCCTAAGTGACGCCATTTCCAGACATTATTGGGATGTTGTTGCTCTGATTCCCAGCGCCATCGTGACTCAACACTGAAGCTGTGAATTTCCTCCCCATTTTTTTTATTTCGTACACAAGATTAGTTGGTCCAGTGGTGTTGCTTCTGACAGGAATAAAAATTTGAGTTTTATTGCCAAGAGAACTTGGAATGAAAATTAAGGATCGACGCTGCCAAATTTTAATTTTTTTGTGTGGCTGCTGTTTGCCTCTATTTTTTTCAATTACATTATGTTAATGCACATCTTAATTATAATGATATTGGCTGTTTGTGAATGATATAATTTAAAAGCATGTACGGATAACTAAAAAATACGCTATCCAATTTAAAGGCTATAAGTTATGCTCCCCGAGCAATCTTCTCTTTTTAAATATGATAGGTTCTGTACGTTTTTTTGTATAAATCGGATTTTGCTCTATAAGGTCTAAACTGATTTTTTTATTGACTATTTTTTATTTTTGTCTGTAGAGTTCATTTTGCTGCCAATATGCATTATACATATTTTCGACCTACCAGGAACGTAAGAGATATATCCCACTTCTAATGATTTACTTCGCACAGGATGGCTTTTAGTCCCACTTGTTTCCGTTTTGCTTGGGTTGCTTTCTCCATCATCTGCCAAACGAAATCGTTGAAAGTGGGCTTAAATTACTGCCGGAAAACTTTGTGGTAAGTGTAGTAGCAAATGGAGGGAAAAGAAAGGTTCAAGCTAGCATGCGAACCGATACGAACGGAACCAGTGTGTGAGAAAAGTATTTCATAATTAGAGCCCAAACCTGTACTAATGACGATGTATAGTACTTATTGGTTGAAGGCATTATATGGTGGTTAATATTTTATTGTACAGTGATTCCTCTCCACTTTTTTCCGGACATTCAATCTTCTGAAGCCGTCCTCGTTCACTGCGTACAACCTTCACTGCGTTCGACCAGTCACAATTGCTTCCACACTTATCTCGGGAGATTATGCGTTGCAGAATGATCTTGCAACACTGTTGTTTGAAAAAACGGACAATCTTAACCTACTTAAACATGTATCGTATCTCGTAAAGCGCATAAAGCTTTGCAAATATTTTTTTGATTGTATCTTACAGTATAACTTAATTATATTTACTACATATATTTAAAAATATGAGCCTTCCAATTTGATCATATCGTTACATTTGCGTTGGTGGAAAAATTACCGATATTTGATACACTTACATACATACACCAAAATGGACACTGATACAGTTTGTAAGAGATTGTACATCCTCATTTTCGGCGTAACATCTACCCAACAACACTAGTAAACCGGCTTTTCTATCGCATCGTGACTTCGACTATGCACCAATTTGGGAATCTCGAGCTCTTTCAGTAGCCGCTAGGTTGCGAAGGCCGACGGAGGTCCTTCGTAACTTAGTTGGTTAAAGCACCAGTCTAGCGTACTGTAGGGTCATGGGTTCGAGTCCCATTGAAAGGAAAGTGGTTACCTCCAATACATTTTCCGAATCAATATCCTTCACATAACGTACATATTTACATATGAGTTTCCATAACATTGTAAATGAAAAATGTTGCTTCCGACGTTATGAAATGTTGATTTGATAAAGTTGAGTTTCCACGGTTTCCACACAAATAAAAAAGAAGAAGACAAAGTAAATAAACGATCTGTCAGCGAGCTGGCTTCTCACTCTTTTCAGGCCGAAATGGTCGTTTTTCAAAAAGGGTCATTTGGTAGAAATTCGACAGAAAGTGTACTAGCGCCTCCTAAAGGCCGTCATGATATATTATATTTTAAAACTTAGATAACAATATAAAAAAAAATCAAATCGAAGTTGAAGAGCCAAACCGGCCGATCACTGTATATGTATAAACAAAATAATTGTAGAACAAAAAATGATTGAATAAAGAAGAATTTTACTACTACTGACAGAAAGTGTCGTTCGGCCAATTTTCCGAAAAAGTCGTTTAGCCGATTGATTGTTTCGCAGAAAGAACATTTTCGGGCCAAATGACTTTTTCTGCTAAAACATCCTTTCTACCAAACGACATTTTCAACCAAATGATCTATTCGATCAAACGACATTTTCGGTCAAACGGATATTTCGGGCGAACAACTTTTTGGTCTAATTACCATCGTTTGGCCGAAAGGCATTTGGCGGAAAGCCATTTGTTCGAATGCTAATTAGCCGATAGCACGTAAGCCGAAAGTCACCTATACCTATATATATTTCGGCCTAATCCTATCTGGGCGAACATTTTGTTTAACTAAAATGGGAATTCCAATTAAAAAAAGTGGATAGGATCGAAAATATCGTTTGGCTGGTGATTTGGTCGAAAAAGTCGTTAGGACAAATAGATCACTTGACCGAAAATGCCGTTTGCCATAATGGTCCTCTGGTCAAACGGGTTGACATATTAGACCATAAACTACGCAGAAGAAAATAGCACAATAATAACAAATCGTGATTCGATGGCAAAATGAGATATGGACTTGATTGATATATAAGATAAAAGATCAGACGACAATATCAATATTTTGCTGTGAAATATCACGAATATATCAGGTTATGATATTTGTAAGAAATGATCAATATTCCGACTCGAGCTACTGGTATTAAAATAATTTTCCGGTGCAAATTTGTGACATGCCTGTTCTTTTATCTCTTATGCCAATCGAGTCCATATGATGTTTTGTTATTCAGTTCATGACTTCTGTCCGGGTACACTCGTTCAGCAAATGAAATTTTCGGTCGTATTACTCATTCGAACAAATGGCATTTAATTAACTAGTTAATGATTTGAGTGTATTACTTCTACGTGAAGTTAAACGATTTACGATGATATGGAAATGCTAATATCATCTTCCAAACTTAGACGTACATGTTCATGATAGAATTAGAGGCGAATGTATAGAATTGATAGTTCCGTTAGGATACGGCAGGCATGAAGAATGTTTTTATAGAAGTAGATTTGAAAGCGAGCGGAGGGCAATATTTGTGAAGCAAGCAAGTAACAAGCGGAGTGCGAGGAGATGGAACAGCTGTGCCGTTCTCAAGAAACACGCAAGTTCTATCAGAAGCTCAACGCATGCCGCAAAGGCTTCGTGCCGCGAGCCGAAATGTGCCGGGATAAGGATCTTGACGGACGAACGTATGGTGACCGAAAGGTTGAAGCAGCACTACGAGGAACATCTGAATGACGATGAGAGTACAGGCAGTGACACTCAAGGCAGCGGAGGAGATGACTACATCAGTTCAGCGGATGATGGAAGCCAACCAGCCCCCACCTTGAGGGAAGTTAAGGATGCCATCCAACAGCTAAATACCATTAAAAACAGCTGGTAAGGATGGTATCGGAGCTGAGCTCATTAAGATGGGCCCAGAAAGGCTATCCACTTGCCTGCACAAATTGATAGTCAGAATATGGGAATTTGAACAGCTACCGGATGAGTGGAAAGCAGGGGTTATATGCCCCATCTACAAGAAAGGCGACAAGCTGGAGTATGAGAACTTTCGAGCGATCACCACCCTTAATGCCGCCTACAAAGTGATATCCCAGATCATCTTCCGTCGTCTGTCACCATTAGTGAATGAGTTCGTGGGAAGTTATCAAGCCGGCTTCGTTGACGGCCGCTCGACAACGGACCAGACCATTACTGTACTGCAAATCCTTCAAAAATGCCGTGAATACCAGGTGAGTCCCAACGCACCATCTGTTCGTTGTTTTCAATTCGGCATACGATAGTATAGACCGCGTAGAGCTATGGAAAATTATGGACGAGAACAGCTTCCCGGGGAAGCTTACCAGACTGATCAAAGCAACGGTGGATGGTGTGCAAAACTGTGTGAAGATTTCGGGCGAACACTCCAGTTCGTTCGAATCGCGCCGGGGACTAAGACAAGGTGATGGACTTTCGTGCCTGTTGTTCAACATTGCGCTAGAAAGTGTTATGCGGAGAGCCGGGTGTAACAGCCGGGGTACGATTTTCAACAGATCCAGTCAATTTATTTGTTTCGCGGATGACATGGACATTGTCGGCCGAACATTTGCATGACATTTCATTTACCTTTCTCATGTAAGCTCTTGCTTAGGTACGCGAGTTACCTCTGTTTTTTATAATTATTTTACTCGGACATGCATTCGTGTGTAGGATGAGTTTTAAACCGCTGGCAATAAATTTTACTCTCAGACAGACCTATCTAAGATATTTAAGACCTAGATATTTAACAACAAAAAAATGCTCAATTGGCAAAAAAAACATAAAGAAGATTTAGATAAGTGATTACAGTATATTATCCAGCAGATATCGAATGAACCCTAGCTCAAAGAGCTGGATATCAGTGGAGACTGGGCAATGTGCATTATTTGTATTATTGCAGTTCGTCTCACGTGTATCTATATTGCATCAATCGGAAGCGAAGACACCACAATAATACTATTTGAAGGCAGCGTTATAATCTCTAGGCCATCCTGTTTTATCAAGTTTCACTGATGTTTAAACTCGTCTGAGGCTTATTATACACCTTCTCAGTGTATCACATTTACAAAAGTATGATCACCAATTCACTGAAATAGAACTTCTTTCTCTTTTCTTTTAAGGTAAACTGTCATCATTAAGGATCATCTTCTTTGACGTTGAATTTTTAAACTTAATGGTAAGCCAAAAAAGGAATCAAGTAAATGTTATGAAGAATTATTATTTAACTCAATTGTTGGTTGTTGTTTCAAAATTTAATTTATTTTCAACTAGATGAAGCTTTAATTTTAGTTAAACTTCGTGCAAATTTCGTGCCTCGCAGCTTAGTGTTCATTAAGCACTTGCACAGTTATTAACTGCGAGGTTTATAAGCTAGGTTCCCATCTTTGCATTCGTATATCATGAGGCTAGAACGATGATACTTTTATGCCCACGGAAGTCGAGACAAGTTCCAATTCGAAAATTGTCTAGACTGGCACCGGGAATCGAACCCAGCCATCCTCATGGCTAAGAAGGGCCCCATAAACTTCGTGCATTACCAATAGGAAAACCTCCGCATACAATTTAAATTCTTCAAAACATATGTCTCATGTATTCTATTGTTTAAACTTTTGTCAAAAAGCCATTGAAATAAATATAGTAAACCTACAGCCTGTGCCATCAGACACCACTCCGTTATTTGCTCGGTGCGACATAATGAAACGAATAAAACCAGTAGTGTCCTCCTGCGGAACTTTTCCTACACAGTACAAATCTACATACATATTTTATGCTGCTTTATGCGGGCAGACAAAATATCAGTGGTTTTATCGTTACCTCTATAACCGGTTCCCCCTACATATGTTTGCATATGTGTGACATGTTATGCATTTTAAACCATGAACCGTGTATGTTAGAATTAAGCATTAATCGGTGCACTATTTTGTGAACCATTCACACACCAGCCGGTTTGCCTTCTCCAATGAAACCCCACCCAACTATAAAAGCTAGCAAACGAGGTGAGGAGGATAGTTTTTGGATTGGATAAGGCAAAGGAACGGTCCTGTTGCAAGTGTTTATTCCGAACGTTAAGCAATAAACGGTAAAAACAATCCAAGTGTTTAAAGTGTGCGATCCGAAAGAATTCCCAAATCGCGTTGGATAAGAAATCCAACAATTTTGGGGGCTCGTCCGGGAAGATTCGGAATCGCAGTTGTGTCGAGGGACACGTGAAGATTAAAAGAAAAATAATCAAGAAGTGTACATACGAAAAATATAGTGATAGTTGTAAATAAACCCTATAGTGTTAATTAGAATAAGACGTTGAACTCGAAACATAGTGCTAAGTGAATTATTGAATTAAAATTAAAAATTTCCATTTGTATTGCTTACAAAATACAAGACGCGCGACGGTGCGTTTCTGTGAAAAGTAAAACGACAAACGAACAGTTGGCTGCAATCGGTGTGTAACACATTTTGCAATCGACTAACGCGTGACGCCAATACAAGGTGTTGACCGGTCAAAGGGCAACGAACAAGATCAAAAACAAATTTTGTGAAGAGCTATTCAAGAGGGTGAACTATTGTGATCGCAAATTTGCGAACTTATTTGCCTAGCTCAAAGACGATGGCAAATTTACCACCTTACGGGTACGGTGCCCCTTCGGTACCAATACCTCAGCAGCATCTCCACCCCGTAATCCCAACACAATATTCTCATCCACCGGTAATGAATTATGGACTACTATCGCATGATCCGAATAATAATACTTTTGCCCAAATGATTGATCAGTTACATTTTTCGAACATGAGTGTCGCGAATTTAACTGAACAAGTGACTGCTATGCGAAGTGAACTTGATAGTTTAAGGTCTGGAAATTTCAGTGCCCCTGCAGATGAAGCGCGCTTGATTAATGCACCTCCTCGCAGTTGTAGTACGCCAAATGGCGGGAATGTGGATGCAAATCAAATTTTGCGCCAAGAAGATGAAAGCGTTGGGGGAATGGATGATAGTGCGAGTGTACATAGTGGCAACAATATTGAAGTCGGTTACAACCGAAACGAAACCCGTACAAGAATGAGTTTGGCCGATAGTGAAAATCATCGCGATCAATGTAGTGCTGCGAACTATGTGCGCGGACATGTTTCTACAGCCAGAAATGTAATTAGATCGGACAGGTCCGAAGTACGTGCGGAAAGTAATGCAAATGCATTCCACCTCGGCGCGCATTATGGTAGCTTGGGTAATAATTGTTACGATGGATCTGAACACCGATTGACGGTAAGTGAAGTAGAATCTGCTTTTACTGAGTTTTCTGGCACTGACCATTGCCCCATACGAAAATGGATTGATGATTTTGAGGAGATGGCAGAGACAATCGGTCTGTCCAATATGCGTATGTTCGTCGTAGCTAAACGTAAGCTAGTGGGTTTGGCGAGAATGTCGCTCAATAGTGCTCGCCACATTACGAGTTGGCAGGCACTCAGATATTTTTTAATTGCTGAATTCGAGCACAGTGAGAATAGTGCTCTTGTTCACGAGAAATTAAGAGCTAGAAAAAAGAACTTGGGAGAAAATGTTCTCGAATATTTTTGATCATGAGGAGATTGGAGCGAAAGCAAATGTTGATTTAGAGTCGATCATTACTCACACCATTAATGGAATAAATGATAACGGCCCGGATAAGATGTTGCTTTATGGAGCGAATTCGATCGATGAATTTAGACACAAATTACGTATCTATCAAGGTATCAAAGATAGTAAATTTAGTAGAGAGAATCGATATGCACTCGCAAATGCGGAGAAAAGACACTTTAGTCCGAGAACCGCTGTGGGTTATAAATTGAACCCGCCAAATCGATTTAATAATGTGTCTAAAGCTGTTACCTGTTATAGCTGTGGTAAGGTTGGTCATTTGGCGAGGGAATGTCCCAAAAGATTCAGCGAGAATAATGTAAATGTGTGCAAATCTTCCATGTCGTCAAAGGGCACTTATATGACCATATTGTTGGGTGATTTTCCTGTAGAAGCTTTTTTTGACTCTGGCGCAGATGTGTCATTGTTGCGACTCGATTGGACTGATAGACTCGGGCTGGTTATCAATGAGCATGAGAGGAAAAGATTAACAACGCTAAATGGCACTATTTGGACTTTAGGTTCAGTTTCTGTTGATGTACAAATTGATTACACACCTCTTCGTTTAGTTTTTGATGTTCTTGCTCAACAAGATATGCCTCAGAGTGTGATATTAGGAAGGAATTTATTAATCTACGGTGATGTTAGCGTTACCGTAGAAGGAGCTAAATTTAATCCTAAGGACGACAATTTTGCAATGAGAATTACAGTAGATGAAATTCAAGATAACCCATTGAGTCACATTCAAAATGTTGAAACGCGTGAAAAAGTTAAGGAGTTGATTGAAAATTATACACCACAAAGCAATACAGATATAAGAGTGAAGTTGAAAATTGTGCTGAAAAATGATTCACCTATCCAACAATTACCACGTAGATTAGCACCATTAGAGAAACAGATTGTAGATGAACAGGTTACTAAATGTTTGAAAGAGGGGATTTTAAGACCTAGCACATCTGAATACAGCCGTCCTATTGTTCTAGCACACAAGAAAGATGGAAGCAGACGATTATGTGTCGATTACCGGAAACCTAATGAAATAATTGTTCGAGACCACTTTCCAATTCCATTGATAGAAGATATCATTGATGACCTCCATTTAACGAAAGTTTTTTCAACGTTGGATCTTGAAACGGGTTTTTTTCATGTGCCAGTAGATTAAGCTAGTGTCAAGTTCACTGCATCCGTAACTCCATCAGGACAATACGAGTTCTTAAAAACTCCTTTCGGGCTTTGTATCTCTCCAACTGTTTTCCAGCGTTTCATAAACAATATATTCCGATATTTGATTGAAAAGAAGATTGTGATTATTTACATCGACGATTTGCTAATTCTTGCATTAAATGAGGATCAAGCATTAGAGAGACTAAAATTGGTTTTAGATATAGCAGAGAAACATGGCTTGAAAATTAAATGGAAAAAATGCCAATTGCTGAAAAGGAAAATAGAACATTTAGGGTATGAAATTGATAACGGTGTTATAAGACCAACTGCAGATAAAACAATAGCTGTCTCCAAATTTCCTGAGCCTGGCAGCTTTAAGGAGATACAGCAGTTTTTGGGGTTAACAGGCTACTTTAGAAAATTTATAGAGGGCTATTCAATAATTGCTAAGCCTCTTACTGATTTATTACGGAAAGGTTCGGTATTTGTGTTCGGTTCAAATGAGCGAAGTGCTATGAACAAGTTAAAGGAAGCATTATGCGTTAGACCAACATTGAATTTGTATAAACCAAATACGCAAACGGAGCTGCACACCGATGCATGTAAGATAGGATATGGCGCAATCTTACTTCAGAAAGCTAAGAATGAAACTTATTTTCACCCAATTTATTATTATAGCAGGAAAACGTCGTCGGCTGAAACCAATTATCCTAGTTATGAATTAGAAGTTCTTGCTATTGTTTCTGCACTGAAAAAGTTTCGCGTTTATTTGTTAGGAATTCCTTTCACTATAGTTACAGATTGTGCTGCTTTTAAAATGACAATGGAGAAAAGGATATTTCGCCTAGAATAGCAGGGGTGGGCGCTTCTGTTAGAAGAATACGAATATTGTTTAGAGCACCGCCCTGGAGATCGCATGAAACACGTTGACGCATTAAGCCGAAACCCAGTAGTATTACTTTTACAGAATAATTTTATTGAACAAATAAAAGCATGTCAACGAAAAGATGAAAAGCTCGCCGCGATAATTCAAGCTTTAGCTGTAGGATGTTACAATGATTACTTTTTGGATCATGGTGTTTTGTACAAAAGTTTTGAAGGAGGTAAACTTTTAGTTATTCCAAGATCAATGCACAATTCTGTTATTCGACAAATTCATGAACAGGGACATTTTGCAACAAAAAAGATGAGCGAACTTATTTTGAGAGAATACTGGATAGATAATTTATCAGTTAAATTAGATAGATTTGTGAAAAGTTGCGTAAATTGCATTCTAGCTAGTCGTAAAGCTGGAAAAAAGGAAGGTTTTTTAAATCCAATCCCAAAGGACGAGATTCCACTTACAACTTATCATATAGATCACTTAGGCCCCATGACAGCGTCGAATAAGCAATATCGTTATATTTTTACTGTCATGGATGCTTTTAGTAAGTTTGTATGGATTTATCCAGTAAAATCAACAACAGCCGAAGAAGTTTTAAAAAAACTGGATGTACAGAAGTCTGTATTCGGTAGTCCAAAAAGGATAATATCGGATAGAGGGGCAGCTTTTACTTCGACAATTTTTGAGTTATATTGTAAAGAGGAGGGTATTGAACATTTGCTCATTACAACGGGAGTACCAAGAGGCAACGGCCAAGTAGAAAGAATTCACGGTGTAATAGTTCCCGCTCTGGCGAAGCTTGCCATAAACAGCCCAGATTCATGGTATAAACACGTAGGAGATTTACAAAGATTTTTGAATAACACAATACAACGAAGCATTAATAAAACACCTTTCGAATTGCTATTTGGAACGAAAATGAGATCACGTGAAGATGTGAAGAAGCGGAGGCTATAGAACGAGAGTGGATAACATTATTTGAGGAATCAAGGGATGAATTAAGAGAAGTTGCGAGAACAAACATTCAAAAAGCACAAGAAACAATGAAAAACAATTTGATCAGAACAGAAAAACGCAACCGAATATGATGTTGGAGATTTAGTGGTAATTAATCGTACACAATTTGGAACACACTTGAAAATTGCTAAAAGATTTTGGGACCCTATCGTGTAACTAAGAAAAAAAGAAATGATAGATATGATGTTGAAAAGGTTGGAAACCACGAAGGGCCAAATCGTACATCCACGTGTGCTGAATTTATGAAAAGATTTATCTCTTTAGATGATGTAGATGATAGTGACGAAGAAATAGACCATGGTGATGCTAGGGAAGACGCCATTCGAGGCGAATGACGGTCAGGATGGCCGATTGTTAGAATTAAGCATTAATCGGTGCACTATTTTGTGAACCATTCACACACCAGCCGGTTTGCCTTCTCCAATGAAACCCCACCCAACTATAAAAGCTAGCAAACGAGGTGAGGAGGATAGTTTTTGGATTGGATAAGGCAAAGGAACGGTCCTGTTGCAAGTGTTTATTCCGAACGTTAAGCAATAAACGGTAAAAACAATCCAAGTGTTTAAAGTGTGCGATCCGAAAGAATTCCCAAATCGCGTTGGATAAGAAATCCAACATGTATTGGATATTTTGTGTACGGGAAAAAAGTTGTGCGGTTTTTAATCGCAGCGATTCTATTGATCATTTTCATTTTACCCTAATCATAACAAAATGCATTTGTGCATTGTTATAGCATTGTCAATTTGTACAATAATAAAATAAAATATGGGCTGCTAAGTAACAAGATTTTTATTTGCTGTAATAAGAAACCTTCCTTTATTACCCTACAAATTTGTTAAATTGCAGCCACTTTTTGATAAAGATTGTAGGCTCAATTCCAGACCTGTTTCTTTCCCTTGCATGCTCATCGATATTCAAACGTTGAAAGAACAGAGAAAATCTGCCATCTGTTTGGAATATGAATTTGCTTTTTATGTCAACGATATTGTTTCGCAACGCATTGACTCTGAATGTTTTAGTAGGTTATAAGAAACTGTCAAACCGCAACCTAACAACTGAGATATCGATTATTCGACGCTCAATTTGGATGATGATCATTGTTGTCATTTCGTGTCAGGGTAAGCGTCGCCATTTCATCAATTTGGACGACAATTAAAGCATGTTGAAAGCGAAAAGATTCAGCTGTCATGTAAAAGTAGCGTCTCAGCGATGTGTAAAAAATTAAAAAAAATGCATTGGAAGATCGATGTTAAAAATTTAACGTGTAAAGGTTTTATTTAGGTTATATTTTAGGCTTCCTATCAGGGTTGCAGCAATTGCTCTCAATAGATAACGAACAACGATAAAAGAAAGGCGGAAATTGTTCCAAATCATAGCAAGCCATGATAACAAATTGTATACCTACTTGTATTGTAAGGATGTTATCGATCATTTAGTAATTTGCGTTCGATCATTTAGTAGATTGTCAATAACTCATTTCAGAAGCTGAATTTTAAAATGTGTTGTATGGTGGACTTCTAGTGCGAAGGTTTTTCTACAACTCTGCTAAATGGTTCGTTGTTTGAATACCACTAGTAACGGAGCTATAGCTATAGTATCAGTAACTTAGACTAAATGATAACAAAATTCCAATCATTTAGTTCAAGCTACTGCAACTAGCGCTATAACTCCGATATCAGTTGAATTCTAACAACAAACCATTGAGCAGAGTTGTAGAAAAACCTTCGCACTAGAAGTCCACCATACAACACATTTTGAAATTCAACTTCTGGAATGAGTTATTGACAAACTACTAAATGATCGAACGCAAATTACTAAATGATCGATAACATCCTTGCTTGTATACAAGTGCGAAACCACAGAATCGGATAGGCAGCCCTCAAAGTGATGATTCTCGCTTTGTTCTCGCTCATTTTATGTTGGGAACAGCACAGCTGTATATAACAAGTTGAAATGCATCATCAGAATCAGTGCTACCCGCGTTTGGAGCTGGAAAAAATGATCAGGAGGTATAGCCTCCCGAATCAGTTCTTAATCATGACAGCTCACGAAAACGATGTGCTACATATTGTATATCAGATGATAAGTGAGAGACTTTTTGATTTGCTTAAAATACAAAATTCAAGTTGAAAACCTTCTTCTTCTTCTTTTCTTTGGAACTTGGCCTGCTTTTCAACTTAGTAATCTATTAGCATTTCATCAGTGATTAATTGATAATCCTACCTAATCTTCTCTTTGTTACAATGATTGTAATAAAATTTGTCATCCGCTGTTTGGGTATAATAGCATCATTTCTAGTATTAGCGTCAAAGTTACGAAATATAACCGTGCAGCTACGGTATTGCAACACATAAAGTATCTACCAAGCAGAACTGAATAAAACCTCGTCATATTTGTGGGCAGTCCATTATAAAGGAGCGATTGTACGCGCGACGAGAATAGTTTGAATAAATGATGTAGGTACCATAGGAACAATGTAGCAATGCTACATTATATTGATACATAGATTCCATCATCGAGCCTAGAGATCCATTATCTGACAGTACAATGGAGATTTCATTTTCAACTCTCGAAGGAATACAACTCCCAAACCACTTTGTTGGTTTCATATGGGCTGTCATGAGACTCATACTGATGAGCATTATACACTATTAAGGTTCCTCCAAACATACGCGACGTGATTTTATCGCTTGGCGACTGCAATCATGTCACCGTACGGACTATGGAAACGTAAATGGAATATTTCCGGCAGCGACCCAACGACAGAATCGCGAAAACTGGTGTCTTTAAACGTGTTCATAAGCGCGGCTGCCTAATTAGCTACTGAACATAAGTTGATCAGAGCCATGTCTATTAAAGCCCTTCCATTGTTATTCGATAAAATGTAATCGCTCACTTTTATGATTGTTTTCAATTCAAGGCAATATTCTTTGAAAAAAAATGTTGGATGTTCCAGATTGATACATTTAGGTAGCGAATCGTTTCAACTGACGATTTATAATAACCGTTACGGACAATCTCGCAACGGCAATTGAATAACAACTGACTAAGTACTCCGATCTCCAGTAGTCTTGCGAATAAAGGCGTAGGGTTGCCAATCCAGAGATGGCGAGCTCGATCGAGGATGTTTTCGGTTTGGAAATAGAATGCTGTTGAAAAGCAGGTCAAGTTATAGTTAAAATATAGTGTAGAGCCATTGAAGAAGAAGAAGAAAGAAGTAGAAGAAAGGGAAGTACTCCGATTTACTTTGAAAAAAAAAAAATACAAAAAAGAAGAGTTCAAGCAATTGAATAACAAAAAAGGAGTCCCGAAAATTTTTAATGACATTGGGGGAATACGAACATAATGTGCTCCCTAAGAAAACCTCCATATTTTCACTTGTCATAGGACGAGTATGTACAATCCCATTTAATTCCACCACTTAATTGTACCTTGACAGATACGTATTTCGACCTCAACAGTAAGGTCGTCTTCAGTGTCTCGTACTTCGCTCGACTAGAGTCGAATCAAGTACGAGACACTGAAGACAATCTTACTGTTGAGGTCGAAATACGTATCTGTCAAGGTACAACTAAGTGGAGGAATTAAATGGGATTGTACAAACTCGTCTTATGACAAGTGAAGACATTCCACTAAAAAGCTCAAAATAATTTTCCTAACTCCATATTTTATTATGATGTTTCTGGCAAGAAAATAATTTTATTCCAGGATTATACATTTTCATCTAAAATAACAATGCCTATAGACACGCAGTAATGACCCTTAGCTACCTTTACAGGAGTAGATATCCCTGCTAGAAAGGCGGGAATGAATGATTCAAAGGATTCCTGCCTGCTTGAAAAAAAACCTGCTTGAGATCAGTATGGAGACGGAGCACAAAATACGTCTCCTCCATCAATAAAATGAATAAGCGGTAAGTCGTGTATGATTGAAGGTACCCAGAGACAAAAGTATGGCAACAATCGGTAAAGCTGACAATAAGAGTTACGCGGATGTCATGAAAGCCATGATAATGAAGTACAAATTATTTGATCTATACGAGGATATCAGAAGGATTTTTGTTGCACAAGGACTATACCAAGATGTTGTAGCAGGGATTGTGTACAACTGCTTGACGATTCCTCCACATGGCCACTGTGAGTTAGGGGGCTTGCCTAGGTTGTCCTTGCTGTGGGCTCTGTTAAAGCTCTACAAAAAGCTGCATGTATCTGCGAGCAGGTCCTAATAAAGAGACTAGCCCAGCCCAGCAGCTTCGACAACGACAACGTCAACGGACACGAGCGGAAATCGAAATGGATACAATGCATCACGGGCTGACAGTTGTGTCATTCCACTCCTTGAGTAAGATTAGGTGGCACCGTCTCAAAATGGCAGGACAATACAGAGGAGATAGGGTCGAGCGGCGTCCTTTCGAGCTTGATCGTAGTCATGGTGCAACACGATGATATTATCGACTTTACCAACAGGAACACGCCCAAAAATATTTTAAGTTTTATTAAACTCTTGAAGATCATAATTTCCCCTTCAAAAGTGTTATAAAACCAGTATAACACCAACATGTTAGTAGGAAGTGCTTCCGGCTAGGTAGAGAAGAGCACACAGACTGCTCCCTTCTCCAACCTTAGTACCACAGCCATGGCACAGGAGGCGTTAGTTTTCTCACTCAGAAAGAGTGGCAGAAAGGACGACCGAGGCGCACGCCACACAGGGGCGGGCCCCCATACAAATGCCGGACAAAACCTAATATGTTGCTCGAATCTCTCACCAAAGAGTAATTTTGGGATGCTAAATTCGACACTGTTGTATCATAAGGGCGAAGGTCGCAAAAGTAAACAATGCCTTCTCCTGCAAATTCCTCAACAAGTAGGACCGCTTCCAGCTAACAACTACTTGGAAATGGTGGAGCTCCGCGCCTTCTACCGAACGGAAGTGGAAAACACCGTTTGAAGTATCTAATCTTCCTGAAATCGGCAGAAGAAGTCAATGTCTACGTTTGCGACTTTCGCCCTTATGAAACAACAATGTCGAATTTATTTTGAGGTTAGTGAGTTCAGTACGTGCTTTCTCTTGTTTTGGACAGCAGAACGATCGCGCGATCTGTCGAAATATTGTGTTCTGCATTGCGCGGCCGGTAATAAGAGTAGCCATCGAACAAGTAAGTGCAGTGCGTGTTTTAGTCGTCGAGAAAGAAATAAAATATCTATCTTGTGTTCGGTGGCCAGGGTTTGCAGAAATCGCTCTCAATAGACAACGAACAACGATAAAAGAGAGGCAAAAATTGTTCCAAATCATAACAAGCCATGATAACAAATTTATCAAACTTGTATACAAGTGTGAAAAAACAGAATCGGATAGGCAGCCCCCACAGAAAAATGGTGATTCTCGCTTTGTTTTCGCTCATTTCGTGTAAGTTACTGCACAGCTGTGTAGAACAAGTTGAAATGCATCATCAGAGCCAGTGCTCCCCACACGTGGAGCTTTCTAAAAGAAATTTATCATGGGGCATAGCCTCCCGAATCAGTTCTCTATCATGACAACTTGCGAAAAAAGTCTCTCGCGGAATACTACATATCGTATATGTATACAGAGATGATAAGTGAGAGGCTTGCTCATTCTCTTTAGGATTCAATCCCTGTCGGTTGTTCATGCGGATGTGGTGCGCGTTCGAAAAAAGCGCGTTTTTCAATAGTTTGCTGTAGCCACCGAGCAAATGAGTACAGAGTGCTGCGCTTCCGTGCGTCGTCCAAAACGCGAATCTATTCAGTTTTCATATGCCAACGGGCGTGCATGTTTTAACTTTTAACTTGTATTAGTGTTATTTCCCATCCCAAAGATCGCATCACTTACAAAAGTGAATCCAGATAAAATATCCTTTGTAACTAAAACGATATCCTATCCCAAGACAATCATGGAGATGCAGAGGTATACTCGGTCTCTAGTAGCAACGAGAGTCGGACTAACAATCCTTCCATTCCTATATGACCGTAAGGACGTGGCCGGCGTCGTTATTGATTTTAAATATTTGAGCTCTCGAAACGTGTACATCGAGAATGGGTAGCTAATCCCAAGCCCCATTCATTGTGTTCTCTGTACAATTTCGCAAGTTCAGTCAATTACGGAGTAGCAACTACCAATTGTGCGGTCATAATGCTCATGCTCATGCTAAATTCATTTTGAGGTTGGAATTGTTATCCAACATATACTATGCTACTCCAGTACTTCTGGAGGCGCAAGCCTTAAGGTCAAAAGCATTAACAGCGCCCCCATTCTAACATTGAAGCAGTCAATTTCCAGCTTTGGAGTAGCTAGGAGCAATCACCACACTAACCACCGGAAAGAAGACCAAAAATAGTTTCCAATACCAGTTCGTTCCGAATCGTTCCCGTAAAAACTTTAGTCAAATTTTCTTTTTCCATACAAATTTGTTCGGGAGATGCTTTACAGCATTAACTTGAACAAGCCACCAAAAATTCAATTTACAAACTACAAGCATCAAATTTTGGAATCAGTTCATTTTATACATGTGTGAAATAAAAAAATACGAGTTTCGCGAAACGAATGATTTATTTTTTAAGGTTTTGTCCGGGTTTCCCCCATTGTGCGCCAGCGAGAACGGGTGATATGATACATGGATCAAGAGGAGAAGCCTCGTAACATTCTGTAGCACGAAGATTCCAGATGGAGGGTCGAAGTGAACATACGTTCATTACAAAGAGGTTTGCTTCAACGTTGCGACATGAGGCGGATCGATTCAGCTGATCTAGGATGGAGAATGCTGTAGTTCAGACCTAACAACGGGAAGGCACACGATCCAAGTGTCGAGAAACTGCCTAATGTTCTAATATGCTCATATGACGTGCCCATACACAGGAAGAATAATCGAAAAGTTGAAATTTCGGAGAATTTGTCTTGAAGCTAAAATAAAGACACAACGTGCCAGAACTGAGAAAGCTAGAATCGAAGGTAGATCAACAAAGCCGCTAGGTGGAAATCTGACCTAAGAGATCAAACGTTGCAAACGCGCCTACTTTGATGATCTATGTTGTATGGCAAAATATACTCCTTAAGATGATGCCCTCTTTAGCCGTGCGGTAAGACGCGCGGCTACAAAGCAAGACCATGCTGAGGGTGGCTGGGTTCGATTCCCGGTGCCGGTCTAGGCAATTTTCGGATGGGAAATTGTCTCGACTTCCCTGGGCTTAAAAGTATCATCGTGTTAGCCTCATGATATACGAATGCAAAAATGGTAGCTTGGCTTAGAAACCTCGCAGTTAATAACTGTGGAAGTGCTTAATGAACACTAAGCTGCGAGGCGGCTCTGTCTCAGTGTGGGGATGTAATGCCAATAAGAAGAAGAAGATGATGCAATTAGGAAAATACTGGTCAGGGTGCGATTTAGCAGAACCACGGCCATGTTATATGTTGCATCACAAGTTTACTTTTTTCTTCAGACCTTGACGTCATGAAGAGAAAAATAGATTCTTGATTGTTATTTTTGTTGTTATTTTCAATCTGTGTTTTTTTATTTGCTGACCTGATATGTATCTTCATTATTGTTTGGCTTTATTTATATTTGAATGTTCCTGATTATCAACTACGGGCCCTGCTTAGCATAAATGTACAAAGCAAGATATGTACTATCAAAAATATTTAAGTACAAGATAGTCCATTCTCTAATATCCCATACTATCTTTTGACGAACAGACTTTTCCGACAATAGCGCCAACTTGTTACTCAAATTCGAACCATTTTTTTTTAAATAAGCAAGTATGCTCTGCGTTTCAGTGTTTACGAAATCAATATTGAAACGTCAATGTACCTAAATGTTTCACATTCTGTTCCGAAATTCTGTCGTCCTCCGGTATTGACCAATTGAAGTGAACCGAATACGACAACAAGAAGGTAAGTGACCGATATGCGAGTGTTATCGAGTGTTATCTAATTCTATATTTGCATTCTTTACAGATTCGTAATATGCTAACCAAAACCTTCGACCTTCTGCACATAAGACGTCGGTTATCCTGCATGTGGCCAGTTGCAGAACGCTCCAAAACTCGGTGATCCATTATAGACACACTTTTTGGTACATATCGTTACCCGGATGGCTCGCATCAGGTTGCATACGTTTGTTACTCTTCTTGTAGGAAATAATACTTTAAATACAATATAATGTTTAAACAATATCGCAACATTGATTTATTTTGACTATTTTGACTCTTTGAAACCCTTTGTAACAGCTCGGGAAAAATTTCTGCCATATTAAAATCCTTGTTCATTACAAATGCCATTGAACTTTTCATTTAATGTACAAAAGCGGTAGAGGACACTACTTCTTTCGAAACACACGACGGGAGATTCTTGAGGTGGATAGGATAGCTTCATGCTGAAAAATTCCCGAAATTAATGGTAGCGGCAACCAAATGCATTGAAAAATATACAATGAACAGAGCCGTAGAACAACTGACATTGGAATTTATTTTGATTGTTTATTTATTTATTTATCATCAGACTAAGGCCGGAGTGGCCTGTGCTGCACATAAAAGACTTCTCCATTCAGCTCGGTTCATGGCTGCACTTCGCCAACCACGCAGTCTGCGGAGGGTCCGCAAGTCGTCCTCCACCTGATCGATCCACCTTGCCCGCTGTGCACCTCGCCTTCTTGTTCCCGTCGGATCGTTGTCGAGAACCATTTTTACCGGATTACTGTCCGACATTCTGGCTACGTGCCCGGCCCACCGCAGTCTTCCGATTTTCGCGGTGTGAACGATGGATGGTTCTCCCAACAGCTGATGCAACTCGTGGTTCATTCGCCTCCTCCACGTACCGTCCGCCATCTGCAACCCACCATAGATGGTACGCAACACTTTCCTTTCGAAGACTCCCAGTGCGCGTTGGTCCTCCACGAGCATCGTCCAGGTCTCGTGTCCGTAGAGAACTACCGGTCTTATAAGCGTTTTGTAGATAGTCAGTTTGGTACGGCGGCGAACTCTATTCGAACGAAGCGTCTTGCGGAGTCCAAAGTACGTACGATTTCCAGCCACTATGCGTCTCCGCATTTCTCTGCTGGTATCGTTATCGGCGGTCACCAGTGAGCCCAAGTACACGAATTCTTCAACCACCTCGGTTTCGTCACCACCGATAGAAACTTGTGGTGGGTGGCTCACATTGACCTCTCTTGAGCCTCTTCCTATCATGTACTTCGTCTTCGACGTGTTGATGACTAGTCCAATCCGTTTAGCTTCGCTTTTCAGTCTGATGTAGGCTTCCTCCATCCTCTCAAAGTTACGTGCCATGATATCAATGTCGTCGGCGAAACCAAATAACTGGACGGACTTCGTGAAAATCGTACCACTCGTGTCAATCCCTGCCCTTCGTATTACTCCTCCAAAGCGATGTTGAATAGCAGACACGAAAGACCATCGCCTTGCCGTAACCCTCTACGGGTTTCGAAGGGACTCGAGAATGCCCCTGAAACTCGAACTACGCACATCACCCGATCCATCGTCGCCTTGATCAACCGTATCAGTTTATCCGGAAATCCGTTTTCGTGCATTAGCTGCCATAGCTCGTCCCGATCGATTGTATCATATGCGGCTTTGAAGTCGATAAATAGATGATGTGTGGGCACGTTGTATTCGCGGCATTTCTGCAATACCTGACGTATGGCGAACACCTGGTCTGTGGTAGAGCGTTCACCCATAAATCCCGCCTGGTACTGCCCCACGAACTCTCTTGCAATTGGTGTTAGTCGACGGCATAAAATTTGGGAGAGTACCTTGTAGGCGGCGTTCAGCAATGTGATTGCGCGGTACTTGCTACAATCCAGCTTATCGCCCTTTTTGTAGATGGGACACACGACACCTTCCATCCACTCCTGCGGCAGAACCTCATCCTCCCAAACCTTGGTAATCACCCAGTGCAGCGCTCGAGCCAGTGCTTCACCACCGTGTTTAAACAGCTCTCCTGGTAGTTGGTCAACTCCAGGGGCTTTGTTGTTTTTCAGCCGGCCGATCTCCTCCTTATTTTGATTGTTGTGTTAGCAATAATGCACCTCCACGCATTGTTATGGAAGCAGCCAGAGTATATTTCCTCTTGGGAGCAACGATGCACCTCTGCCTGTTGTTGGAAAGGCAACGATCTGCCGCCACGCATTGCATTAAATAGTTTGACCGCCATCCGTTGAAGCGCTTCAGTCGCGTTCGCTCGTTTTTAGCAAGAGTGGACTATATTGTAATATATAATATTTGATACTATGATGAGCGAGGCTGGGTGCGATTCCCGGTGCTCATGATTCGTTCTAAAGCTCTCACCATGCGGGCGCCTGATATTGCCCCTGAACTATTTTGGCATTGGTGTTAATCGACAACATAAAATTGAGTAGAACACATTGCAGCATTTGGCAATGTAATTGAAGAAAATCCTCTCCTCCTCTTCGCAAATCCTGATAATTATCTATAACAGTTGCTCAACTTCTTTGTTGTGTATCTTTCTCTATCCCCTTTTGGGTTTCTGAATATCTGGAGTTGTACGTTTTTTCCCTGGGATTACCGATTTATGATCCCATTCGTTGTCTACCATATCACCGTTCATATGATTTTCATAGTGCTTTAGCCAGCTTCGAAACACCTTACCCTGACTCGTGTAAAAAATCCTGTTCACTCAAGTGGTTTAACTTCTACCGCAACTATGGAAAATCAAGCCTTATCGTATTCGCTCCCGTTTGTATTAATGCGTTCGCCCATGCTGTATACTTCACCACTAGCTACTAAGCGTCTCCATCACGCAAACATAGCGGATTCTTTCTGAGACAAACGTTAAAAAAGTCTATCAAAGGTTAACATAATTCGACAGGATACACTTAAGAAGCAGGTTACGCTGCAATAAATATAGGAGTTGGTCAAAGTATATATAATAGTGTATGTAAATTCATACTTTATATAAACACAGTACACATCATACTTTTCCCCTCGCGGAAATCTGATCCATGCTCTGCCAAACAATGTATGTGTGCCCAGATTCACGAAATCCTACCTCTCAAATGTACCACTGTCGGCCACATCCAAGATATTGATATGTAATTCTTCGATTCTTGATGTGCTTCCATTCCTCTTTATGAGAAATAGAGCTCCATTCTAGTACCATCGTTCTTGATGGACCCTGTCGAGTATTTGATGATAATAAATAGCGGAAGGCAGAGATTTAAAGCACTCGAAAAGCCAACCGGGTTCAACGTCCATAATAAATCAAGGCAGAGAGAAAGTGCCCATCGGAAGAAAACAAGATGCTGCAGAATCGACTTCGCCTTGCCTTTCAACGCAGAAAACGTTCTCTGCTTTGTTGGTTCCAGATCTGGGTGATATGAAGATTAATTATTCACTTTTAGTAAATATTGTGGCTGAGAGTTTGGTAACAAGATTATTGTTGTATATTCTTGTAATGTACAGGGTGGTGATATCCAACGAAGAGGTGATGTACTAGAAATAACTAATAACACTCGAAATATTACATATTTTTCTTTGCTGCTTAACAACACGTGTATATTATAAAGTTTTTTTTGTAGCTAGTTTAGTTTGAGTAGTTTGAATGCGTTCGTAGCTAGATTTCAATGTTACAGAATTACGCTGATGATTTCAACATTAGTTTTTGAGGCTCCTGAGCAATGCAAGAATAAGAAATAATTGGTATGTATCATTTTTCGCGAAAGCTGACTTTCATGTTTTTTTGCGATATAATGAAACCTTGTAAAATCAGTCGCAATAATTATTGCAAACATTTCTAATGATATACAAACAATCGGATAAAATATTTTTTTAATTTAATAGTTTCAAGAAAATTATTAGCTATAGTCAAATTGAAGTGACCATGTCTTTTTTTTTGGCAAAAAGAGTACCTATGCTAATTATCAGATAATATGACTACATAATACATTTTACTACTAACTCAGGTATACATGTAGTACACCAGGTTGAGAATCGCTACTCTATGATATCCTCAACTTCTTGATTAGGAACACATATCAGGATTTGTAAATAATTGTATCTGATAATAGAAAGTTTGTGCTCGACAAGTATGATTTTCTCATTGACGCGATGTGCGGTTTTGCAGAAACGTGACCGAAGGTAAAATAAAAAGCTGGCAGTCTTCCTTTGCTAGCGGAGAGATGTTTTTGAAAAGGAGACTTGATAATAGATATGTAATTTAGACTTGTCATTGTTCAGATTCTGAAAAGTGTATTCTTAAGAAGAATATCCTGAATGCCGGAATCTATCTTTCATACAGCACAGAAATGATTGACGATTGCTCATCAGATGCAAGCAAATGATCTACATCAGATCTACATTTTCACCACTATGGTTTTCTTAAGTTGTATGTTTGATGAAAACCACAATACTACTCATGATACTGTAAAGGACTGAAAGATGATTTGTATACGTTTTATGCAGATATAAGTAGGCACACGTTCAACAATTTAGCATAAAGTATCCCCATCTTCGCAACGATGCAGATCTTTTCACACGTCTCAACGTAGCATCATTTGCAAAGATATATATCTAATTTGCTGTACTTTATCTTGATGTCACCTGCTTGACATACTTCAACATTCTCAAGATGCTGAATGAAGCAACTCAGTATGCTGATGGCAACAATAAAGTGATGTTTGCCATTAGTTATAGAACTGTTATAGCATCGTGAACATCCTAATATCTAATCCATTCATCAAAGGCCTTGAAGCATAGTGACAACAGTATGACTGTTGTTTAAGGACACCAGCCCGACAGAACACAGGAAACGTTGTATGGAAGGGGGTTAGACGTCTTGAAAGAAAGTTTAGAAAGGATTTGTCTCTGTTAATGTTGAATGTGCAGCAGTTTCTAACCATGTTACAATTATTAATTCTTAAATACTTCCGATCTTTAATATGTGAAACTATTTCGATGAACAAACCAAAGTTTATATATGCTGTCTACATGTATCTGTGAAATACCCCAACGACGCACCTGATTAGATAACTAATATTGATAGACCAGTCTCACTGTTCAAGTTTTAGTGACACAAAGACTTAAAATCAAAAACAACGTTTGAATACAGTTATGACCCATTTTTATTACCCTGGTGAATTTTGGTGGAAGAAAATAGGAAATGTGACAAAATCGTTTATTTTTAAGTTTTGATTCCATATCACACATATAAAGCAGTGCAATGGGCGGTAATCATCTTCAATCTATATATAAAATGAGTTTGCATTTCCTTTGAAGTCACGGACAGTAAGACCAATTTACAAAATAATAGATTACAATCGAAACATGATATCTGAGCGAGTTTTAAAAGACAATGCGATTGCATACTAAAAGTTTTAGAGTGTGGCGTCGCAATCAGCTCAGTAATGGACATTTTGATTGCAAAACGTAAATAGCTTCAAGCACAGGCAACATAGAGGACGTTCTGCAAGATATTTTTTAAAAATCGTTAGTAGTTTGCAGTATTATTTTCAAAAAGAGAAAGAATGGCTCAAAATTTTGAAATTTTTAGAGGTTACAGCGGGTTAAAACAATCTTGACGTGATAAAATCGGGTCAACACTATATAAGCGTATCAAATTTGTCATATTTAATTCTGCCTCGATAAAATTACAGGAATAATAGTCTACTCTTTTGAGTGATGATACTATTTTACCGGGGTATATCCCGTTAGGGGTCTCCAGTTAGCCTTGCGAGCAAAGGCGGAGGATTGCCAATCCGGAGATAGCGTGTTCGATTCTCGGTCCGGTCTAGGATGTTTGCGGGTTGGAAACATTCTCTACTTCCTAGGCACAGTAGTGTATCCATTGTACTTACCTCACAAGATACATAGGGGAAGGTGGGGAGACTTGATCACCCCTTTTTATCGAGAACTAAAGTAGTTTTGTTCTAGCGTATCTTTTAGTATAGATCCTCTACACAAATGACCTTTATGTGGTGAGTTATTTTTTGGATTGACAACCTTATTTATTCTGCAGGGCGGTTTGTATGTATTGACCTTTCTAAAGATTTTATTCATTGGCCACGCAAAATTTGAACAACTTTTCATAACAATGATCAAATGCTTTCGTTTTTACACAGCACAAAGCCAAGACAGTCTTCTGTACAGATGAAAATGTCAACATTCCATCAAAGTTTAAGAACATTTGGATTTGAAGTTATTGGAGTAAAAAAAAAAGTTATTGCCTCAATATGGGGACACTTGATCCCCCATCAGTCACTCATACAAAAATTTGGCGAAAAAAAAAATAAAAAAAGCATAAATCTGTTCTTAGGGTTCTATTTTTTTTAGATTTGACAGATTTTATGAAGGGTTGACAGGAAAAATTACTTATTGCGTAGATATCATAGAAAAAGGATCAAGTCTTCCCAAATTTTAAAATTGTATGTGCTGTCGAATTCAATAATTAAAATCGTTCATGTATACGTACAGCAATTCGACAATTCCGCGTATTTTGAAGGAAAAATATTTTAAAAATCTGAGGGCACCTTTTTAATTTTATCAAAGCAAGTTCTTGGAGAGGGATCAATTTTCCCCGAATATTTTAAAAGTCGATTTTTGACAGCACTCCAAAATCAATCAACAATCCAAAATCAATCAATAACAACAATAATTTAAGGACTGTCATACATCAGTATAGTTGAATATTGCCAATCTTCTTCTATAACCTATGAATATTGTCTGAATCACACAGCGCTTCAGAGGGTTACATCGATCAAAGACCTCGGAATCGTTCTCGACAGTAAGCTTCATTTTACGGAACATTTATCAGTTACCATCGCTAAGGCCAATGCTATGCTTGGATTCTTACGGCAGAACACAGCACAGTTCGATGATGTCTAGGCTCTCAAATTATTATATTGTGTATTAATCCGGAGCGTACTAGAGTATGGAGTGCAAATCTGGGTTCCGTATCATTCCGTTCACATTGAACGCATCGGAACGCAGACTATCCAACGAAGTGTGTTATTTTTTCGACTTTAATGTTAGCAAATTAGTTTTAAAAAATAGTATTATGTCAAACAATCAGTCTGTGCAGTTTATAAGTTGAAGACGATGTAATTTTTTTATCACACCATCATTGGGACAAACTAGTCTGTTGATGTAGCCACAATAAATAAATAAATACAGCGATTCCACGGGAAAAGAATAGAGTTGAAAAAAAAAAGTTGTCCAATTTTGCTCAAAATCGCTTGGTATGTTCTTCATCAAAAATAATTAGACCCGTATTTTTTTATTTTTTTTATTAGGGTGACCATGTTCGATATAGGGTTACCAGAAAATTCGCTATTCTTCGAATTTTTTTATTTTTAAAAAATCATAACTTTTGAACCACTGGATCGATTTGCAATATTTTTTTATGGATAGAAAGCTTATTACTTCTAGTTCTTACTAAAATTTTTGGTTTGGTGTATTGGTGTACTCAAATTTGCTAAAATGGTCAAAATATTCGTTTTTTAAGATTTTTTAAATGTTGGACCACAACGACTATATATTTTTATATTTTTTTATGAAAATTAACACATATACATAACATATCAAAAAATTAGAAATGTTCATCGAGCCGTTTTTAAGTTACATTTTTTTGAAAATTTCATGTTTTCTGCCCATACACACATGGAATGAACGTTATTCTCCACTATTTCAAATAGCTCAAATTAAATCAAAAGTATGAAAATGTTATTTAAGAGTGTTTGTTTAGTCTCGTTTATTAGAAGAATTTACGAATCGCAATAGTTGAAAATAATTCAATCGGAATAGTCTGGTGTTGTTATTGATGACTTCATTCTCCAAAATCGGCAAAGCAATATGTCGTTTTTCAAAAAGGTTGGTTTTCAGCGATCCATACAATAGGTTACCTGCTTTGTTTATATGTTTTCAATATTTTTGATGCAGGTAATTCATTGTATTTTCTTTTTTGATTATGATTCATCTGTCTCCTTTTCCTTGTTCACTCTACCTAAATGATACCCAAAGGGACTATTTAAAGTGGTCTATAAGATAAAGTATATGTCAGTCAAGAAAATCAGTGAAATTGTCCAGTTGCCTTACTGAAGAAACGTTTAATACAATGAAGCACGAATGCTCAAGTAACCTTCGTGAAATTTATTCAATTTTCAAAGAGCAATATTTTACTTTTAAAATTGGATTTTCAATGTTTTCCAGCAGTCGCCCAAAAAATTGTATTCTAGCTGGTTCAAGTGGAACGCATACTGTCTGCGTATGCATTTATCATCAGAATGTTAAATTAATGTTTAAAACCCTTAAGGACAAGAAACTTATTCATAACCATTTAAAAACGTATCATGACTTGTTTTTTAAAATACTTTGTGAAAATCCTACAGAGAAATGTTGGTTGAAAACCTGTGATCATTGCCCGGGTACGCAGACACTGGAGAATGACCTGATGAATTTTCTTGAAAATGTCGATTCCTTAGAATTTAAACAATGGAAGCAAACAGATCGTTGTCATTTAAATTCAATGCGAATGGATGCAGAAGAGTATGTGGAAACATTTTTAGAAAAATTAAGCGAATTATCTCCGCATAATTTTATTGCAGAGCAACAAGGAAACTACTTAAAACAACTTAAAATTAATATGGAAGCAACTGATTGCATTATAATTGCTGACTTCTCTGAAAAATACTCTTTTGTTATTCAGGACGCTATACAAGGTTTTCATTGGGCAAACGCTCAATGCACAATCCATCCTTTTGCCATATATTATAAGGATGAAGCACAAAATTTAAAGTTTACAAGCTTCATAGCAATCGCAGAATTTACTAAACATAACCATTAGACCTCTTCATGTTTTCAAAAAGTATCAAAAATTCAACCGGTCAATCCAGAATTACAATTCTCATCCTAAAATAAGCCTCCTGTCAAATTTTCAGCTAATTCGGGAAAAATTTCGAGGTGGCTCAAGTCAATTTAGTGTTTTTGAGCTATTTTCAATTTTGAAAAAAATCTAACAAGAGATATAAAAGCCAAAAACCATCGCAACAACCTCTATATGGAAGATTTTGGTGTGCTCTACAAGTATTGTGAACATTGCGATTCGTTCCGTTCACGTTTTGGCCATGTTAAAATGATTTTCAAGCTTTAAAGTGCATAAAAACACTGTTTCCAATAAGAGTCGTTGTTCTACAAAATTCTTGAATTTATGACAAATCATTGCTAATTTATTATATTTATTTTCCTCTTTTTCCCCTGGACATTTGAGTATTATAATTGCTAATGTTTGATTTACCGTTAAATTCTTAAAAATCAGAAGCTGAACATTTGTCATAAATTTGCACGCTAGGATTTCCTTAAACAAGTTATTCGAACAAAACGTAAATCAAATCATATGATATTTGATGCTTACAACAAACGACTTCCAAATTTGGTTCATTTCACCATATGTCCGTATGCTTTTAGCATTTAGTGCGTTGTAGTAACAAGTGAAATTTTAGCTTCATTGATCGAACAACTTGTTTGACGAAATCCCAACGTGTAAATTTATGATTAATGTTCAGCTTCTGATTTTTAAGAATTTAACGGAAAATCGGACATTAGAAGTTATATTACTCAAATGTCCAGGGAAAAAAGTGGAAAATAAATATTTTAAATTAGCAATAATTTGACATAAATTCAAGAATTTTGTAGAACAACGACTCTTATTGGAAATAGTGTTTTTATGCACTTATAAGCTTGAAAATCACTTTAACATGGTCAAAACATGAACGGAACGAATCGCAATGTTCACAAGACTTGTAAAGCACATCAAAATCTTCCATATAGAGGTTGTTGCGATGGTTTTTGGCTTTTATATCTCTTGTTAGATTTTTTTCAAAATTGAAAATAGCCCAAAAACACTAAATCGACTTGAGCCACCTCGAAATTTTATCCGAATTAGCTGAAAATTTGACAGGAGGCTTATTTTAGCATAAGAATTGTGATTCTGGGCTGACCGGTTGAATTTTTGATACTTTTTGAAAACATGAAGAGGTCTAATAACCATGTTGCCGTTCGGCTGTTTATAACAAATTGTGTGAATTTCATTAAAAAAAAGCTACCTTACCTGAAAAATATCCATTTTTTTTTCTGATGGATCAGGCAGTCAATACAAAAATAAGATGACTGCTTTCAATTTGTGCCACATGTACAAAGACTTCGGTCTTAAAGCAGAGTGGAACTTTTTTGCCACTTGCCATGGAAAAGGGCCTTGTGACGCTTTAGGAGGTGTTCTAAAGCGAAACGCTTCAAAAGCAAGTTTACAAGGCCATCATATTACAACTGCATACGAACTTTACTCTTGGGCTGTTTCTAAAGTAGATTCCAAAATATATTACGAGTTTTTCTCGGAAAAAGATTACAATGCAATGGAAAAGAAAATAAAGAACCGTTATACTCGTGTAAAACAAATCTCTGGGACACAATCGTTTCATTACTTTAAGCCACAAAATGAAAATTACATTATCGTGAAACGGTTTTCGTTTTCAGATGAAGAAAAGTGTGTTAAATTGTAAGAATTTTGCTATGTAATATTTTTTTTTGATGAATTATGAAAAATAAAAATAATCAAATTAAATGCTGAGTTTTAATTGAAGGTAATCATAGAAAACCATTGCTTGTAGTCTAAAGCTTTGAGATTTGAGCTACCATTCCTCAATATAGCAGAGCTAAGATTCTCTCAGACTCTCAGACTCAGTAAAAACTAGAAGTAATAAGCTTTCTATCCATAAAAAACATTGCAAATCGATACAGTGATTCAAAAGTTTTTAAAATAAAAAAATTCGAAAAATAGCGATTTTTCTGGTAACCCTATATCGAACATGGTAACCCTAATAAAAAATAAATAAAAAAATACGGGTCTAATTATTTTCGATGAAGAACATACCAAGCGATTTTGTGCAAAATTGGACAACTTTTTTTTCAACTCTATTCTTTTTCCGTGGAATCGCTGAACGTTCATTCCATGTGTGTATGGGCAGAAAACTTGAAATTTTCAAAAAAATGTAACTCAAAAACGGCTCGATGAACATTTCTAATTTTTCGATATGTTATGTAAAAATATTTGAATTTTCATAAAAAAATATAAAAATATATAGTCGTTGTGGTCCAACATTTAAAAAATCTTAAAAAACGAATATTTTGACCATTTTAGCAAATTTGAGTACACCAATACACCAAACCAAAAATTTTAGTAAGAACTAGAAGTAATAAGCTTTCTATCCATAAAAAATATTGCAAATCGATCCAGTGGTTCAAAAGTTATGATTTTTTTAAAATAAAAAATTTCGAAAAATAGCGATTTTTCTGGTAACCCTATATCGAACATGGCCACCCTAATAAAAAATAAAAAAATACGGGTCTAATTATTTTCGATGAAGAACATACCAAGCGATTTTGAGCAAAATTGGACAACTTTTTTTTTCAACTCTATTCTTTTCCCGTGGAATCGCTGAATAAATGTACAATAAATAAAATAAATAAAAATAAAATAAATATTATATTTCTTAGAGAGTCTATGTGGAAATCGCGTATGTTTATTTATTTTTGGCTATGATACATCGGAAATCAGAAAAGGGGATCAAGTCTCCCAGTCTCCCCTACTCATGCAATGACGGGCATAGAAATCTTTCAATTAATAACTTCGGAAATACCGTTTTCTGGGGGGAAGATGATCACTTTTAAGACAAAACATGCAATAACATGCCAAGATATTATTCATTATTTATTGTTTTTTTTTTGCGAAAGTATGTTTTGCCATTCTTTTCTTATCGAACTGAGCGATCGAGTTGATTCATGATGAAAATTAGGTGATTCGATTCATGCGAAAAAGCAAAGCATTCGGCCAAGTGTGGTATCTGTTGCCGAGTTTTCTGGCTTTCGTAATGAAATGGATGAGATCAAACAATTACTTAAATTTGCACCAGACGAAGTAATTAAGATGAAAAAGAAATCTTGCTATGCTATTTCTCAGAGCGGGGTCAAAAAAGAATAGTCCAGCTTAACAAAAGTGGAAAAGCCCTGGATTATGTCCCATGACCGAGTTACATAACATTTCCGCAGGCCTGGGGGAAATTTACAAAACCCACTCAGTGCCACAAGTGCCAAAAGTGGGGTCATGAAACCAAACATTTCCGTATGGATGCAAAATACATGATATGTGATGGCTCTTCTCACGACAAGGACGCTTGTCCTGTTAGAGAAGATTCAAATAAGTTCAAATATGCAAACTGTAGTGGCAATCACAAATTGAATTTTTGGGAATGTCCTTCATACAAAAAAATATTGGATTCCCGAGCAAAATTGACCTTTCCTGTCAAAAATTGTATCTCGTTTTATTGTCTCAGACGATTCTTTAACTTATTTAAGGTAAACTTTCCCGAAGAACTCATATTTTCAGACCTCTAACTATTTAAAAATCGAAAACAAAATCACCCGATGTTCGTTTAACAAATTAAATTAAATAAAGAATCGTTTTAGTGTTAATAGAACACGTAACACCTAGTCTAAGAGATGAAGTTTTTAAATATTTTTTCGCATCGTACAAATTGTACGGAAGTTCGAAAAAATAATAATTTTCCATGAATTTTTATAAAGATTTTATAAACTATATCAACATATTGCCACAAAGCTCGAGAATCAAAGCGTTTTTAGCTGAAATCAACTCAATTTAAACCAACAGGTCACTTACACCCCTCTGCTTCTAATCATAGCAAAAATAATTGTTTTGGATCCCCATGAAAAAATCAGAGGTCACTGCCAAACATAAATGCATTTTTTTCCTTGTGTAGCATATTAACATACAACCTTTTCTTAAACATGCAATCATCTAAAAAAACCATGGAGATCTGTTTTGTGCAGACCCTCCAAGTTGACATTGAATGATACCATGAGTAACAACAGACTTGTAAACCCATAACAATAAATAACAAGTGCCCTCCGCACTTGTTGTCCCAGAAAAACTGTCACACTTGAAATTATTGTTACCACATGTTTCTTTTCCGGTGGTCTAGAATGCAGACCAAAACGCAGCACGATTGTTGCAATAACATTACCGTCAAACTTCTTGCTCATTTCTTTTGGTAACCTTCGTCACCAGCACATACGGAAATTGTATGCGATTGGTCGACTATATTTTGGAACTATGTATGTAGACCGAATTAAGTACCTCCCCCTAGAATAAGCTGTATAGAGTTAAGCTTCTTAGGATAATCGTTACCAAATAAACATTCATTACATTTCACCACGCGAACCTGTATAGTTGCCTCTCCGTAGAAATTATCACAGTCAGAACAAGATATTATACTTGTCGGGTATTTTTATCACTGCAACAATTTTTTTTATCGTAATATATCTCCTTTTTTTCTAGCTATGTCATTATGGCGTATTGCTATTGGAAGTGAGCGCAATTGTTTGACTAGCAGCTTCTCCCCAACACGGCTCAGCTTTTCGAATGAAATACACCACCGAATTGGGATTTGTTCTACCAACCTCAAGTGGTTCTATAATCTTCTTGGTGAAGAACTTTCGTCTTATTCGAAAAATTGCCGAACAACGGCATAACAGATGTTCTATGTCACTATGTTTTAAGTTTTTGTTTAGGGTTAGTTCATAGTAGTGGGGTAGCCGTCTGGAGACGTTGGGGCCCATTGTTGGCATGCGATTTAACATACCGTGTCTGCATGCTACCTGGTTCTCGAATGATTGAAGGTCCGGCTCCTAAGGCCGGGCAATGGTGGTAATTATGGCGTAGGCTCGGAGATCGTTGAAGCCTCCCCGAAGATTCGCCGAGCACGGCGGTGGGTGGCAGATGTGGTTGAGGTTGGACACGGAGATTTTCTTTGACGGCTGGGCCTTACGTAAGGCAGACCAAGCACACTGCCGAATGCGGCGCAACGCCGCTGGGGTGGGTGTTTGTGGTTGGACGCGGAGACTGGCGAAGGCAGGTTGGGCACACGGCCGAATACGGCAAAACGCCGTCGGTGTTAATAGTTGCGGTTGGACGCGGAGACTGGCGAAGGCAGGTTGAGCACACTGCCGAATACGGCAAAACGCCGCCGGTGCTGGAGGTTGTGGTTGGGCCCGGAGGCTTTCTCCCGGGTATTGTGGCATCGCCGAACGTCGCAGGTAGGGTTAGGGTTGACCACGTGGATTTCCCGGGGCACAACCGCCTGAAAATTATCGAATGATGAACGACTCAGGCCAAACGATTGGGGTACTGTCGGATGGCCACCAGGCACGGCTGAAAGCCGCCCGAGCGAATAACGACCGGAAGCGAATTACGACCACTAAAGCCAACCCGTGGAACGTGTGTTTACAGACGCCACAACAGGTCTTGGATAACACTCGGCGATACGCGGCTTGGATCCCTACCCGAGGTCTGGAATCGTAATATCCGTGGGTTTCTCGATGCTCGGGTCCCGGTCTCAAACGTTTTCACACGCGGTTTTTTTTTATAAACGCGTTCAAAAGAAGGTCGTAGTTTGGTATTGGATCGATCTCACACCTTGCTCGTTGATTGTCTCCTTTTTCTCCTCCCTTTCTTCCATTCTGCCTCGGCTTTTAGGGGTACCGTGGTTTCGCCTTGGTAGACTTGTGCCACCGAGCAGGAGTGTGTGAAGCGTTAGTGTTTTACATACACTGTTAGGACAGAATAGTCACATAAATTTAAGATTTATGTGGTTATCCGTGGCCTAAGAAAATACTGCGTGCGAAGTCTTACAAATATTGTTAGTGGGTATATATATATATATTATATGTCTATCAATGCAAACCCAACAGGGTTGCTGGTCGTCCTTGTTAGCATCGGTAACAAAGCTTCAAATGAGATCGACTCGGATAATGACCTGTAATGAGATCCGCATAAGTACTTAGATCTCTTTTAGATAATTCTAAAATGTTGCGAGTCGTGGAAGCATTTGGAGTGATAAAGCGTTTTGATAGCCGACTAGACTAGTAGTTGTGTAACGATATTCCGGTGATTCCAATATAACTTGCTCAGGGTAAGACAGTATAATATGCCGTCCCTAAGGCAATACCTTGATAATTTTTTACTTTTCAACGCAATTTATGCAAACTTTGTGCTATTTGGTAGTCCAAAAAGTCGCAAATGCACTATAAAAATATAATAGAGAAAACGTAATAGTTTTTTTTAAAGACATGAAAAAATGGATTTCAACAAGTGCCTGGGCAAAACGCCCCACCGTAACCAAAGACGTTTTATAGCCCTTCATCAGTATTTTATCTATCCCATTTAAGCAGGTTAATTTGAATTACATTTCAAAAGTTTCCATATCATTTTTAAGCAACTGCTGCAGGCTCGCCGCGCTTGTGTTCAGTTGGTAAGGGCATATCGTCCTGCCTACACTGGGGCGTTTTGATCAGTGAAACATATGTTTGAAAAACGTTACATTTTTGAAGATGGAGACAATTTTATATTATATTAACCACTGAGAAAAGTTATTTTGTTGCCCAACTGAGTTAGATCCAATCTATAACTTTTCGTATTTTGCTAATATTTTCATTATGTAATACAAAAATTTGATTTTTACCCTTAGTTAGTTAGAGTTTTCTAGAAATCAAAGGGGGGCCAGGTGGGGCGCATTATACCATCTTACCCTATAATATCATGATTGTTATTGATATGTCATGATTCCCTGCATTTCATCAATTTTCCAACAGTGACCTACCCTGATTTCGTTGGTACCAGGGACCACAAACGACCGATGACATTACATTGGTTTGCCGCCATGCTGCCATGCAACTATGAAGCGACCGCCGCCGCCGCCGGTGCAAAACGATCAAAGCCAATTCAGTGGAAGTTGTTGTCTTCCACATATATCCCTCAGTTTTCACCCATATTCCGCAGCATGTGACATCACTAAAGTCACCGAGACATGGTCGCTCCGGTGGCTGTCTGCAGAGTGCGTTTGTGCGCTGTATACGGAACGGACATACACAACATACAGGGATGGCTGGTATATCGAGTGGGGCAAATATCTTCTACTAACCACAATGTCTTCTGAATAAAAAAAAAACAATTTTTTCCTGAATTTTACAAATATTAACTTGTTTCTTTGCTATCGAAAATTCTAAAATACTTTATGATATGTTTAGGAAAAACATATTAACTGACTTTCAGTTTCTTTTAAAGACTGGGATACTGGAAATTATGACGATGCTGATGCTTACGTAGTTTAAATTTTGGAGTGATATTTTATATCTGTAGGACCTCTAGGTGTGGAGATGAAATAATAGTTTGGAAGATAAATATATTATTTTGGGCTAACCAGAAAAAGTTTAAATATCAAACCAATATCATTTCCAAAGACTCTACCGGCCCTGAAACTGTTCAGCACAAGAATGGGGCTCTTTGTCAAACGAACTTAGTTTCTTGTCCTGTCCGGCTTTCGACACTGCAACGAAGTGAGGGTACTGACTTTCCATTCTCTGGAGGGTTTCCAGGGAAAATACAAAACACCGGTCACCAAGCATCTGAGATGGCAGCTGGTTGATATACGTTTATTGCATTGTGCGGCTAAATTAATTTTTGTTGACACCAGATTTCTTTCCGTACAGTACGCATATTCAAAGAAACATTTAATTCTTGACAGAACGGCAATATCAAATTGAAATATGTATCCTCTAAGCCTGTCCCTTCTTTGCCTCGAAAGACCCTTGCATACATACAATGTAAACATGCCTCCAGACCACGCGTTATTCAACCACGTGATTTAATTGCGAAATAATTTGTTAATGGAATGTGCCATTTGCCACGCGTTTCTCCAACCTGAAACCAGGGAAAACATTTTAGTGGATACACGGGGCCGTATCACACCATTTCAGTGGCTTTTCCTCGACACCCAAAGAGGGGAAAACACAGCATGTTCATTACGGTTTCAGATGTTTGGATTGCTGTCGCCGTAGCCGCTTCATTAGCAATTGTATTTAGTGGAGCCTCCGAAGCAGAACACTGAAATGCAAATTAGATGCCCTACTGCAAATTACTTTCTCGGAAGCAGGAGTGGGATGGAATTGCTTTTGCTATGTATGTGAAATTTAAGGATGCATATTTCAATGAATGTATTATCGTGTACAATAGCGTAATCTAGTTATATTTGCTTCCGTCACGGTGTTGCATGGGATCAACACTATTAGAGTATTTTATTGAAGGTCATTTCAATGCAGTGGTTTTCAATTTGTCTAACTTAAGATGAAAGCCCCATCACGGTGAGAGAACGATAATGAATCATTTAGTCAGAAGCGTCGCGTGATCAATTCTTCAACCTGTGCACCGTTTATTTAAAGTTAACTTAGCGTATAAAAGGGGCCTGAAATGAAACATCCCATTTAAATCATTAATTTTTAAGCGTGTTCCCATATGTTTGCCATTATCCATTCCACTTGCCACTCAAACTAAACTTAAAAATAACAGTGCGTAAAATTAAGAAATTACCTCCACTCCATCAATCCACCTTGCTCGCTGTGCACCTGCCTTCTTGTTCCCGTCGGATCGTTGTTGAGAACCATTTTAACCGGTTTACTGTCCTACATTCTGGCTACGTGCCCGGCCCACCGCAGTCGTCCGATTTTTGCGGTGTGAACGATGGATGGTTCTCCCAACAGCTGATGCAACTCGTGGGTCATTTCTTTCGAAAACTCCCGGTGCGCGTTGGTCCTCCACGAACATCGTCCAGGTCTCGTGACGGTAGAGAACTACCGGTCTAATAAGCGTTTTGTAGATAGTCAGTTTAGTACGGGTCGAACCCTATTCGATCGAAGCGTTTTGCGGAGACCAAAGTACGTACAACTTCCTGCCATGATGCGTCTCCGAATTTCTCTGCTGATATCGTTATCGAAGGTCACCAGTGAGCCCAACTATACGAATTCTGCAACCACGTCGATTTCGTCACCACCGGCACAAACTCGTGATGGGTGGCTTACATTGTCCTCTCTTGAGCCTCTTCATATCATGTATTTTGTCCGTTTATCTTCCCCTTTCAGTCTGATCTAGGCTTCCTCCATCTTCTCAAAGTTATGTGCCATAATATCAATGTCGTTGGCGAAACCAAATAACTGGACGGACTTCATGAAAATCGTACCACTCGTGTCGATCTCAGACCTTCGTATTACCCCTTCCAAAGCGATGGTGAATAGCGGACATGAAAGATCATCACCTTGAAGTAGCCCTCTGTGCGTTTCGAAGGGACTCGAGAATGTCCATAGTCGCCTTGATCAACCGCATGAGTTTATCCGGAAATCCGTGTTCGTGCATTAGCTGCTGTTAGTCGGCGGCATAAAATTTAGGAGAGTACTTTGTAGGCGGCGTTCAGCAATGTTATTGCGCGGTACAATCGAACTAATTGTCCTGTTTTGTAGATGGGACACACAACACCTTCCATCCACTCCTGCACTGCCTATGATCACATTTTTGTTCGTTTTATAAAAAGTCTGTGAATCGTTCAGAAAACTCAATTTATACTGCATTTAATCCCACAACAGTAAAACAAGCTTTACTATCTTGCTAATCTGTGGTAAGAGTTTGTGGGGAGGATTGACAAACGATTTACAAAATCAACCAAAATGCAAATCATGGGCAGTGGAGCAGAACCCTATCCTCCCAAACCTTGGTAATTACCCAGTGCAGCGCTCTATCCAGTGCCTCACCACTGTGTTTAAACAGCTCCCCTGGTAATTGGTCAACGTCGATGGCTTTGTTGTTTTTCCTCCTGGAATTCCTGGAGATCCGGAACCGGAAGACGTATGTCTTGCGCGCGTGCTCCCAGGTTCATTACCATACCGCAACTGTTGTCTGCCACATCGCCATTCAGGTGCTCTTCGTAAAGCAGCCGCCTCCTTTGGATCACCTCACGCTTGTTCGTAAGAAGGTTCCCGTTTATGCATTTTTTTCCTGTTCGGATGTGCCACTACGACCAGCTTTAGATATATTGTGGAATTACCCGTATGCTCTTCGTAGTGCTGCCGCTACCTTTCGACCACCTCACGCTCGTTCGTAAGAAGGTTCCCGTTTATGTCCTTACACATATTAGGCTATGGCACGTGGCCCTTACGTGAACGGTTCAACTTCTCATAGAACTTTCGTGTGTTATTAGCGCGGTACACTTGCTCCGCCTCTTCACGGTACCGATCTTCCTGCTGCCGCTTTTTGCTCCGAAAAATCGAGTTTTGTCTGTTCCGCGCCTGTTTATATCGTGTCTCGTTCGCCCTCGTGCGGTGTTGCAGCAATTTCGCCCATGCTGCATTCTTCCCTTCTACTAACTGCTCACATTCGCCGTCATACCAGTCGTTTCTCTGATCCGGGGGCACCGTGCCAAGTGCAGCGGTTGCGATGCTACCAATGGCGGATCGAATATCTCTCCAGCCATCTTCAAGAGACGCTGCGCCTAGCTGCTCTTCCGTTGGAAGTGCCACTTCCAGCTGCTGCGCGTATTCTTGGGCTAGACTACCGTCTTGTAGTCGCCCAATATCAAGCCGCGGCGTCCGACTTCGACGCGTGTTATACACCGTCGAGAGTTTTGAGCGCAGGCATACTGCAACGAGGTAGTGGTCGGATTCAATATTCGCACTGCGGTAAGTGCGGACGTTCGTCGTCGGTTCTCGCTTCGTGTGGGCAGTGCACGTTGATGATGCTATAGTTGATGAAACGGCCTTTAATCCTCAGCTTGCACATCCTTGCGTTGATTGGCTGCCACCCAATCACACGATGGCGCATCTTACCCAGCACTATGAAGCCGGTTCCCGACTCGTTTGTGGTGCCATAGCTTTGGTAGAAGGTAGCCGCTCGATGCCCGCTTTTCCACACTTTCTGTCCTGTCCAGCAAATCTCCTGCAGCGCCACGACGTCGAAGTTGCGGGGATGTAATTCATCGTAGATCATCCTGTCGCAACCTGCGAAACCTAGCGACTTGCAGTTCCATGTTCCAAGCTTCCAATCTTGATCCTTTATTCGTCGCCTAGGTCTTTGCCGATTATATCGAGTCGCATTATCTTTTATATTGCTCGTAATTATTGGTTTTCCAGGCGGCTTATTGGGCCTGCGCAAACCTCCTGTCTCGTCGGAGGGCCGTCGTGTCAGGGTTGTTTAGCGTCACACCAACACCAGGACTTGAGCTTGTGCGCTTTGAGTGGCACACGGTCGCTTTGGTGGGGCCTACTTGCGGATACATGCACTATGCAGCTTTTTATAGGAATTTAACAGGGCCCACTGTCAAACCCCACCACATCCTAGACAAGCCCCACAACTCGCAGATGACCTGGGGAGGGATCGTCAAGCCCTTGGACATAGTCCCTGCTGCCCGCAAGTGTATGAGTGCATATCGAATTACTGAAGCAATTACTCCAATGAGAAGCAATACAGTACCGGTTTCGATACAGATTTAGTTTGGTTTTTCTCATAAGCTTCAGAAGGAATTAAGTATTGTGACAAGGACCCGCTATTTAGACCCTTCGATGAAGGTTATCTCATTGAAGGCGCGCCCCTTATCAATCTATACGTACTCGTGTTATGAGAAAACCAAAACAGTAATACTGTTATTTGGCCATGCATCGGAGCCCTGGCCATATCCGTGTCTTGCTTCTAGAATATCCCCAGGAAAACACCAAACCCGGGATTTAGCTCTATCTACAAAACCATTTCAATCCAGAGAATTTGTTGAGTAACAATGGATTACCGTGTGTTCCTCGAACTACCAACGCTTACCAGTTCATTAAAAGTTAGTACGTATTTAAACCACTAACTAGATTACTGCCGCTAACCGCAAGTCGAGCACATCTGGATATGGAGTCCATATACATATGTGCTCGACTTGCGGTTAGCGGCAGATTAGTTCTAGTCTAGGATAATGACTCCGAGGTTTTTTAACTAATTGCTAGAAAAGTGGTTTCCGCTGCATACAGTTTAGCCTCAAACAAGAGGAATTTGAGTCTTTCAACCATTTGCAGGGTAAAGTTATTTAAAACTGATATTGGCATAGAGGACTAATTGCGATGAATCTCTAAATTACCACAACTTATTGCATTGCCCTTAATAGAAAAAAATATTAGGCAAGGGCTCGGTTTGGTAGATCTTACACCGTAGAACACTACGTAAAAGTGATCTACCAGCTTAACGGGAACGTTTATGTGCTTACACATACCAGGCTTTAGCGCGTGGCCCTTACGATTATTTAACTTCTCATAGAACTTTCATGTGTCATTAGCGCGGTACAGTTGCTTCGGATGTTCGTGATGGCGGAGAAGAACTTGCCGTCGGTTAGACCATGGTTCCGTTTCTTGATTAAGTGATTTTTATGTGCCTTATGTGGCCTTATGGCCACAGGGTCTCCAATAGCCTTGCGAGCAAATTCGAAGGATTGCCAATCCGGAGATGGCGAGTTCGATTCTCGGTCAGGTCTAGGATGTTTTCGATTGGAAACTTTCTCGACTCCCTGCGCATAATGCATCCATTGTACTTGTCACACAGGATGCATACTCGTGCAATGGCGGGCATAGAAAAGCTTTCAATTAATAACTGAAGAAATGCTAATAGAATACCAAGTTGTATAGCAGGCCAAGTTCCAGTTGGAATGTTGAGTCATTGAAGAAGAAGAAGATGTGGCCTTATGGATATTCTTGCGGGGGGAAAAAGTGCTACGGACTACGGAATGTATAGCGAGATTGGCAATCCTGCGCCTTTGCTTGCAAGCCTACTAGTGACTCAACACTAATGTACATTTCAAATTTCGATTTTATAAATAAAACGTCCATCTATGCAACACCATGATATGATGTTATTTCCACTTGTTTCGAACCTACCATTTCATAGATTGAGGGTGATATTTGTGAGCACTTCCTCTAAGGGTCCAAATTTACCCTAACTTAAGTATATACCTCAGCGGTCGGGCGGCGAATAGAATGTCATCACCAATGTATTAACAAAACTACTTTCCAGCATACGTGAAAAACGACGTTCAAGGCGACAGGTGCCATATTCGAAAAGCGAAGTGAAAATTCACAGAGACACCTCTTTAGAGACGCATGTGGGCTGGTTTGGAGTACTCCTGTGTTATTTTGACTTGATGTTAGCTTATTTCAAGCTATGTGAAAATAGGGTAGTAAGTAGCAACTTCTTGTATGAACATTTTGCAGATTAAAAACGAAATGATGACATTATACGGGTTTGTTTGAGAAACGCTGTAACGTTCGTTGACCGAGCTTCGCATTATAATCCAATAAATGTCACAAAACAAATGAAGCGAATAAAGCAATTAATCGAAGCAATTTCAGCGAATACTACAACACGTCACGACACCATTACAAACGACAGAAATGCTACACACAACCACTATCGAGAGATGGCCAGACAGACAGAAGGCTATTACAATGCAATAATGCAAAATCGTTGCTCAAAAGTCTGTCGCGAAAATTAATTGAATGTCGATAGTTGATACCGCACCCTATGTATACACATTATGACACTGCTGCCGGTGCTGACGACAAAGAAAATGGCAAGCAGTAAAAAGGCGAAACACGTTTTCCGAAGACGACCGGCGAGATATGAGATGTGAATGACGATAAGTGCGAAAGATCATGGGCCAAGGGAAAATGCACCCCACAAGTTTCTTCACTCGGAAGAGGGGGCAGAGTGGAAGCACCAACAGGATGTGCTGGGAGAACTTCTTGGAAATGCTTCGACATCGACACTAATGACGGTGGCAATAATGTCAAGCCGGGGTAGAGATGCCAGACAGACGTCGTTAAATGAAAAGGCTTCAGCAGCCGAATAGGTAGTATGGGATACAAAAAGGTGGAAAACGGTTTTCAATTATTTTTTCATCAGTTTTCAATGTGTACATTCTGTACATATGTATGTATTAGAAACAGTGTTCTGCCTTTTTAATATATCTAATGTATTATCAAAAAGTACATTTCTGTGATCCTGTTATATGTCAAAAGTGGTTAAGATCTAGATCTTCACAATGACTATTTTGAAAAGCAAAGTGAACTTTCAGCGCACGCATCCGTGTGGCTCTGGCGTGAAGCATTTGGATAGACTGAAATTAGACACTTAGAAGACATTACTTTTATTAAGTACACTTACTGGAAAAGATTAAGAATGCTTATCTTGTAAGGTTATTAGAAATGAGGTACGGAGTGTTTTAAAATATTTCATCGGCGATTTAAAAAAAAAAGAGATTTTTATTGTTTTCTTCTCTAATATACTGTATACAAAAAGTTAATTGATACCCCAATAAAGGATCAATCATTGTAATTAATCCTCAAAATTGAAAATGTACACATTTGTAGACTTTTTGAGTAGCAAATTTATCTTGAAAAAGATCCAAATATTTGAAAAATATCAATTTCTGTAATTCAAGCCTCCCTCATATTTTTTTATTTTTGCCTTATTTTCATTTTTGTTTTAGTAATTATCATCTTTTTCCAGTCCAAATATGGTTCTCTATTGAATGTTGTAATCACATTTCTTTCATCCGACATTCGCACTATGAGACCAGCCCATTGTCAGCAGCGCACAACTGTCATTTTTACTATTCCATGCATGCTGCGACGCAGCAAAGCTGGAGTAATAAAATTGACAATTGTGCGTTGCTTCCGTATTGAGTGTTGTGCCCTTGAAACGCGATTATATTTTGCATTGGATTGCGTGAGGATTCTCCTTAACGTCTTATGCAGTAGATAAAGTAATAAATTTGCTAACAAAAATGAGACTGTCTGAGGGTCGTGGGTTCGAGTCCCATCGAAGGGAAAGCGGTTACCTTAAATACATTTTTCAAATCAATACCCAAGTAACATTTTTAATTTTATAACGATCTTCAAACCCATAATTTGCTCTTCATCGCCTCCATAAAACCAGCATAAAACCAAAATGTTACTGGGGTATCTTCCACATAATGTACATCTTCATATATGAGTTTTCACAACATTGTAAATTAATGTCCAAGTCGGGTGGTTTAATCCCCGGAACAGAGTGTAAAATAATCGAAAATTGTTGATGAAGTCCATTTTTCTTCACTTATCAGTTCACTTCCGACACATTCATAGTCGGCTCTGGACAGTCAATATTCAGTTGAATATTAGTCATTGAATATTTATGCACATTTTACAAATTGATAAATTATCTGAAATCTGAACACGTTTCAAATGAGTAAAGTGATTTATCACACAGGACTGAATCCGATTTTCATCCGCGAAGCACTTTCAACGGTAAACATCAACATAAATAATGTTAATTATGTTTTTTTCTGCACATAGTAAACACACTCAGTGACAATCGATTGAATGAGTTCGTGGAGTAGTCGTCTGACTATGTCATTCTATGTTTTGAATATTCATGCGATGTTTGTCAAAATTCGGACCGAAGTTGCTTCATGAAGATGAATATTTTAAGCTCTGCCCCGGAATATAGGAAATTAACTTTGATTGAACTGAATGAGATTGATGTTATTTAATATCAACAACTACCGAAAAATGTTTACACTATTAAAGGGTACACTGTTCCTTTAGTGGTGGTAAAAATGTTGGTTCCCATGGTGGGGTTATCTATTGATTTCTCATGAAACTTGCCAGTATTGGTAGGGGAGACTGGGGAAGTCCCATTTTCTCATGTGCGATGTATTACATCCAAAAATTAATAAACTTATGCGGTTTTTGCACAAACTCTCCAAGAAATATATAATTTAGCTTTACTGATGTGTGACAATCTTTGAATTGTTGTTGTTATTGATACATAATCGATTTTTTGGAATGCTGTAAAAAATCGTTTTCTTAAATATTCTGAGGAATTGATCCATCTTCTAGAACTTGCATTGATAAAAGTAGAAAGATGCTCTCTGCTTTTTTAAATATTTTCCTCCAAGATACGTAGATATTCCGACTCACTGTGCGTATTCATAAACAATTTTTGATATGAAATTCGACAGCGCATGCAATCTTAGATCCCCTTTTTATGATATCTACTCAATCAATTTTTTTTTAAGCCGTTATTAAATCTGTCAAATCTACACAAAAATAGCCGCTTGGAAATAAATAATATTTTTTCGCCAAATTTTTGTACGAATAATAAATTAAATCAATAGGGGATCAAGTCCCCATATTGACGCAACAACTTGAATTCGAAATACCCTAAAATTGTGATCGAATGTTGACATTTTGACCAATACAGATCATTTAGCATAATTATGGCTTTGTACTGTGAAAAAATCGTAGCATTTGGTTATTGTTAGAAGAAGAGGTTCAAATTTTGCGTGGCCACTAAAAAAATCTTTAGAAGGGTCAAAACAAACAAACCGTCTTAAAGAATCAATACGGTTGTCAATCCAAAATATAGTTCATCACATATCGATCATTTATCTAGAGGATCTATACTAAAAAGTATACTAGATCCAAACTACTATGGTTTCTTTGTAAAACAGGATGGATCAAGTCTCCCCACCTTCCCATACAGTTGTTCCGCTATAGGTACAAGGGAGTCAATATTATTAATTAAAATGATTGTTTTAAACAGTTTTTCAAGCAAAATCTCAGGGTACGTTGGATTTCTCACCATATTTATAGCATGACGCATCAACTGAACCATCTTAAAGTGTATAATTACGAAAAATCTCATTAAAACTTCACTACCACTACTATTGGTTCTATCCCCACTAAGGGTACGGTTACCCTAATATTTTTGAGAGAAAAAGAAATAAATTTCACCATTTTTCATTACTATTCATGTTTTCATTTTTCAAAAACTGTACTATACTTTTACTCATACAAGTTTTCCTCATTCATTTCCAGATCAAGATGACTCCACAGCTCAAGCTCAACTTGTTTCTATACGTCGCCTTCCTGCTCCTGACTAAATCACTAGGAGAAAACACAACAACGATAACCGCCTCTACAGAGCAAAGTTCGCCTGAAACAACACAATCAACCACGGCACAACAAACACAGTCAACGACACACCAGGTGCACCTGGTGTCAACATCGACACAACCCTCAGCTAGCACAAGCACATTGACCTCATCAACCGGAGCGACTTCAACGTCCACCACAGTGTCTGCTTCGGCGTCTTCAGCAATGCCAACATTACCGCCAACATACATATCAAGCATTTCAACGATATCACAAATTCCATCGCTGTCGCCATCCTCTATGACGACGAAGCAGGAATCCCTCGACCCAATTCCTGTGGAACCAATCGAAATTGGACCAGGCGGTCCAGACCAGAAAGAAAGTCTCGCCATACAGAAAGCCATCGATTGGCTGCGAGAGAAGCGCCTTCCCGATTACAGTTGGGGTAACGATACGCACATGGTCATTTTGGCTAAGGAGTTGTCAGGACCTCGGGGCTCTGACGACAATGATAATAATGTTCAGGAAATAACCGACCTGGAGAATATGTTGTCGGTTAAACAGATGGAAATCGAAGTGCTTACAATGGTTGACAGACACCATGCAATGCCCAAACCGGTGAACACCGATCGCATTGCCAAATACATTTTAGCCATGGGAGCGCTGTGTAAGGATGCTCGACATTTCTACGGGCATGACTTGGTTGCTACTCTGGAGCACCACGAGCACGAAGAAGGTCAAGAGTACGAGTTTGCTCTAACAGCCTTGGCAGTGTGCAGTTCAGCAACACATGTTCGAAAACGGCAGATACGGCGATTGCTGGACATTGCCAGTGGCGAGGTAAACGATGTGGGTAAGTATCTACAAGAATTTCCGTTTCCGTTTCACGTTTCCGACCCGATTTTATTCACATTTTATTACTACAAAAATTTAAAAAATTTTAGTCGTTCTTTTTATTTTTGTAAATAATACTGCAAACAACTATGATTTTCATGAAATAACTTTCACTGCCTACGGTTCATTATGAATGACTTCTGAGTACGAGTGAAGGATTCTGTAAGCATTTTCGACAATAAATACAGGGTACCATTCACGCATTTTGCCTTTCCAAGGCATGAACTGATTCGTTTTTGTGAAATGAATTAAAAAAACGATAATAATTTTTTTTACGATTTTGTCACATGCCTTGTTTTATCACCCCAAAATTCACCAAGGAGGTGATAAAATCGGAATATTACTGTATTGATTTTCGTTACTGAATAGGAGCTCTATCACTTGATATTAAAATAACCTTCCGCGACTTACTTCAACTTTCATAACACGAAAACTCGCAACAGTCCGAAAATTCGTTATATTGCCTTGCGAGCAAAGGCGTAGGATCGTTACTACGGAGATGGCGAGTTCGATTCTCGGTCCGGTCTAGCAAGTTTTCTGGTTGGAAACTTTCTCGACACCCTGGGCATAGTGTAAATTTCTCTGGATGCCATTTAGCGGTCACTCGCGGTCGCACCTTGGAAAAATCCTCGCAACTGAACTTTAATTCCAATATAACGATGGTCCTGAAAAGAACCGTTTTATTTTTAATGTCTTCAATCACTATCAATAGCCTCCGTGCACCGCTCCACCATCGATGACAGCCGCCATCGCTGCGGCAGCCGTTGCCGCTGGGATCGTTAACCGACGCTGTGGTCAGCTCTCCGTTCTTCCTGCACCGCCCTAACAGTGAATCAAAATGTGCACCGGTACCGTTTACCAATGGGGCGGAGCTAATGATTTTACTTTATTGGGTACTTTATTGGCGCGTGTGCGAGCTATTTCAGTTCGCACTAGCGTCGCGCGCGTTGGACAAGACACGCACACCCACCAGTCCACCAACATCATAATGGCCGGCCGTGGAAAAGGAAGCAAGGGTCTCGGCAAAGGAGGGACCAAGCGCCATCGGAAGCTGTCATAGATTATCTTTCGCTGGCGACTTCAAGCTATATTATACCGTAAACCAGGATTGAATCAGCTCAAAGTCTTTGCCGAATGGTGTGAAATTAATAGAATGGTTCTAAATCTGCGAAATGCTTGGTGATAACATTATAACAATTTGTCATGAATACACTTTACAAGGAGTCGCTCTTCAACGTGCCAGCGTAATTAAGAACCTTGGCGTCATTTTAGACTCCAAAATGTTCTTCAAGGATCATATATCTTATGTAGTAGTGAAGGTATCTTCACAGCTTGGGCTATTATTTCGAGTGACCAAATAATTCAAAGACGTGTATTGTCTCATGGCTGTATATTGCTCGTTGGTACGTTCTATCCTCGAGTATGGATAATCCGTTTGAGCCCCTTTCTATCAGAAAGGAATTCAACGAATAGAGGCAGTGCAGAAAAAGTTCGTTCGCTTTGAGGCATCTGCCTTGGAACGATTCTCTAAATCTTCCTAGATATGTAGATAGGTGCAGACTGATTGAACTGGATCTCTTGAGAATTCGTCGTGATGCTTTCAAGGCAACATTTATCTCCGATCTTCTTATCTTCCACATTGACTGTCCTGGCATACTTAGACTGCTAAACATCCGCATCAGAAGCCGTAATCTTCGCACCAACACATTTCTAAATGTCGCAGTAACCAGGACCAACTACGGATATAACGCGCCACTAATTAGTATGTGTCATGTATTTAATAAGTGTTTTTGTGCATTTGATTTTAGCCTATCTAGGACGACTATAAGAAAACATATTTCAAGATTTTTAACGTACAAATTTCTGCGGCTATCAGCTGCAGACGGCCACCAATACTGATGTCACCGAATTTTTCTTCAGTCACCGTAGGAATAAATTAATTGAATCGTCTTTTTCCGGCACGTACTTGAAATTCTTCTATCGACGGCAACATTCTGCCGTCGCCACGCAATTATGTTTTGTACTTAAAAGAAAATTAATCTCGGATCAACCTTCTCTTATGAATACATTTTTGGAGGCATTCTCCATAGTGAATACATTTTCGAGGGAAAACACCCGACGACACACTGTGGCCGGATATCATAAAATCATTGCATTAATAAATAACTCCTTATGGTTCAGTTCAATCAAAGTTAAACTGTAGGGTCATGGGTTCGAGTCCCATCGAAAGGAAAGTGGTTACCTCCAATACATTTTCCAAATCAATATCTTCCACATAACGTACATATTCACATATGAGTTTTCACAACATTGTGAATCCTTATGGTTGCCTCATAGAAGTTTGGTGTCTTCCACAAAGTTGTTGCTTGATAAGTAGGCCTTCGTATGGTAATAAAAAAATAGTTCAGAACTCTCCCGCTAGGGCGGTGCTTCAGCTAACTTTTTATATGAGCATGACAGGATGATGGTGTCTTCTGCAAAGTTTAAGAATTTAGTATTACGAGCAACTCTTGCGAAGGAACCATCTTTGAAAAGGCTTTTGATTCTGAGATACAATGCCTTTTTGTGTGCTTTTATTTCCAAAATTTGATTGTTTTTAGTGTAATTTTGTATCTATGTACAATAGGGTGGCTCAAAAAACAGTTGTTCAAATTTTTTGATGGGCCGCCCTCTTATTCGGTTCTATTTGATGCCCTGATGCTCTGGACCAAATTTCAGCCAAATCGGTCAACGTTTGGGCGGTGCTAAACTTGTTGGAAGTTGTATGTTGTAGAAAAGTTGTAAGTTGTAGAAAAAATGTATGCAGAAACATCCAAAAACAGTGATTTGCAGTTGAACGGCACTATTTACGATCAAGAACCATGATAGTCGTTCAGTTCTTGTAGAATTAAATACAGAATGTTATGCTGAAAACCGCGAGAAGATTAGAGCTTATTAGGCAAAGATATTAGCATTTTACTGGAGTGTTGTAGGGGTGAATTTATTTCTTTTCAAAAGTAAAAGAAACGAAACTTGCTCAAACCCCACTTCAGAGAAATGCTAATAACTTAGCCGGGCAAACTCGAATCTTCTCGCGGTTTTCTGCATAACACTCTGTATTACATTCTTCAAGATCTGAATGAGTATCATAGTTCTGCATCGTAAGTTGTGCCGTCCTACTGCAATCCACTGTTTTGGATGTTTCTGCATACATTTTTGCATATAAACTTCCAACGAGTTTAGCACCGCCCAAACGTTGACCGATTTGGCTGAAATTTTGTCCAGAGCATCAGGGCATCAAATAGAACCAAATAAGAGGGCGGCCTATCAAAAAAATTGAAAAAAGTTTTTCCCATACTAATTTGAGCCACCCTAATGTACAATATTCATTTTCGCATAAACTTTCTGTATCCCAGAGAGTAATATATGGTAGGGTCTGATCCGATCCTACCCAAGATTTTTTTATGTGCGTAAAAAAATCTTGATCCTACCATTACTACCATTTATAGTGCCATGCAATAGAAATTTTATGCTGTGCTGGTACTATATTTTTCTTATATAATAGTTGTAAACATTTTAATATTTATTTAACGTTGGCATACGAACTGTTTATGCTGAACAAAATATAAATACAAAATGTTTTGTACATTATTCATCAAAGAACGTAATTATCTTTTTTTCAGAACTAGGAGCTGTTTCAAAATTTTCGGTGATTTTTCATGAGACTCCATTTTCAACGATTTAGATCTTGAAATTGACGAAAATAGAATATCGCCAAATATACTGACACCAGATGGTATTTCTGATGAATCTTATCAAATACACATTTTATAATTTTTATGATTTGCACACTCCTCGAATTAGACATAGATTTACGGACAACGTTAATTAATTTACGTTTTGATATGAACTAGTCAGAGCTTGTTCAGAATATGGATAAAATTAAACCTTCTTGTTTTTAAATCCGTCCAGAGTGTACTAAATTTAACTTCAAGGGAACCAAATCTGTAGTGCCTGCCAGTTAGTGATTTCTAAGCTGAATTCCAGACCAATAATTATATTTTAAAATAATACTGCAAAATAGGCAAAACGAAGCCCAGAAAGTTTATGTGCTCATTATAATATGAATTTTACGGCCTACTTTGATTGAATAAAGACACTACTATATAGTGAGGTGAACCGGTCAAGGGCCGAAAACCTCATTAATAAAGACAATAAAAAAAACTACTATATATTACTCTTCGAGATACAAAAAAATATGTGAAAAAAAGTTCACATACCCGAGCAAAGGCAGATAACTGAAATGATATCAAACTGATAACACGATTAGTTATCCTTATTATCATTTTGATATTTAGTTATCAATCATGTGATTAACTGATAACTGAATAATAACAAATTTTATTATCAATACACATTTTCTTCTAAATTTCGCGTCGTTCAGAAATGGGGCTAAGCATTCTACCCTTGCCAACATACTACTTCTGTTAAATGTAGCCGGCCTATGCTATGAATATTGTGACAAGAACTGTTTCCAAACACTGAACTGAAATTTTCGTCTAAGCAGAGAGTGATTTTCCCCGTTACCCTCGATATCTATTGATTTGTTTATTACTCTGTCAACAAAGGAATTTACACAAGAGTTGAAATTTTCATGTTTGTTTTATGCTATGCTTATTAACTTTACTTTCATTTCAGGTATCGTTGAATAATGAAATATGTATCTGAGAACCAATTAAGCGTTGTAGTTTATTAAGTACTTAAAATGGCCTTGCAGCTCCCGGAACATATGATCCAAGGGCATTCAGGAACGGTGAATAATCTTGACTAACCGCCAAGCTAACCGCAACATAATTCATCTTGGGATCCACAGTGCTTATATAATTGAGAAACGGAAATTTTAACTGGAAATGTCGGATAATCAAGAAATTGCAACGATCTGGTCTGTTGTGGAGAAAACAATCATGCTCGCACTTTAGTCGATCTAGCAATGGGCTCAACTAAGTTTGGACGCAAAGGACAAACCAGAGCTAGATCATCTGCAGCCAAACCTTCAATAGTCGATGTTGAAAGGACGGTCGACGCATGGGAATATTGAGATGTGAAATAGAAAATCCTTTGGAAGGTGTTTTGTCACAGTAACCCAAAAAATATGTTTTAACTAGTCGACCCGGCAAACGTGGCAGACATTGTAGGTTAAAATGCACGTTGTGGACTCGGTACCCATACGAATCCTAATTTTAGTTTTCCACAATTTACTCAACCTTACTCATAATTTTCGCATATGAGCAAATATCATATAAACCCGCCGGAAACGATAAAAACATATCTGCAAAAGGAATTAAGTCATAGAACATTGACTGAACTGATAGATTTGAATTTATATAAATAAAAACTACTTGAGGTTGATTTGACTAGCGAGAGGATTCACTCATGGCCGGATTAAGGAAGAGGGGGGAGGGGGGCTTTGAGTCATGGCCCTGGGCCCTCACCTAACCGTATGTACCAAAGTCAACCTTTTTCGTACATTTAGGAGCTCCCGAGAACTGTCGACCCCGACCCTGGATTCACCAAATGGCAAAATTTTTCACGGATTAATTCTTGCTGGGATCAGCAGTGTTGCTGTTTATATATGCATATGAAAACATGAAACGTTTCACTGCGAATTTCAAGGTTGTGGTTTAGTTAGAATAAAACTAGAACCGAAATCGATCTACAGCATGGCGCTGCTAGTAACCTAATGATTGACAATTAGAGAGAAAAACTAACCTAAGCCAATTATTTGGCCTATTATGTATAAACCTATTATACTGGAAAAATCAATAAAATCAATAAAAGTACGATAAACCGTATTTATTCTAATTGATTGCTGGTTCGCTATTTTGAATTAAATTCGGTTATCATTTTTGTTATATTGACTGGTAATTCAACCAAAATGATAACAATTCTAGTTATCAATATAACTGGATAATAAAGTTTGTTATTAATAAGTTATGCTGTTCTCAACTCTGTACAGCTGACTGTTATTTACATAAAATGGTCATATGGCATCATGATTTGATTATAAATAGTTTTCAGTAAATGCAAGATTGTAGAAAGCGTATTGCTCTTCTCTTCTGCTCCTCAAGAAAGCGTGATTGGGTGAGTACCTAGAGACGACGCCGTGCAATCACTCGATTCGAGTTCGAATCCCAGTGAATGGCAACATTTTTTTCAATGCGTAACGAAGTCGGCAAAGAAGATTCAACTATTTTGGTCGATAAAACAGTGATGGCTGATAACTAAATAATAACTAAATTAGTTATTTGAGTAAATAACATGTATAACAAAATGTGTTATCAATTTGGTATCAGTGATAACTTAATTTGTTTTCATGTAGTTATTTCACGAATAAAATTCTGGTATCATTTTTGTTATGTTGGCTGTTAAGTCAGCCAAAATGATAACAAGTTCAGTTATCAATATGTCCGATAACCGGATAACAGAATTTGTTAACAATTAGTTATTTATTTGTGCTCGGGTAGGGAGTGAGTCCATTACTAGCCCCTTAACGACGGAAACTTACTTCAATCGCTTCGCTAGAGTAAGACTCATTACAAATTGCCATTCTGTAGCACTATATGACAAGCAACAGGTATCAGCATCGCGTTTCGTACATAACACATGGTAAAACATTCATTTTTTCTACTAAAATATATATTTTAAAATTATGTAGCCAGGTTGCCTATTATGGCCACCCCCGGGTCCCCCCATTTGATTTACATGTTCCATTTCCACATGTTCCTGTTGCCTATTATGGACCCCCCTTTCTGTGCTAGTAATGGACCCTCTAGCGAGTTTACATTAATAAATTAGTTAATATAACTAAATTTCAGTCTCCCAGTGCAAAACAATTGTATGGAACTACTACCCTGATAAGTGAAGGAATTTTATCCTATGGAAGTTTGCAGGAAATTGTAGATTCAAGCGTAAACTCTCGGTTTTTGTTCAGGGGGTCCATTATACGCAAGGGGTCCATTACTAGCACCTACTCCCTAGATACAAAATTTAACTAAAAATAATCAAATTTTAGATATAAACTCACATTTTTTACATAAAATGCATTGTATCTCAGAATCAAAAGCCTTTTCAAAGATAGTTCCGTCACAAGAGTTGCTCATAATACTGAATTCTTGATTTTTGCAGAAGACACCATCATCCTATCATGCACATATAAAAAGTTATCCGAAACGCCGCCCTAGCGGTAGAGTTCCGAACTAAATTTTTATCACCATATGAAGGCCTACTTATCATGCAACAACTTTGTGGAAGACACCAAACTTCTATGAGACAACCCTAAGGAGTTATTTATTAATGCCATGATTTCATGATATCCGACCACAGTGCGACAGCCGTCGTTAGGCTTAGGACCGATACTAAAGCCACAGATAACAGATATTGAGGCTGGCATTCGATACGTGTGTAAACATCGGCAACCGTTAATTCAAATGTATATTAAACCGCGTTTGGCAATCGATTGGAGATGGCGCAAGGATCATTGTTATTGAAAACGCAGCCCAAATGCGGCTGTCAAATGCATTGACTGCGCACCGACAAACAGACATAACACTCGTCAAATTTCGATCGTTCACTGATTTACTCGTCAATTCAAATAATCATTAGTTTGGCCAATCGATCACTCGCGGCGCGCGCGTCGGATTTGCTCTAGTTTGACGTTTGCTCACTACCGCCATCTGGTTCGTGATTTGCCCAACTAACCGAAATCAACAGATGTCGTTAGTGTTTGAACGACGATGAATTTGATGAGTGAATGTTCAATGTGTTATGTCTGTTTGTCTGTGGACTGCGTTTAACGGTTGTTAATCAGCTGCGTCCGTATGAACTGCCGCAATCAGTTGAGTAGATGGCAGTAGTGGGCCAACGTATATCAATTCAAAAGTTTTCACAGGATTTTCAATAAAGTTGGTTCTAGCCTAAATATCTGTTATCTGTGCTAAAGCCATCAATTTTTTCATTAATCATGCGGGTAAATTTAGTGCATCGTCTTTTTCCGAGTGCTTAAGATTCTTCTACCGATGGCAAATTTGTGCCGTTGCCAAGCGATTATGCTTTGCACTTTGAATAAAATTACTCGGAACCGATTTCATTGCCAATCACCTCAGCAACCACCCGTTGAAGGCCGCTACTCGAACCGACACTGACGCCATGATTCCTCTACCGATGCCAAGTGATTATGTTTTGTTCTACGAAGAAGTTTTTTTTAGAATCAACTTTTACTTGTTACTCTTCTTAACATTTTAAATCACTGACAGAACATAACCGAACACAGAGTTACGCGATAAAAAATCACAGAAGAATTTGCAAGTCACTAGCGGTTGCATTTTGGATAAATCATCTCAACTAACGTTATCTTTTTTCCATATACCGTTTTGACTCAATTTCTTTTTATAAAGCTTTTTTTGCTTTATTCGTGTAATTCTCTCCATAGGATCTTGAATTCATTGTAATCTTGATCCTTAGAACTGAAAAACGATGGAATTTTTAAGTGTTAGGGTGCCAAAACGCCAGTGTTCGGAATATGAGTCATGTTCGGGATTTGAGCCAAAACGGTATAATGATTGTCCTGAAAAGAACCGATTTATTTAAAATTATGTGCCTCACTAACAGCAACTACTCGTCCGCGTGACTGCCATCAAAGGGTGCGCCACTATAGAGGTTAGCAGTTTCGCCAACGATCACCTCATATGCTGATTGGTATACGGACGCGAATGACGCGCTACTGCAGCCGTGACCATCAGCGTATAGAAAAATTTTCGGCTGCGACAGTCATTATTGCTGGGACCACTTCTGGACGCTCTGATCCGCTCTCCGTGCCATCTTTAATATTCATAAAAATTAATATGTGTTGTCTGACCCTTATAGACTTGGAAACTACTGAGCCAATTGGGGTTGATTATTTTTCTGATGTTTTACCGAGTTTAAAAAGGAATAACATTTTCAATAGTTTACCGTTGATAATCAATAGTATCGATTGATTTGGCAAATTTCTGGAGAGTTTCCGAATCGATTGATAAGAAAATCTCGAACATCCTATTTGCGTTTGAAATCTCTCCCAATTCGTCACGGTCTCGGATTTGGAAATTTCCGTTTTACACCCTGCATCCAAGTCTTCCCCTTAGACGTATTTCACGTAAAAAATATAATGTGTACGAAGGGGGGTTGGTAAACCCAGAAAAATGTTTACGTAATTAGTGTACGCTCTCACAAGCAAAATTTCATCTTGATGATCTTGAGTGATGATTTTATTTTATTCCATTTATTTTTTATCACTTAAAAAATGATAACAAAGTTCATCTCATTTCGAAGTGATGAGTGGTGAATTTATTTTGTTCTATTTATTATTTTATCACTTAAATAATGATAACAAAATTTATATCATTTAAAAAAACGTCTCCGGTTCCCCTGACCAATTTGTTATGAAAGAATCACAAAAATAATAAACAAGCTTCACCTGCTTTTCATTTCTTTATTTTCGATAGAACGAATATGATAGCTACATGAAAGCTGTATGAAAGGAAAAATCAGAACAGTTTTACCTTTATTTTGAAATCATTAAATTTATTTCACTTAGTCTCATCCCTAATTCATATTATCACATTTATGACTGTTTCAGATACAATTGCCATGGTTCTATTGGCTCTGCGGTGTATTGTGACGGACCACCGTCATCGGCATTTGCAACACTTCATACGGCGACCTGCACGTGGCCTCGCCAGCCTTCAGGGGCCACAGGGCAGCTTCGGATTGCTGAGAAGTACGGCGCTCGCCATGCAAGCCTTGCAAGACTTGGAACCTGACCCAGCTGGAAAATGGAATCGATCGGCAGCGTCAGAGTGGATGTTATCCAAACAACGATTGGACGGTTGCTGGACGGAAGAGCCATTACAGGATGGTCAGGTAAATGCCATAAATTTATTGGGGAGAATGCTACTAAAACTAAAACTACATAGGATGCCACCATTGGTATTGGACTGACAGCTGATATAATCCTCGCACTTGGGTGGAAAGGTTTAGGCGCCGTCCGTGCCCTGCAGTGCGATCACGTGATACGAGATAACTCGAACGATAACTATTACGAAAATGGTGACCAAAAGTTGGCCGCCCCGGTTGGTTTAACGTCGTCTGTGGAAGAGGCTGAACCGAAGAATGTGTCCTATACTTACACGCTCTGGGTGGATACCAATGTTACTCAAGAGTATTCCCTAGACCTCACTTCACCGAAAAACACCACATTTTTCCAAGCCATGAAACAAGCTAAGGAGATAGATCCCAAGTATATACTTTCATACTTCATAATTAATACTTTGGACACCCTCACTAATGACTTTCTTTCATCCGCAGGTTCGAATTTGAGGCACGAGAGTGGCCCAACGGACATTACGTGCACACGCTAGCTGAAATGAAAGAGGAGCCAAAAAGGTAAGATCTGTTTGTAAGCACGTGCCTCAATTTCGCATTTTTTTTATTAATCGTTTATGATAATAGCTACCACTACTGGTTGCTGTACCGATTACCAGAGAAACCGGACACGAAGAATCCTCCTGGCAATCAGTTAATCGCACCTTTAGGTAAGTAGTTTTAGTTTGAATTGGCAGAGCATGACAGCGGTAGGAAAACCATTACTAATAATGGAAGGATATTAATTAAGAGGATGCACTATAACATCAAAATTTATTATTGGAATTGGTATAAAATTATATTTTTACCAGGTCAACGACATAATTTGAGAACTCGATTATCGAAGGCGTAATCGAAAGTTTCTGATTGCAACATTAAAATGCATTATCTATTTCAGAAGATAATTTAAGAAATTAGCTTGCTTATGCAAAGAAAAAGAAATAGTCGAAGGCAATTATGAAATATTTCAGCAACGAATAATATTTCAACAGAATAATATTTTAATTCATCATGGATTCATCATTTCAATTCGTGCATGGAGACGCATGGTTAGTCACCTTGATATTTGTGTGGCTGCGTCTTATTTTCCGTGATGCACACATGTCTCAAACACATATGAGGCGACAATCGCGAGGCTATTCTATCGCTTGGCGAATGCGATTCTTATGCCGCTGGTATGGAAGCGTAAATGGAACACTGCCTGCGACACAACAAAAGAATCGCGGCGACTAGTTGTCGAGGCATTCAAATCGCGCAGGCCTGTAGGAGCCTTTAAGGTTCGCCCAAACGCACTCGACGTGGCTGTTGCCGTAATTTGGCGACTGCGATTCTGTTGATATGGAAGCGTTACTGGAACATTATATGCAGTGACCCAGCGAAATGGCTGCCGAATGGCCGTCCAAGCCATCACCCCGCATTTTTCCTCGAACAAATGTAAATTTATAGGCGATTATCACATCTGAAAACAATTCTTTCGAGTATGCTGCAAATGAGCAAAGGTAAAAAACTGCTCCACGCGGTAAGCTCCTCAGTCGGTATAATTTAAATTCTATGACCAACTGAAATTTTTGACACGGTTTTTTGCACAACATTATTTAGCTAAGCAAATACTTTTTAATCTCTCAATTGTGATAAATCTCATGAATATTTTTACTTGATAGTTTACAGACATAACCCCTTAAAACTCATTTTAAACAACAATTTGTCCCATTTTCCGTGATTTTCACAATGTTGGCGTCTATGTTAAGAGACAAGATAAACTATGATAGAGAAAAAGGATTGATGGATGGAGAAACTTGTTTGATGGTTTTGTAAGAATCTTGGGATAATTAAAAACTAGAAAACATTTGAATCATTTGTTTGAGAAACTGCATAAGTTCATTTTACACTATTTCGAGAAAACAACAAAAAACTGTTTTTTGAACAAATTTGTACCGAATCTTTCAATTTCTTCGATACAGATCAGTAGTTTTTGGCAAAACTCAACAGCCTGGGGCATTTTCAGTTTAAAAAATCAAGGTACTCTAGTACTCCACAATTGCTCTTCAAAGTACGTGGACTTATGTAGTTTCTCAAACAAACGGAATTTTTTCCTACATTCCTGAACAAAAATTTTTTTTTCGTATTTTTTGCCAGAATACGTATTTTTGGACGAGGATTCAGAATATATAAAAATCTCATTTTGGCCAAAAATGTTACATATACAGTTTCTCAAACAAACGGTTCATTTGGAAAAACAGCATAACACGCAAAATTCTAGTTCTAGATACCTTTAAGGTTCTTTAGCACATAGATTGGTCTCATTATGAGTCATTGTCCGAGACGATAGCACTTGAAGATATTATAACCAGTGACGGGAAATGTCAAAAAAATGTCGTGGGATTGCAATTACTAATTTGCTAATAACTTTTTACAGAAGTTATTTTTTTTTTAACTTTCGTTTATTTGGAAGGCTCGTTTGCCGTGTAGCGTTACAAAGCCGAAATCATGCTTTAAGGTGATTATCCAATAAAGCCAGAAATCGGCCATTTTGTAAACCACGTGCTTTTCCAGTATTTTTTTTCAAGAGCACGAGATGAAAGAACCATAACGCGTATGGGATTGAAATAATGGTAGATCGTTTGCTTAGTTATGCTGAAGAATCATAATTTGAGTTTCGGCACTGTACGAAAACTGTTACACCAGATTTGGGCTTTTGGAAATTTATATAGATAAACGTGTGGTGAATTTGCAATTCACCACGGGCTCCATTGTATAATCACCTTAATACAATTTTTCATGATTCTTATATAATAATGTTAGTTTTTGGAAACCGGAAGACTCGTGGTTTGGTCGAGGTTAGGGAATACAATAATACAGTAGGAAGGAAGGGAATTTAGAATACTTATAGTATTTACGATGCTGATGTTCACAATGTTTACATTCTTGGCGATTATTAAGATCTGTAACGGGACAAACAAACTTTTTCTTGGGAGACAACAACGAGAGGAAGACATACGGAAGGGATTAACTACAGACATTGAAATGGACAACGAGAGGATGAAATTCGAGAAGGGGTACTACAAATAGGTGGACAATTATTACAATTTTACATCAGCAACTTTCAAAAATTGGTGGACAAGGGACATGTCTTCGAGGTCTAAGCCAGCCAACACTTCCCAGATCTGGGGCCACGATGCTCCTCGCACGCCCACACAAAATGATCGATATCCTGATAATCTGCTCCACAAACACATAGATTGCCCTCCGAGAGAAAAGATGTGCATTTAAAGTGTAGTGATTGGACATTAGACGACACATGGTTCGAATGAAGTCTCGTCCCACATTCAATTTTTTGACACCTGCGGGCGAATTGAATACAGCCATCTACCCAACTCCCCATTTGAACTCAGAAGCTATTAAAATTTCTAATTGAAATTGATTAACATGTAATGCTTAAAAGATCCTAGTCGAACAGTCGAACCCACTAATTCGGCTCTAACGCCGCCAATATCAGATTTAAAGAAATGACCTAGTTATAGGGTCCTTTGAGGGCTACATGTTTATATAAAAAACATTCATTTATTTTATTTAGTCTACATTTAACGTGCATTAACTACTGAATCAACCATTTGACGCCACAATACACGGACGCCACAATACACGGCTGCATCTCTCCATCCTCGAATACGCCCCACGCTCGCCAAGTCGGTTTGCACCTGGTCTGCCAACCTCGCTCGCTGCGCTTCGCTCGTTGCGAATCTTTTTTGACCGCAGTTTCTTTTGGAGCCCGTAGTAGGCCCAACATCCACAGATGATGCGCCTTCGTATTTCACGGCTAACATTGTTATCAGCCTTTAGCAAGGATCCAAGGTAGACGAATTCCTCGACCACGTCGAAGGTATCCCCGTCTATCGTAACACTGCTTCTTAGTGTTCATTAAGCACTTCCACAGTTATTAACTGCGAGGTTTCTAAGCCAGGTTACCATTTTTGCATTCGTATATCATGAGGCTAGCACGATGATACTTTTATGCCCAGGGAAGTCGAGACAATTTCCAATCCGAAAATTTTCTAGACCGGCACCGGGAATCGAACCCAGCCACCCTCAGCATGGTCTTGCTTTGTAGCCGCGCGTCTTACCGCACGGCTAAGGAGGGCTCCCATCCGTAACTCTGCACATTTCGGCTCGCGGCACGAAGCCTTTGCAGGATGCGTTAAGCTTCTGGTAGAACTTGCGTGTTTCTTGAGAACGGCACAGCTGTTTTATCTCCTCGCACTCCGCTTCTTCCAGACGGCGTTTCTTCTCCTTAAAAAGGCGGGTCTGCTGTCTCCGCTTCCGTCTATGAAGTTCCACGTTCTGCCGGGTACCTAGCTGCAGCGCGATAAACCCACGCTGCGTCCTTCTCCTCCAGAATCCGCCTGCACACTTCGTCGAACCAATCGTTCCGTCGACTTCGTTCCACATTCCTGACGTTGTTCTTCGCTGCGTCATTAATGGCTGTATGACTGTATTCCAGCAGTCCTAAAGAGGGGCCCCATCGAGCTCACCCTGTTCCGGCAACGCTCGTGTGTGTTGCCGCAGCTCTGGTAGCTGGTATGATTACCTCTAAACGTTTACACCAATGATCCCTTCCTCCTGCAGCGCTACGATGCCGAATCCACAGTCCTTAAGCACATCGGCGAGTATGCGTGTGCTCCCGATGAAGTTGAGAGATTTGCAGTTCCACGAACCGAGTTTCCAATCGCTATTCCCTTTTCGTCGCTGTGATCTTCGCCGATGGTTCCGATCCGTACACTCTTGATGATTGTTCGTTGCTTATGTTTTTTAATGGCTAGCTTGCAAGGCCTGACACCAAACCTCCAAAATTTCCGGAGGACCATGGTGCACAGTTTCACTTAGAGTCCCTCGCTGGCACTCGGGCAATGATCAGCCGCCCCTAACATGGAGAACAAACGCTGTTGTGAGCCGATCCTGACATGGAGAACAGACACTCAGTAAGATTTGCACCTCCGGAGAAGAGCAAATTAGTCCCATGACATCGAAATGACATTTCTTGTCACTGATTAAAACACTTAAAGATGTTCCATGTTGTTTCTGTGGCATACACGAGGACTCAATGAAAAAACGAAGGTCATTGAAAAAAAAATACAGTTGTTCAACAGAGGGCTGATTAAACCCTTTGAAGTTTGGAGAACAAATCCCAATCTTATTTTCATTTCATGTGATATCACACTATCAATAGGCTATCAGGCTTCCGTGGCTGGACATTTAAATAAAACTAAATTTAAATAAAAACACTAATTCCGACTTAAAAATAATATATTTTGTAACTAGATGAAGCAATTATACCATGGTAAAATCTGAACGGATAAGTTCATTAGGAGACCGTAAAGTTTGTTTCCTGTTTTTTATAGCTATTGTGCATTAAACTATGTCTGACACTAATTAAACTTGCACTATTTCAACTTTTCTGTTTCACAATGTTTTTTATATCGAATTTTCTCTCCCTCTCTATTTTCTTCTACATCAATGGCTTTTTGCCTTAGGCGTTGATGAACTTCTCGTGGAGGATGGCGAACATTATCTCTACTGGTATAAAAAACTTTAAAACGTTTTACCGAAGCTCAACCCAGAGGAGTCACTTTGCTTCAAGCGGCATGCTGTTCGGAGGGAAATGTTTACTACGAAGCAACAAAAAAACGGCGAACTCAATTTGAGGCAACCACGTGGAGGTAAGTTATTATATATCACAAAAAAGCGACAAAGATGGAAAGGTTCTACTTTAGACCTGACGAACAGCAAACTAATGCAAAAAAGTGAGATAAACAAAAGGTATTAGGGAACATAATGTCGAGAGTAGCACGAATGGTGGAAGAGTGGATGGAAAATGGACAGGAAATCATCATTAACAGAAGTGTCTGGTAGAAAATTAATACGAAAACACCTGCTTCCTATTCTTTACATAAAAGGGAAACAACTTTATATAATCAAACATAGTGTTTGAGTCAGAATTGAGAAAACTCTCTAGCTCCTTAGCCTGCTGCAAAATCCCTAATGAAAGAAATATCTAGTCATTTGTAAAATAGGTAGAATTATTCAACCACTCACCATGATTAATGGTAGCAATTTAATTTGGACTATGTCTCCGAAAATCATTTATTAGTTAGCTTGCAAACAACGTTAAGAAAAGAGCTTACCAGTTCCGTGTGTGCTTTTAAATATTTTATTTATTTCTTAGTCAGTTTAATATATGTTACGCTAGTAGAGTCATGCGAATATGGTCTGAATATTTAATTAATATTGCTCAAAGTTTAATTCTAAGAAATATATTTGCACTGAATATGTTGAACTGAACTAATCTCAGAATAAAGAAAGACACCTTTCCAATGAGATATAATTCACTGTAATTGAAATGATCCAAATTCTGACTTCATTTAAAAAAAACGTTTTACGATCCTCAAATTTGACAAGAAAATAAAAACGTCCAACATTCTTTCGATTTGGATCATTACTTTTACCGACTGTTTAATGATGGGGTTGTTAGCATCGATTGGTTGATGTTGAAGGATGAAAACGAGAACATCTTCATTAGAGATTGCTTGTTTAATAAATTTGTTAATATTATGGAGGTTAAATTTGAACCATGAATGAATCATATACGTCGATAGTTTTGTAACTGTACAGGAGTATAAATGAATTCTTTTTCCCAGGTTTTTTGATGATATTCTTAGAAAGGCAAAACATTCGATTACGTCATTGAACAATTAATTGCGGTGACGGCGACAAGTCGCCGCGATTCTATCGTTAGGTCGCTGCAGGCAATGATCCATTTACACTTCCATACCAACGGTGACAGAATCGCAGTCACCAAAGGATAGAATCGCCTCGCGATTGTCGCGTCGCATGTGTCTGGGGGAACCTTTATTATGTTCGACAAAATTATTTTGTTATTCAAGGAAGTTAGTTCTAGTTTCAGAACCCGTCCACATACATTAATTTACCTAATGGACAATTTTTTTTAACGACAATCTAATTATATCCTACATGGGAAAAGTGTTTGTTAAAATTGTTTATGCGACAAGATGTTGACTTTAATTTATAGTAAATTTAACTCCAATCTATCCACATAGAACAAATCATCGCGACAGTAGCAGTATTCCAAAACGATGTGGCTCTTCTGGAAACCAGAAGAGATATGTTAAAAAACAGCCATCAAAAATATGGTCAACAGCAGAGCACACTGAAACAATTTATGCCAGAAGAAGTGAAAAGCCGAACGCAAGTAGATGTTAGATATTTATCAGGACTATCAATGTTTGAAAAACTGGAAAAAAACAAAAGCTCGGTGGGACACGCTCCCATCAGCAAAGATTCAGTGCGGTTGCAAACGGTAGACCTTCAGATCTTCGGTGGTTCCGGCAAGAATTGGTTGGAGTGGATTGATAAATTCAATTCACTAATCCATCTAAGGAACTTACTTTCCAAAATTAACAAATTCGAGTATCTTAAACATTCTCTTCGAGGAGCGGCGCTTGGACTAATTGATTCACTACACACCACCGAACCAAACTACGCCATTCCCTACGACCTTCTCATCCAGTGGTACAATAACCCCAAACTTCTCATTCAGAAGCATACGCGAGAACTATTCGAGTTGAATCCAGTGGGTGTGGAAACAACTGCGGCCTTGAAAAACTTATTTGATTCCGCTCGCAAACATCTGAGATGCCTGCAGATCCTGGAGCAACCAGTAGATTCTTGGGGTGCGATTTTGTTTAATTTGATATCAAATAAACTGGATTCCACGATGCGCAGGTTATGGGAGTCATCAGCATCCGGTACGGAACCACCATGCTATGAAAACAGGATAAATTTGTCATCAACAGGTGCCAAGTTCTGGATGCAATACAGCCAAAAGCTAGGGAAACGTTTGAGCCACCTCCAGCGAAACGACCGAAGCAAGAGCTACGCGCACTTACCGTGACTCGGCGAAACGAAACACACGGCTGTTGCGTTAGTGGAAGAGACCACCCAGTAGCTGATTGCCACAGATTCAACGCAAAATCAGCGGAAGAAAAACTAAAAGTAGTCAAACGATTTGCCCTTTTACTTAAACTGCTTGAAAGCAAACCATACGGCCGAACTGTATCGTAACCGAGGATGTCTTAAATGTAACAGAAGACACCACACGTTGATTCATCGCGATAAGCCAGTCAGGGCAACCAGTGCTAACCATGACCGCAAGGGTCAGATGGTTAATAAGATAACAACAGATGTCGTTGATAAATCAATTCCGGAAGCCTTGACATTGGTTCAGGGGTCAAATGGTTCACTCGTTTGTTGCCGTGCACTATTGGATTCAGGGTCACAGTCGAACTTTGTAACAAAGTCTTTCGTACAAAGGATGAGGGGTCACATCTGCCCAACCATGATAAAGGTTATTGGGTTTGGCCAGCAAGTGCAGCCTGTTATAGGAAAGACGTCAATATCCTCAAAAGGGAGATTTTCCAACTGCTGCAGAACGGTAGGCTCATTAGTGACTGAAACGATAACTGTATCAATACCCGAACGAGACGTGGATATAGATGGTTGGGATCTATCCGACATTAATCTAGCGGATACGGAATTCCACCTTACCCCGCCCTGTTGATATGCTCTTGGGTGTCTCCGTGATGTTTGACATACTAATACATGGAAATATTAAAATAGGTGAACGAATGCCTCTCATACAGAATACGGAATTTGGGTGGAGGTAACGTTGCGCGTCTAGATATCGGTGAAAATATGAGCCAGTTTATGAACGACATCAGCCTCGAAAACAGATGTTTGTTGAAAGTACGAAACGAAATGCGGATGGTAGATTCGTAGTGAGATTACCTACAAAATCAAACATCAAAGAGCTGGGGGAGTCTAAACTTATGGCATTGGACAATCTTCTCAAGTTGCAGAAAAGGTTCGAGAAGAATTGTCAGTTTCGTTCAGATTACAACAGTTTTATGAAAGAGTATTAGACTTCGTGACATATGGAGGGAGTGAATGAAAGAATCTGGACCGTAACAATCCGGTTTTCTATTTTCCACATCACCCTGCAATTAAACCAGATAGCAGCACAACCAAGCTTAGAACGGCTTTCAATGGTTCCACTGCGACGTCAACAGGATACTCGAGCTTTTCAACATCCTTGTTAGATTCCGGTGTCATCGATACGCTTTGACAGCTATGATACACGAAGATGACGTGCTCACTGGGAACGACGAACAGCAAAAGTTGTTACAAACTAGGGACGAGTTGAGCACGATTCTGAAAGGTGCAGGGTTTCAGCTACATAAATGTAAATCTAACGACCCATCCATCGTCTAGAAAGATGGAAGTGCATCAATAGTTAAAACTCTAGGCATGCTGTGGAATACAATGTCTGATGCGTTTGGTTTTCGAGCTGACATAAATATTGAAACAAGAATGACTAAACAGAGCGTGTTGTCGGAAGTGCAGACAATTTTTGACCCACTTGGAATTCTCAGTCCTGTTAATCATGCAAGATATATGGTCAGCTAAACTGGACTGAGACCAGATACTAAGTTAAGGGCCTTTCGAAATTAGTCCAACGGTTGATTACGGATATAGTCCCCGAGAGAATCATAGGTTAAAGGCTTGAATGTGCACTTTAAACCGGTGAATTTGAGAAGGTTTTTTATACGGTTTGATTTTAGCCGAATAAAACCATCAGCATTAATAAAACAATGAGATAACCTCACCAATAAATCACAAAAAATCGAAAAAAATTCAAGTGGTATCCAACCGATTAAAAAACTTTGATGAGATTTGTCATCATTACCCATAGGGCAATTCTGGATTTCGGTAGCCTGGCGCTATACGGTGCTGGTTACAAGGTCAATTAATAGCAAACCGACTACAAAGTCCAAATAACGATATTATGAGTAATCTAAATCAATCAAAGATTTTTATTATCTCAAATAAATATGTCAAATGGTTTGGTTTCTCTGAGACTTCTAAAACCGGTAATAAGAGTCCATCAAAAAGTCTAAAAATCTAATAAGTTATCTGACAATTCTGGATGGGATTATTACTGTTACCAGTCAGTTGTCTAAATATCGAAGGGACTTTTTACCCTAATGACTTCTACCAAGGTAGGGGTCCGAAAAATGATTACTATGGCCACATTTGACCCGGTGGTATTTCCGACTCCAGAGTTCAATGATTGAAATGGGGAAACTGTTGAATTTACGATGGGCAGTGATAGTATACTTACCAAAAAATACTACTTTGGCTATCATTTCTCAAGGCTCTCGTAAATTAGTAAAATGTATTCGTAATAAACAACACGTGCTATTAAAGTATTAACGGCCTCACTTCACCAGGCGGCCCTTCTACTTCCGATGGCCATTCCGACCACTTCAAAGTTGAATTTTATTGACCCAACGAATTGGAACAGTGCACAGTGGCTAAAATCGTATTTTAGTTTGTTTATTTAATAGTACCTTTATTATTAAATTTAGCGCTTTTTTGGAGGTATTCAGCTTACTGATCAATCCTTCCAAAAGTGAGAAAAAAAAATACATTTTCCACTTCCCAGCATGTTAGGATTGAATCCTCACAAAAGTTGTAGCAAAAGTTCTCCTGAAAAACTTTGTCGAAGACACCAAGTGCGTAATTCCGTTACTTCTGAAGATTTTTTACGTTTTATGCTGACAATCCCTTAAACATGTTTTTTTAATCATATATTTTTTATTTTCATTTATACATTTTTTGCATCTTCAAGAAAGTTTGGTGACTATTGCGACTTAAAAACTTGAAAAATAAAAAAAAGGTTATCCCTGTTTTATTGGATTTTTTTAGACATATTTGATTTGCTGTTAAAACTTGACAACGGGCAAATTGTGGCAGTCAATCTCATACACATAACAAAGTACAAGTAATGAACTTTAAATTATTAAGGTTCCCCCAAACACACGCGACGCGACAGTCGCAACGCGATTCTATCGCTTGGCGACAGCGATTCTGTCGCCGTTAGTATGGAAGCGTAAATAGAACATTGCCTGCAGCGACCCAACGATAGAATCGCGGCGACTAGTTGTCGCCGTCGCGGCGATGTAATCGCTTAGGTCTGGGGGAGCCTTTACCTGAACTCTAGAGTTGTAAGCGAATGTAAGGAATGTTTCATCCATTTCCATTTCCACCATTTTCTACTTGTTACCGTTAGCACCCGTCACAATGTGGACTCAACTCCGATCGGTTTTGATTTAAATTAGATTCGTAGAAATACTAGTTGTTTTTGTTTAAATTGATTAAATTTTGTAAAATTGTTTAAAATTTTGGCTATTAATTTGAACTTGTATAACAATACCCCCCCAACAATATCTAACGGTTGAGTGCTATAAATATCCCACATCCCTATGGGCACAAAAAGTCGGATACGACAACCCCGAGACGAGAGCAATAGAAGGAAGAGGAAAAAAACGTGAAGGATGTGGAAAGGAGGGGAGAGAAAAAGGAGATGAAGAGAAATAGGCAGTCGAGTTTAGTCCGTTGTGGAAACCGGAGTGTCCGTCGGAGTGAAGTAGAGATCGACTGCGAACAGCACCGCATGTCCGTGTCGCAAGTGTCGTTAAATTCGTACCCCGAAAAGTGTGAGGGTTCTAGAAGCGTGGAAACGACAGTGCAAGGTCGTATCATTCTACGTTGCCGGTGACCAGTGAGTACCAGTCGCCAATTTTACTGGATCACACACCACGCGAATGCTGGACACCTGCTATTGAGGTTAGGACCTAGTAAGGTTGTGTGGTTCCGCGCCCGCTTATTGGTGTCCGAGCCGATGTGTACAGCTCCCGTGAGTGGGCAATCAGATTTCCGGGCAAGAGATAGAGGACAAGAATAACCGACGTGACGGACGAGTGAAACCCTGTGCCGGTGACTAGCGAGTACCCCAAAGTCAAATTCGCTGGATCACACGTGGCGTGCTAGCAACGTCGCTCGCTACTGAGGACAAGGCCCCGGCAAGGTTGTGTGGTTTCGCGCCCGCTTGCTGGGAACCCTATCCAATGCGCGTTGCCGCCGTCGACGGGCAAATTGAGCCATCGATTTTTCAAGTGCCTTACCTTGGCTCGAGACAGTAGAAACCCACGAATCGATCGTCCCTGGGACGCACAATCAACTGGATATTCGGACTGGATCAAAGCAGCAGGCCTATTTCCCCAAGCGGCCCGCATCCGCCGGCCGTCAAATCACCCAAAACCAGAACCAGACCACCAATGCCCCCTCTCCTCCTTCCGTCAAAGCATGCACAATAAGAGCTCCATCGATTCATCATCGGCCGCACCGAGTAAGCCAACCCACTACTAAAAACCTTGTATGTTTCAAATAAAAAAAATCATTATGCTTAAGTTAAATCTATGTTGGTAAAATTTATTTATTACTGAGCCCTGCTAGTATACTGGTTTGTGAGTTGTCCTCTACGTCGTGACGTTTCACTTTGCACAAATTGTGGTTGTCTGTGAGTTCTCTTCCAGCAGGTATCGCCGACCCTGAGAGGGTGTAGCCACGGGGCTAGTCGAGCATTACATACTATGCAAAGCAGAAATAAATCTCCCATCACAGGGAGTGTACGAAACAATGCACCATGCGTCTCCATATGCTTGTGCATATGTTAATACGTCGAACATGTTTAAAGCTTGTTGTCATAAGAAGCAATAAATCACCAAAAGTAATGAAATAACAAACTTGGTGTCTTCGACAAAGTTTTTCAGAAGAACTTTTGCTACAACTCTCGCGAAGACCTTCCATGTTGTAAAGTGAAAAAAATAAATTTTTGATCTCACTTTTAGTAGCACTGACAGATTCCCAGACAGAGTAGGACTGTCTTGACTTAACGATCATCTAAAATTTGTATAAGACTTGTCACGACTTTCAAATCCCTCTACTCCGTGATGTATTTTCAAGTACGCCAGTCCCTTCAATTGAGTTCTAGGAAGGACGATATGGACAGCATGAGTTGTAACGAATCTGATCTTCCAGCCCATTCTGGATGTTTTTACAGATTCCATATGAAGACTCAAAATGCCCACGACTCTGCAAGGGTCCTTACATATTCTACCATATTTTGCAAATATAAAAAAAAGTGTCACTAAATTTCAAAATTTCTAAGGAAAATGCCGCCGAATACTACTTACTAACTATTTTAAGCCTTCAATCCACTAAAATTTTTAATCTTACTATTAGGTTAATTAGGAAATTCGAAAGGTCTGAATATAAAATATTGCACATTTGTTTTCCTTAGTAGAAAAGCCCAAAAGCCCTTAGCCCAAAAAAGATTTCGCTGAGGGCGCCGGGAATCCACGCTACGGAGCTGCTCACAACCCATTTTCCAGACCAACGCTTCCAAAATGTGTGTAGTGTAGTATCATGAGATCATAAAACGTTGCGACGGGGTAATAAACACTGGATATGAGAATAGGCGCGAAAACAAAATGGGGGCTGGGTGATATTTTCTTGTTTTAGCCGACAAGGTATATAGGATGTCAATTTTAAAATGCTCATTAAAACGTTAAAACATGTTAGTAAAAATAGTTTGATTTTTCGGGTTAGAAAATTTGATTTTCTTTTAGATTAACAACATGATACTTGATTATATATTTGAATACAAAAAAATGTGTTGATGAGTAGCCCATGTAGTTTTCCAAAATGTAACCCTACGTATTTCAATGTAATAATAATAATAATTGAGTATGTTACTATAGCACATGAATAACATTTTCAAATATATTTCCTATACTTTTTCAAACAGGTGTATTGCAAGCTGAAAAGTGATCAAGTTCCGTTGGTTTTGTAGAATATGACAAAAATCAATACTATGCCGAAAATTGGTCCCATACTCCATTGAAGCAACAGAAAATATCTTATCTATAATACGACCATTTATTGCAGGATTAATAATTTTGGTCAAAAATACCTCCTTTTTTTCCTGTTGTGGGATGGTACCAAATATTCGATTTTTCATATAAACTAATTGTAATCGATAAAGCCCTCCTTAGCCGTGCGGTAAGACGCGCGGCTACAAAGTAAGACGATGCTGAGGGTGGCTGGGTTCGATTCCCGGTGCCGGTCTAGACAATTTTCGGATTGGAAATTGTTTCGACTTCCCTGGGCATAAAAGTATCATCGTTCTAGCCTCATGATATACGAATGCAGAAATGGTAACCTGGCTTAGAAACCTCGCAGTTAATAACTGTGGAAGTGCTTTAATGAACACTAAGCTGCGAGGCGGCTCTGTCCCAGTGTGGGAATGTAATGCCAATATGAAGAAGAAGAATCGATAAAGCATAAACAACCCAGATTTTTTAGCTTGTTGATACAAAGTTTGTCAGAACTCCCTAATCGCCTTGACGAAGCCATGATGTTGCCATTTGGTGGAGACGGACGTGTGCGTGAATGATTTAACGTGTGATCACGGGTTCGTCAAGGCGATTGGGGAGTTCTGACAAACTTTGTCTAGTTTGTTTATGCTTTATCGATTACAATTAGTTTATATGAAAAATCAAATACTTGGCACCATTCCACAAAAGGAAATAAAGGAGGTATTTTGGCCATAATTATGAATCATGCAATAAATGATGGTATTATTGATAAGAGAGAAAAATTTTCTGTGTCTTCCATGGGGTACCAATTTTCGGCATGGTATCGATTTTTGTCATATTCTACAAAACCAACGGAACATATTTGGCCAAAATGAGATTTTTATATATTCTGAATCCTCGCCCAAAAATACGTATTCTGGCAAAAAATACGAAAAATAATTTTGTTCGGGAATGAATGAAAATGTTTTCATTGGTTTGAGAAACTACATATGTGCACGCACTCTGAAGAGCTATTATTAAGTACTGCTTACAGGTTTAGCACGGAAGTGCCCCAGGGTGTTGAGTTTTGCCAAAAACTATTGATCTATATCGAAGAAATCGAAAAATTCGGCACCAATTTGTTTAAAAACAGTTTTTTGTTGTTTTCTTGAAATTGTGTAAAATAAGTATATGTAGTTTCTCAAACCAATGATTCGTTCGTTTATATGGAAAATCGAAATATTTGGTACCATTATTTTAAAGTTTCTTCAAAAATGGTAAAAAAATATACTATTTACGATTTTGTACTTAAGGTGTAGGGTAATGAAAGGAATTCCTGGCTAGAATGCCATTACAGCACAGGTTCATGAACTAAAGAATGCGATATGATCTTACCAAAACTTTACCATAGTCCTTTGTGTTCACTAGACAATTTACGATGCAGCTTCTTTTAACTGAATACATATTACGTATAGTTTTCAGGAATGCATCTTATATCAATCCTATTTTGGGAATCGGTTCCGACATGACTCGACGGCATCAATCTTGGAAATCAACCGAAAAATAAAAATGTATATCAAATAATAACATCAATTCCTTCAACATCAAACACTTCAAACATTGAGCGAATCAATCCCATCTCTGAACAAAAAAAAAATGTTATGAACATGCAAATAACGTCATAGTGTGATCAAAGGATGTTTATGTTATAGCATTAATATGGACAATAATTTATGCAGTGCATCAAAAACTCCAACACTCTCATCAACATGTACGCCAGCAGGAAATTGATAACATAAATTGAATGAGACAAAACCATACTGAAAACCTGTCCTTAAATGATCTAAATAACATAAATAGTAGCCAATATAATCGGAACGATGGTTAACATCGGTTCATATGCTGCGTGATATTATTGAAAAAGAAATTCGTGAATAAATTTTATTTAAAAAAAAATATAAGTTTACCCAACATTTCACAACCTTAGGATCGCGACCAGCTTTTAACGGTTTTACAAGATGACATGTTGGTTGTATCACGAAATGAATAGAATATTGATTGAACATTTCATGATAATTTTGGAAGGGGTATTTTTCGTACCACTTTATACGGTGGCACGAGTATCGTACTTTCGAAAAATAAAAACAATATTTTATTATGAAGGTTAACTAATGCATAAGTGTTTGAAGCCGGTCGCGTTCAGGGATAGTTTGGAATCTTTATTTTTTATGTGTTTCCTCGCTTCTTTTTGTCATATTTAATAAATTATTGAATATGCCTAGCAATACCAAATGTTTTCATATATTTGATGTTGATGAGTTTTTTGTTCATATTGAAAAGCATGACCAAGAATTGACTTATATAATCATTTCTCGACTATTCTTTATGTATATTATGTATATCTTTAGTCAGTGCGTGTATTCATTTATAAAACGGTTTTATCTATTTTTTGATAAATATTTGATCAATTCGATTAGATTCCTGAAAGTCGAATAATTCCGTTACGAATATTATTTGAAAATTATATCCCATTGATGTTTCATAATAGTTAAATAAATATCGATCCACAAGCTTTTCAAAAGATTTAAAAACATATTGGCTATACTTTGTTTTGTTAAAACTTGAACTGAGCGTTCAACTTTTCCAGATGGCAGCACCACATTTCGGGGAAGGGAAATACAAATGGACGATATAGTAAAACATTATAAAGATCCATAGAATACGTAGCGCGTCTGTGCCCCTCGTCACACTTATTGTTTTGAACCTTAAAATTGTTGATATACAACATCCCGCTTCTACTTAAAGCATGACATACTTAATAAATGAATCCTTATTTATGATTAAAAAAACACAAGTACACCTAGTGTACCAGCTTCCATGGTTTTTAATAAAAGTGTCTTTAATAAAAACAAAAACTATTGTTAATGTATTGCTCGGCATATATTCTTATTCACTATTTTCATTTGTTTCTTTTGACTCTTATTGCCTTTTTAAACTAAAGGCTTAATTACTTGATAAAGAGTATCTTGATATCAAATTCAAACGTCTATTTTTTACTGGGAATACTGTACATGACGTTTAATATCAAGATATTAAGTAATATTAAGTGATAAAACTTGTAGTCTGATTAGGCTATTAACATTACCACTCTTATACGTTGTGTTTATTATATCGATAGTTCGCTACAGCAAACTTAAAAAATGATATACACCTATATATGTAGCTATGGACACAAAATGTATTTCCACCACCTACTAAGCTATAATAGTATAATAATAAAAATGGAATTTCACGTGGATCAAAGTAAATAAAAGCAAATAAGAAAGTTTTCATTTTACGAACTATGCGTTGTTCACAAATTTGAGTCAACTGTGAAAAGAGTAGCAACGGTACCACACAAATATTTATCAGATGAATTGATTTATTGATATGACAATTATATACAACATATATTATATGAACACTAGCTTAGAATATTACAATAAAACAAGTGACATTAAGCGATATCATCGGTGTGTGATTCAATCCGAAATTCCTACAGGCGTGGTATCAGAAATTGATTTCTTTCCAATATTCCTAGGGTGGGTGTACCATTTGTCGCCATGCATAAGAACAAGTGTTTTTTTTTTAAATAAGTAAAAGGCATTCGAGTCGACTTTATATATCAAACGAAAGGTTTTACTACCTGCTCCTTAGAACAGCTGTGAAAACCACAATAAAATTTGTTATAATCCTCAAAATTAATTAATCCATAATAGGAACACATGCACCAGTTGTGGCACTATTCTTAATTTTGGTTCCTTATTTGGCAAATCCCTTTGTTTTCTTATGGGATTGGCCAAATAGGGACCACTAGTGCGACAACTGGTGCAAAGGACGTCAAAAATTAAGCAAAATTACTTTTTTCAATTATGCTTTGCTTGTTTTGGAAAAGATCAAAGGTGTTTATCATATCATATGAATAGGTATGCTTTATCGATCTGAACTTGTTTTGTGGTGATTTCATTGGCCATTTCGCATATAAAGCACTAGTGCGACAACTGGTGCTATAGCCACGACTGGTACATCTACCCTATATCTTCTATCTTTCTTTTCTTCTCTTCTCTTTTATATATAAAATGATTTTGCATTTCCTCTGAGGCATAGGGTAACCAACTTGATTTGGACCCCTACACATTTTGGACCCTCCTGGCGACATTTTTCTGATTTCTGAACTAAAAACAATGCCGCTGCTAATTCCCCCATTGGCTTTAGGAAATTAACATTGTTCAGCATCTATTTAACTGGTTTCCCGTGCGAAAAAGCGATATTTACATGAAATTTCGAGAAAATTAGTTTGTTCAAGAAGGCGAGCGTTACAATGCGTTACGCTTTAAAGTATACACTTAAAAATTTTCGCCGAGATCTCAGCATTTTTTTGTTTATTTTCCCGAGGTGGGCACCGCCGAGTTTCAGCAAACACGATTTTTGCCGAGATCTCAGTAAAAGTGAAGTTTCATTTGCCGAGATACGGTAAATATTTTGCCGAAAATCAGTAATAAACCAAATTTTCTGCCGAAGTTCAGTTCTGAAATTTACTGAGCTACAGCGGTGCCCGATTTTGCCGAGCTCGAGAAACAAAAACTTAGTGTGTATACAACACTGAAAATCTCAGAACGTACACAATAAGTTTTTTTTCGAAATTGGGAATTTAAAACGCAGGGATCTTCTCATTGATGCATGCCAATCGAAAGATAAGACTTGGCTTCAACTCAATTGACTTGGGTAAATTAGAAATTCGACTTTGAAGAGATTAAATTGGGGGTGTCCAAAATGTGTACATTTGGGGGTCCAAAATATGTTGCACTGTCCAAAACGAAGAATATTTTCATTTCAGAAAATGGCAAATTTCACTGATTTATCAATAACGGAAGCGAGTTTCGAATTTCTATTTCATAAATAAGACTTTTAACTTTGAAATGGTGTCATTCCCGCCCATATTGAACCTGTATTTCAATAGATATAAGCATATATTGGGATGCACTTCCTCTAGGGGTCCAACATAGGACAGTTACCCTACCTAAACTCACGAACGGATGGAGCGATATGCGAGTTTGTGTATACCGTTCCCTTTGCGGTGGACGATTGTCATGTCATGTTGCTGTAAATTCAAACTCCACCTACTACATCGGGAACCGACTTTCCAGGAAGTGGTCAGAATGTGTGTTAGTGCCGAAGAGTCGGTCACTAACGTAAAATGGCTTCCTTCAATATACCCTCTAAAGGCCTCAATTGAGAGTAGGGCAGCTAAAGCCTCCTTTTCCGCAGGGTGATAGTTGCGTTGCGGAGTGGTGAGCTTATGCGAAAAATATGAAATCGTGTGTTCGTGTCCATCATGTACCTGGGTTAACACCCCCGCAACTGCATCCGTCTGGATTAAAGGCCAGGCCTTTAGCAGATCTATTGTCGAAAGGTACTTGGCGCGTGGAAGCTGGCCAAGAATCCTTGCTGGATGGGGAAGGGGGTAAGAATCTCTTACTGTTCTGATATTTATTTTTCTGGCGTCCAGACAAAGTCGGACTTTACCCGTAGGTTTTATAACTGGTACCACATTCAAGGCCCAATCAGAATTGGTACGCTCAATAATGCCAAGCTTTAACATGCGCTCGAGCTCTTCGGCAACTAGCCCTTGAACTTTTGGTGACATTACATATGGAAACTGACGAATAGCCGGTTTGTCCTTGAAATCTTCCTTGATTTCAATGGTATGCGATATCAAAGGGGTGGCTGAGAGTTGACCAGGCATCGCGGCTTTAAAGTGCATCTTAACTTCGTCAATATTTCTCTGTGTATCCTCCGTCAATGTAGATTCTGTAGGAATACTAGTGCAAGTAAGTTCTTCGGCACAGGCCGTGTACTGTACGGTGGGGAATATATTGAATTTGTTCCAAAAGTCCATTCCACACAAGCAATTGACTGCTAAGTTTGGAACAACCAGCGTCCGAACGATTTTCGTTCGAACGGAATCAACAACTGACCCTCAATTTTTAGAATCTCTCCACTAGCGGTTTTTAATGTCACCGGATAGTCCAGAGGCTGAATTTTTGTTCTGATTTGGTTGAAGGTAAAAGAATTAATCATTGTAGATTGACTTCCACTATCTAATAAAGCTAAGCTAGGAATTCCATACAATTTAACGTGAACATATGGTCTATTATCATCGTTTTCGGGTAGAGTAATCTGGTTTACTTCCTGACCTGGAGCACACAAATCCACAAATGCTGCCTTCGGATCTACGAGCTCGGGCCGGTGATCGACGAACCGTTGATCCGTCGTGCGTTGATCCGTCTGAATGTCGTTTTTTGAACAATAGGGACAGTTACGGGTTTCAAACCCTTTGAACCCGCAGATCAAGCAGAACAAACGTCTGGGTTCTGGGCATTCTCCATGCTGATGATTATTTTTACCGCAGATATAACAGGAGTCTATACCGGGTGGACGATAGGATGCGACCAATTTCTCCAAGGCTGATGCCTGAGTAGTCGGCTTTCGTTGTGGATTAACAACGGATTCAGCAGCTTGGTTAGACTGGATTGAGGATAAACGATTATTTGAATTGTTTCTCAGTAAATTTCTGTTGTTAGGAATATTTCCGATTGGGTTTGTGTTACTATTACTGATACTATGATTTGGTCTGTGCTGAATGCGTGTCTGGTTATTGTTGCTTCCCGTTCGATAATCTGGACGTGGAGAAGGCTTTTTTTCTTCGAACTTCATCTCAGTGGATGTCGCAACGGCATTCACCGATTTTTCGGTCCCAAACATTTTGTTATACAACGAAAAATTATTGGCATCTACTCTTCTTCCTGCCGCCAGTAGCGAAGGAAGATCGTAGATGGGAAGAAACGTTAGTTGTCTACGATAATCCAGCCTCATATTTGCCCTGTACCACCTCCACATCATGTGGGGCTTCTTCAAGTATCTCCTCAAGAGACGAAACTTTGCCACCACTAGATGGCTTGCTTCCTGAACTGGCTTCGCTGAGATTCACCGATTTGTAAAAATAATAGTACAAATGATCTGTTATTGTCGAAAACATGGTAACTAAATCACCCTTCAAATTTTCTGGAGCCTTTTCCAGAATTAAAAGTACTCTGGCTCCCAAATGAAGCAATCGATCCTTACAAGTAGTCATATTTTTCTCGCGAAGCAAGTCCTCTAGCTCGGTTAACTTTTCCTTACATACCTCTGTTTATAACGCTGGGCTAGTGTGAAGGGATTTGCTGTTAGTACCTTTCTGTTTTTCCGATTTCAAACTCGCTCTCAAACATCTCATTTGCGAGCGATCTTTTTCTACGGCTTGCATAATGATTTTTCTGCCTATTTTATAATAAATATTATTTCAGAGAGGATTTGTTTAGAAATTCAGATGTATGGTTCCATAGCTTTCTTAAACTTATGGAAGAATGCAGGATTTTTATAATAATTGTTATATGTAGCCGATTTTATATTCTTTCTGAATACTAAGTTCGTTAATATTTTTCTCACTTTATTTAAAAATATCTGATGAGCAATAAATGACGCTTTTTAAATCCATTATTGTTTTAATCATTATTGTTTTGATTTGGTTTGGATTTGGTTTCATGTGTTAATATTCATGTGTTTTTATAAAACTTTTATAAAACCAGGTATGTAATTAAGAGTGGCGACATGTGCCGCATTTGACAGGTCTCCTGCTAGTTTGGAACGCGATTTTGTATGGGAATCTGCTCAACAGACATCCTGGGTTGACCAGGAAGTGCGGGGTTGGGGATCACCGAGGGAGGCAGGACTACATTCCCGACCCGCTAAACCGTTTCCATTGCCGCCAAGCCCATAGTTCCTTCGGTACAACCAGAAAGTAATGCTTCAAAGGGGGGCCAGTGCATAACGCACCCTCGAGGTTAGCTGCGTGTCCTTGCAGCACCGAACATCATAACTCGCTTTTCTAGAAGAACACCATGGTATCGTGCCAGCGCGTTGCCGGCTTTCCAGGTGGCCTTACCACGCCCTATGTCCTCGGAAGGTGGGAAGGGTCGACTTCGCGCCTGCTTCCCTCTGCACGACTGGTATCAAGAATGATGATGCCGCGTGCACCCCAAATTGACCTTTCTGCGATAGGGCCTATTCGCCAGCACACAGAGGGACTTGCCGACGCGAGGCCTACGCCTGCCCCAGCCTTGACGAGGACCCCTTTCCGTCCTCGGGCTCGGAACCCGTGCGGTTGACCGACGCCACGAAAGCGACGATACCATGTTGTTCTTCGCGCGGCCACTTGTTCGATAAAAGGATCGAGTTCGACCACAGAGCATGACCACCGGTATGACCCATGAAGCCGACTCCGATTCCTTGGACCACCTCTTATTTGCGCCTGAACTAGCCATCCTTGAGTCCACGCGCCACCTTCTGTGTAGCTCCAAGACGATTTGGGCGATAGCCGATAAAACGGCGTTCCAGCCAACTTCATCTTTACACATCCTCCGAACAAGGTTGTCCGGGGTAGTGTCCAGACCACATGTGGCAAGCATGTGGTCACGCATTGCGCGAAAACGTGAGCACACGAACAACACGTGTTCCGCCGTTTCCTCTAAACCTGCGCACACCAAACACTCGGGCGAGGCCGAGCAAGCCAGCTGCGTTACCTGCACTTTGATTTTGCAGCACGCTTAAACGCCGGGCACATCGAACCCCCCATGGGGTGCTTGCTGTTCACAGCTTTGCTGGAACAAATCAAACAATTGGGAGGGTTCGAGCAGCATTGTGCCTTATGTCCCTCCAATCCGCAGCGTCGGCAGAGATTGCTTCTGTCAGGGCCTTTGCAGTCCCATTGCTTGTGCCCCGGTTCCAGGCACTTGAAGCAAACTTCGGGTTGCTCGTATATGCGCACAGGGTATACCGACCATCCCACCTTGACGCTCCCTAACTTGACTACCTTGGAGGCGTCCGCTGCAGATAGCCGAACCAATGCTACCTGCGTCCCTGCCGGACCTTTCCGTAGCCGAATGGCTGCGGTGGGCGTCTCCACTTCACACTGTCGCCGCAGTGCCGTGACGAGCTCTTCGACTTCAGTGATCTCGTCCAGGTCTTTAACCCTTAGATTCACCTCCGTCGTGAGTGCCCTCACCTTGACCGTCTCGCCTAGGACCTCCTCCGCCAACTTCTTGTAGGCGGCGCCCTTTTGCGAGACGCCCCGCTTCAGATCGAGTATCATCTCGCCCATCCGGGTACGTCTTATTCGACGTACGTCGGCGCCGAGTTCACCGAGCTTGACGTCACTCCTCATCGCCTTCAAAACATCCGAGTACTTAGCCATCCTTGGGCCTCAGTCTGGGTAGACCTCGACTCCACCGATTTCACGGGTTTACACTTGGCCGTCCCGACCGCCCTCTCCAGCTTGGCGTCCAGCATCGACTTTCGAAGTTTCTGCAAGCTCCTCTTGAGGTCCTTGCTGATATTATGCTTCGATGACGCAAAGTCGATGATGGCGTCCAGCTGTTCCGTCGCCACCTCGAAGGCCGAAAGCCCATCGCGTTTGCGGTTCATCGCCTCCACAAGCCATGGGCCGTCAATAACCTCTACCGGCGTTTTTATAGCCGAGAGGAAGGTTGAGTGACCCACGCTGGCGCTGCGCACTGAGCTGCCGACTATTGCCTCTGGCCTCCTAGGCGGAGACCTGAACAACCCACCTCTTGCGAAGGGGTTGTCGTCTACACTACTACCACTAATTGAAGAATTGACTTGGTTTTCCATTTTGGTCCCACACGTTGCTCGGGAAAAGAGGTCCACCACGCCAGAGCCCAGCATGACGCGGTAAGGGACAATTACTGTGGAGGGTGCCCAGGTACCCCACAGGCTCCGTTAAAGGCCTAGCTTATTATTTCACCCCCCTGGCCATGCATCCCCTCGGCACGGGTCGCTTGACGCCTTGGGATTAGGGGTTAGGGACGATGGTCCCGGTCTAACTCGCAGTGGCCATGGGGAGGGGTCGTCAAGCCTTGGACAAAGTCCCTGCTGCCCCGTCTGTTATAAAAATTGTAATGAGTATGCCAGACGTGACGTCACATTTGGCCATCTTCGGCAACCCAGCTGAGAGTTTCTCTCTCAAAAGAGCGAATTTTCGTTAAACAAATACTACTTTGGGGTTTGGCCCACACCTGTAGTAAAGCCCATTGATCTTCTATCATTCTTTTCTGCTCTTCTCTTCTCTTCTATATATAAAATGATTTTGCATTTCCTCTGAGGCATACCTAACTCACGAACGGATGGAGCGATATGCGAGTTTATGTATACCGTGCACGCACCTAACTTTGCGCAGCTCCTAACTTTGTGCATTTTGCGGTTATTTTTGTTATAGAATGCGTTTAAATTGAATTTCGAAATATAATTACATCTTGTCAGCACAATATAGGGTATTTTATTTATTTATTTTCAGACTAAGGCCGGAGTGGCCTGTGCTGCACATAAAAGACTTCTCCATTCAGCTCGGTCCATGGCTGCACTTCGGTCCGCAAATCGTCCTCCACCTGATCGATCCACCTTGCCCGCTGTGCACCTCGCCTTCTTGTTCCCGTTGGATCGTTGTCGAGAACCATTTTCACCGGATTACTGTCCGACATTCTGGTTACGCGCCCGGCCCACCGCAGTCTTCCGATTTTCGCGGTGTGAACGATGGATGGTTCTCCCAACAGCTGATGCAACTCGTGTTTCATTCGCCTCCTCCACGTACCGTCCGCCATCTGCACCCCACCATAGATGGTACGCAACATTTTCCTTTCAAAAACTCCCAGTGCGCGTTGGTCCTCCACGAGCATCGTCCAGGTCTCGTGTCCGTAGAGGACTAATAAGCGTTTTGTAGATAGTCAGTTTGGTACGGCGGCGAACTCTATTCGATCGGAGCGTCTTGCGGAGTCCAAAGTACGTACGATTTTCAGCCACTATGCGCCTCCGAATTTCTCTGCTGGTATCGTTATCGGCGGTCACCTGTGAGCCCAAGTACACAAATTCTTCAACCACCTCGATTTCGTCACCACCGATAGAAACTCGTGGTGGGTGGCTTACATTGACCTCTCTTGAGCCTCTTCCTATCATGTACTTCGTCTTCGACGTGTTGATGACTAGTCCAATCCGTTTAGCTTCGCTTTTCAGTCTGATGTAGGCTTCCTCCATCCTCTCGAAGTTACGTGCCATGATATCAATGTCGTCGGCGAAACCAAATAACTGGACGGACTTCGTGAAAATCGTACCAGTCGTGTCAATCCCTGCCCTTCGTATTACTCCCTCCAAAGCGATGTTGAATAGCAGACACGAAAGACCATCACCTTGCCGTAACCCTCTACGCGTTTCTAAGAGAGAATGCCCCTGAAACTCGAACTACGCACATCACCCGATCCATCGTCGCCTTGATCAACCGTATCAGTTTATCCGGAAATCCGTTTTCGTGCATTAGCTGCCATAGCTGGTCCCGATCGATTGTATCATGTGCGGCTTTGAAGTCGAAAAATAGATGATGTGTGGGCACGTTGTATTCGCGGCATTTCTGCAATACCTGACGTATGGCGAACACCTGGTCTGTGGTAGAGCGTTCACCCATAAATCCCGCCTGGTACTGCCCTACGAACTCTCTTGCAATTGGTGTTAGTCGACGGCATAAAATTTGGGAGAGTACATTGTAGGCGACTTTCAGCAATGTGATTGCGCGGTAGTTGCTACAATCCAGCTTATCGCCATTTTTGTAGATGGGATACACGACACCTTCCATCCACTCCTGCGGCAGAACCTCATCCTTCCAAACCTTGGTAATCACCCAGTGCAGCGCTCTAGCCAGTGCTTCACCACCGTGTTTAAACAGCTCTCCTGGTAGTTGGGCAGCTCCAGGGGCTTTGTTGTTCTTCAGCCGACCGATCTCCTCCTGGATTTCCTGGAGATTCGGAGCCAGAAGTCGCATGTCCTGCGCGCGTGCTCTTATGTTCATTACCATACCGCCACCGTTGTCTGCCATATCGCCATTCAGGTGCTATTCGTAGTGCTGCCGCCACCTTTGGATCACCTCACGCTCGTTTGTAAGAAGGTTCCCGTTTATGTCCTTACACATATCGGGCTGTGGCACGTGGCCCTTACGTGAACGGTTCAACTTCTCATAGAGCTTTCGTGCGTTATTAGCGCGGTACAGTTCCTCCGTCTCTTCACGGTCTCGATCTTCCTGCTGGCGCTTTTTCCTCCGGAAAATCGAGTTTTGTCTGTTCCGCGCCCGTTTGTATCGTGCCTCGTTCGCCCTCGTGCGGTGTTGCAGCAATCTCGCCCATGCTGCATTCTTCTCCTCAACTAACTGATCACATTCGCCGTCATACCAGTCGTTTCTCAGATCCGGAGCCACCGTGCCTAGTGCAGCGGTTGCGGTGCTTCCAATGGCGGATCGAATATCTCTCCAGCCATCTTCAAGAGATGCTGCGCCTAGCTGCTCTTCCGTTGGGAGTGCCACTTCCAGCTGCTGCGCGTAGTCTTGGGCTAGCCTACCGTCTTGTAGCCGCCCAATGTTTAGCCGCGGCGGACGGCTATCGCAAGTACCCTCCATGTATAATCTCTCAAGCTCAAAATGAGCCAATAAAACATTAGCATGTTAAACTATTGGTGGTTGATTTCTTAAGACGCACAGCCCTGTTTACTGGTATACACCCTTTGGTTTGTTCGGATTCCGTACCCAAAAAGGGGTATTCATACCTATGGTTTTGTTTGTGGTCCGCTTTGTAGTTGGATTTCCACTTTGGTCAAATTAACGGCGGAAAATCGTTTGGCATATTTTGCTTTCAAAGGAGGAACGGCAGTGGAATTGAGTTCCCGTTGAAAGGTAAGTGGACTAGGGTGTTCTAGTGGGAGCGACAAAACTATTTCCGTTAAACGACCCCGTGCTCAGCTTAATCCTTACCCCAAGATTATTTCCCGTCGGAGCAGCCGTGAGGCTACAGTTTCGATTGGAATTTAATACGTCTGCCATTACGCATTTTTGTCCGAGGTACTCACTAGGGCCAGCGAAGGTACCCCAAGGGGTACATGTACCCCAGGGTGAGAACCGCTGATGTATATGAAAAAAATAGAACATTTTGCTGGGAAAGTTGAACAAATGTAAAAATGTTACGTTTCCATGAATTCTGAAGGAAACCATCAAGTTCAAACTGAAATCGATCTTGAGGCCTGACGTACAGTACGTTATCATTCGTTTTGTTGTCACTCATCAACCCATGAAATCCGCCTTTTGGTATAGGCATCACTTTACATGTTCAATCGCCGTAGGAAGTTGAGTACCTAGTTTTAAATACTTAAGCCTGAAAATATTTTCTTGCGATTAGGGAGGGTCAAAATCTCACTGTAGGTGGATTAATCTGGGGTTTTACACGGATTTACAAATTTTGAACTATTTTTTACACGGAACGATTCTCCAGTGAAAAAAAAATCGGGTGTATTGTGAATCGAAAAAAAAGGAAGACTTCAATGGGCTGCTTACTTAGTGCGAATGTAGAAAAAAAAGAATAGCGAAAACAATATTTAACAGAGAACCGGATAGCGGCCGACAACTCTTAGAAGGCCACGAACACGCTGACTGCACGGTAGAAACGGACAAGGGGACACTAACCGTTCGGGGAAACTGGCGGAAAATCGCCCATGACCGACTATTCTGGGGCTCTACAAAACGCCAAGCAGAGGTGTATCAACGCTGCACCCAACCTGGTAGGGGGTCGTACACTTATTACGTAAGCACTTATTGGGAGAGAGGGGGGTCTGCCTATTTCTTACGCTCCATATAAATGAAAAAATATTTGTATGGGAAAAATCTTACATGTGGGACGGGGGTTTAAAACCCAGAAAAATTGCTTACGTAATTAGTGAACGCTCCTAGGTATGTTGCGCCAAAGTTGGTCATCTAGAAATAATAAGTAGGGTGATTTCCCTTTCATCTGTGTTGATACTCCCGATCTGGAGGCAATATACGCATTCAAGTAGTTACCTCCAGATCGGGATACAAACACCTGTATATTTCTTCATTCATACTATTGTTGGATGTTCAAACTTTAGCCAAATTAATCAGACTGATACACTTATGCAAATGTTTTTTTAAAATATCCGCCTAATAACTTCTTGCTCCCCTTTCACAAACGTTGGGTCAGGAACCCCGCGAACTTGAATTGTTTACTCAGCCTTTTCTTCAAATTCAACACGATGTTGTTTACGATGATCGCGATCGCGATTCTGGTTGCGATCGCGGTTTCCACGGTTCTCACGGTTGTCCTGACGGCGGTTGCCGCTCCAGTTTTGATTCTGGTTTTGGTTGCGATAGTTTTGACGATCGCGGTTGTAGCCCTGATTTCCACCGCGCTGGAAAAAGTTGCCCTGCTTCATTTCGAAAATACGCTCATTCGCGTCAACAAGGTTTGTGACCTTGTCGGACAGCTGCATAGACAAAGCCTGCAAACGAGACGGCTCGGAACGATGCAGGACCACTGTTTCGGTTGGATCGTCCAAAGATGCCATCAGCTCTTCGTTGATGATCATCTTGCTGATCAACGAGTGGACCTTGCTCTTCGGTAGCTCGAACATTTCCGCTAGATAGGGTACACTAATTGAAGCGTACACGTTGGAATATGTGAACAGATAGGTGCGCAAGGATTCCTCCTTGATGAACTTGACCAGCATTTCCCGGACCCGATCGGCTTCGAAGAACAAATCCCAAACTTTTACATTCATCTTCTTATTAACGATGAAGTTGGAGCAAGCATTCCAGTTGCCATGGCGCATTGCTTTAGCGGCGGCCACCACGTGCTCACGCATGGATTCAGGGGGACCTGTGAATTAGAACGTCAGACCGTTGATTATCTGTTTTTCTATGTACAATATAAACGCATGTCCGGATCAAGTATGACAGAGCTCGATTGTAAATAGTAATTATTGAGAATCGATAAATAAATTGCAATTTTCGCTATTCAAACGAGCCTATCGTAATTTGATAAATGTAACTGAAATGATAGACAACCTAGGGGCAAAAGGACCCAAAGTTTTTTGAAGCCGTAATAAAGTCACTTAGCAACAAAGCTACAAAAATGTATTTATATAATGTAATAATGGACGAGATATTCAAATGCAACAGTACTTACCAACTAATGATTGTCTTTCCGAGGATCTCAATTGCTGATAGAAAGTTTTGCTGATCATGCGACGTCGGGCATCAAATTCATGCGCAGCCATGTACGGAATTTCTAGCAACATGGCAGACACCAAGTAAACACACTCAAGCAGTTCCAAATTAATGTGCATATGGAAAGGCATCTGGCGTTGCTTTTCCACTTTTTCCTGCTCCAGCGAGCGTTCGTTCTGACGTTGCGGAACCAAACCTTGAGCAAGGAGTTCTTTAGGCTTTCCGGTCATCATGAGGTCCACCAAACACTGATGCGAATCCTTTACGTTGCCGTGACGGAAAGCGCACAGGCCCAAATTGGCCATGGTCCGATTATACAAGATTTGGGTCGGAGGGTCCGAATGGTGGATCGTTTCCTGTAAGTGGGACATCAGCACCAAGTCACGTGCTTGGAACCAGTTATCGTGCAGTGCGTGATGGAAGATGTGCGATAGAATAGCGCGGGTTCGTAGCCGATCTGTTTGATCCTTGGCATAAACGAAACGGCAAAGACGATCCATTTCGTCTACGGAAGTCAGAGTATTGGCTGGAAGTTCCTTCTTTTTCTTCTTCAATACGTTTGGATCGAACTTGTAGTACAGATGATCGATCTTACGCAAGTACACTCTACAAGTTTCCGTGTCGTTTCCAAGGCGCTCAATGTACTTCACAACCTGCTCGATTACGCTGCTTACAGTCACCTCATCCTTCAAACGATCTACATAATCGTTGCTATGAGGATCGCATTCCTTCAACAGCTTAGTGAATTCGTCATCTAGTCGTTCTACAGCAGTCAGAATGCAACCACGGATCTTGTATGGTACCGTCTCGTATTCTTCGTTTTCTTCCAAAATAGTTTCAGACAAAACAATATCTTCATTGCCCAAAAGGAGTTTAATCAATGCCTGGATTTCCTCCAACAACTTTGACCAATGTTCCAGCTTCATTGGCTCCGAAACCTTAGGATTGTAGTCGAATATAGCCGACACAATGTTGAAACGGATTTTAGCGGCCACGGCATCTCCTAGATTGTGCGTATCGGCTATGTTGCGCAGTTCTCTCAAAAACTCAATTTGCAGTTTACGATCAGTTCTCTTTTTACCACGAGCGGCCATCACTTCATTAAGCTTATTGATCACCACATTAACATCAATCTCAGCATCCTTAGCGAACATTTTCGGCTGCTCTGCACTGGTCGATCGATTTCCATTCACCACTTCCCATCCTTCATCATCGTCATCAGCACGCTTCTTCTTCATCCGGTCCTTTGAATCCTTCTGCAACTTCTTCTTTTCTTTTTTGTTTTCAGCGTCATCACCGTCATCCTTTTCAGCTTTCTTCAAAAAACGCTCTCGAATACTGGTGTACTGAGTTTCTTCATCCGACGAACTTTCGTCAGAATCAGAATCCATGTCCCAATCAATCGAATCGTCCGACTCGTCGTCATCCTTCTCCACCTTCACCTTTACGTCTTTTTTGAAGGACACAGCCTTCGCCGCCGTTGGTGCCACATGTTGCTCGTCCTCTGATTCGGATTCTTCTTTCTTTTCTTCCTCTTCATCGTCATCATCAGCCGCATCAGGCGACTCGCGGAACTTCTTCAAATCGCTATCGAACTCCTTGATGTACTTCCGGAATTTCTGGCGCAACGTTCCCAGGGACTTGGAATTGTTTTTCGACAAGTTTTTCCGCCCTTCTCTATCCTCCCAAACCATGTTGATGAAGTCCTCCATTTCAGCAAGAGCTCGGATAATGAAGCGCGGAGTGATGCCATTTTCCACTTTCGTGATTACCGGAAGTGCCTTGGCATAGGCTCTGGTCAGATCCTCAAAGCTGGTCAACATACTGGACATGTCCTTGATTTTCTTGTAGTTACGGATGTTCTTGATAATGTTTGATAAGTCCTCGTAACGCTTCTCCTTCGTCGAGCGGACGACGCGCTTGACGTCCTCTTCCTCATCGCTGAACTGTTAGATAAATAATGTATATTGATTATGGATGATTTTTTTTAAATACTGCATTTAAAATTGCCCGAATCGTATTGGAAAAGACCATAACAGACGCCTGCAATATTGTAATTCAAGCTCTATCTGGAATAAGGGCGAATGTCGCAAGAGAGGATTCTCTTCGCCGACTTCCCCTCTTTTTAATAAAAGTGACAAGCAGTGGATTTCTTTGTGGTTTATCACCTCAGCACGATAGAAAACAATGCGAACTTGCATTCTGAGGTGATAAACTGATAAGCAATCCTCTGCTTGTCACTTTTATTTAAAAGAGGGGAAGTCGGCGAAGAGAATCCTCTCTTGCGACATTCGCCCTTTTACCAGATAGAGCTTGAATTGTCTGTATTGAATTTACGTGAACCTGTCGATATAACCATTGCAATCATTGTCAAGGAAGCAACAATCAATAACTATTAATAATTATTAGATTAGATTGTGAAACTTAACTAAAGGTCTGGAAGTGTCGTTGCTATTCTATTATAAAGGATCAAGAAATTAGACTTGTTCTACAAGTAGTCTATTCAGACTATTCTCACAGTACAAATATACATGAAATAAAAAATTGTGAAACTTCTAGTAATCGAATTGATAGTAGTAATGCTTGTGAAACTGGTATCGATTGTACTATGCGGGGAAGAACGTGAGTTCTCGATTCCGACCGTGGCGTCTATCCAGGCGTTTGTTGTGGAAACCAATGCATCAAAAGGCAAAAACATTATTTAACTCAGAACTTACAGTAAATTGCGGAGCCGCTGGGCGCGCTACGACCTCACTATCGGAAGAACTTTCCGAATCAGAATCCGAACCACCACCGGCGAAGAAACGAGACATTTTTCAATAGTTTTCCGAATACGGTTTGCCTAAAATACATCAAAGAAAGAAACTATTATTTGACGCTAGAGTAAAATAGACCGCAAACTATGTTCCAGTATTTTGAATGAAAAATGACTGTTTTATGGCTATCATTGACTTATAAATATGTACACATATACGTGACAAACCCCATTGTTATATATTATTCGCTAAATAATGAATCGACTCATAGTATAATCGAAATACTGCACAATAAGAAGCGTCGTTCAATCCTTTTGTGAACCAAAGCACAACCCTGTGGAAATCGTTTTCATCTTGAGTTTTGTATTCAACCGCAATAACCAATTGTAATAAAATCACAGTAACTAGAACTGTAACTGTTAACACATTTTCATAATTTGTTGAACTGAATTATTTTGATATAGGTACAAAATTACTATCCGAGCCTTCTATTGTCAGATTGTCTGGATATGATACACTGCGTGGCGTTTGTAATGTTCCCAAATGGGTACTTGCACAAAACTTCACGCGGCGAACGACAGTCCAAAGGTACGGCCGCGCCAAACGATACACCGCAATGCTCTTCACCCATAAGAATCAAGTAAACAGGGTGAAGAAAGCGCGGCGGTACCTTTCATGAAGGGTTCGCCGCGTGCAATTTTCAGAAAATCAGACAATATTAAACATTTTCTTGTATACGCGAAAGGTGAAAAAACGTCAACAATCATTTTTTAGGTTAGGATATCTCGCCCGTAATCTGTCTCTCTCTCATTGATCATGCGAAAGTGACGGACGGTGCCACGCAGTTTTCCACCGACATGAAAATGCTCACAAACAAGCTAAATGTACTCAAATCCATTGTATTTCACGTGAAAAACGTGAAGGGCGCATAAATTCAACAACTACACTAACTTTTTCCAACAACTTACAAGTATTTCCGAATGAAATTCACTGAAATAATTCACACCGAATCACTCATGGGAAAATCGATTTGACGTTTCTGAACAGAAAGGGTGCGCTTGCATCAGCGATGTGACGTCGCGGTTGTGCGCGTACTTCGCTATTTTCGCCCGTATTAAGGGAGCGTTTAAAAATTAATTACCCCCGAGGATTTTTATAGCAAATTCATACAAATTCAATATCAAATTTTCAAAACGACTTTTTTGCTTTTGTAAACAATGATGCTAACGTCGATTTGCCGAATTTGATAGCACTCCCACGCAAACCAACACCATCAGGAGGGTGAAACGCCTGTCATCCACGCTATAATGGCACTCTACTTAACCAGAGTCTATTATATAGAGTTGCGCAAAGAGGATCTTCTTACTCTTATTCTGAATGATGCTCTTGTTATTATGTTGAAAACTTTCATTTTTGTTCAACCCTTCAAGTGACTTCACGGGAGTGATCGCTTCTAAAGCTTTTTAATTCGATAACCAAAGTCACCTACAGAGTGCAAACACGTGAGTTTCTTGTTGCAACTTTATTGGGTGGGTGTAATGAAGTTTTTTGAAGCTGTTTCTAGAACAAATCTAATACACTTCAATTCATGAGTTTTAATTCGCCATAATAATCATCAGGCGATAACAATACTTCCGCCTTACCAACAATCATTTGTTTACTTTGCTCGATAGGTAGACGGTTTGACAGTTCAATAGGTAGATTTGGCTTCACTCTTTGCGTAACTCTATATATAATAGACTCTGTACTTAACATCGTTTTTGGTACCTAGTTTCTGGGTGGTATACCCGCATTCAGCTGCTCATTTTGGGTGATTGGTTCGTATACGCAGTTAGTGCTCATTATCGGCAATTAACTTTTCTCGACGAAAACTTGCAATTGGTTGAGGTATATATCGTGCCTTTTGTATCCAGCTTTCCATGCTAGCCATAATGGCGTCTGCCATAAATTATTCTGACAGTCTGATTCCGACGCTGATCTAACTCAGAGTCTATTAAATATATATACAGTGATCGTTCGCTAATTGGGGCACGACCTCACCCCAACTAGCGAATGCCGTTCGCTAATTGGGGCGTTTTGACAAGCGTCAATGTTGTTTACTTTTTGCATTGAACAAAGGAAAATTTTACGCGCCAGAAAATATCGATCCCGCCAAACACGGAAACAAAACGTCAACTCGTTTTTGACATCACATTCTGACGTTTAGCTGCTTTTTAATTGGGTTTCGCCCCAATTAGCGAACACCCAACTAAAAAGCGCCCCAACTAGAAAAACCCCAATTAGCGAACGTTCACTGTACACACTTAAAATTCTAAGTTTACCGACTGCCGAGAATCCAACAGCCGAGATATTGGTAATAATTTGATCGGTAATCGTTACCGAGATCTCGGCAAAAAATCAACTTTGCCGAATTTCGGCAAAATATTGACGAAATTTCGGTAAAGAAATTACCGATGAATATAGTTTTGTTGACCGCCAGTATACCAAGAAAAGCATCGTTCAAAAATTGCATATGGGATCAGTATGCTGGAGCTGGAGACTGCAACAAGACTGCTAATAAATAATCAATTAAACTGATGGAGGAAAAACTTTCAGTGAAAACAAATTGAAAATGAGGCAGTACATAAAATATAACAAAAATATCGAAAATAAGAATAGGTACATAATTCCAATTGATGTTTGGAGGGCAAAAAGTAAAACGTGATTTCTTAAATATTAATATTTTTTTGTCTTCCTTTTTACATTCTTTTCTCTTTAAAAAAAATTCTTTAAACTTTTTACTGATCGATCCGTAAAATCAATAAAATTTTACCGAAAGAAATGTTAATGTTTTATTTACCAACGTCCTGTAATTTTATTGACATATCGGTTAGTAAAATTACTGATAACATCGTCAATTTTTTGCCGAACAAACTGCAATTTTTGACAGTTCAGATTGATTTTTATTTACTGGGCGTTCGGTTATCAAAAAAAAAATACCGGGTTCATTACCGAACGTTCAGCTGTTTGAGAACCCGGTAAAATTTTACCGACTCCAGTGATCTGAGTTTACTGTGTACCTCTGAAAATAATCGAAACGCTCGATTAAAGAATTCTTGCACATGAATGTCAATGTATGTCCACTGTTTAATTCAAAAAGCATTTCTATTCTGATTAAACTGCTTTACCCTTTGAATTCAAGAGCTAAACACTTAAGAACTCATTCACCCGTCACTCTCCGATATCAAGTGTGTTGATTATTCAATTAAATTGGAATACACTTGGTTTCGCCCTACTAGTCAGCAACAGTGACTTCGAAGTGTAAAACACTTTCGATTCGATCGTTTTGGATTTGACAATAAAATGTTTTGCTGGCAACGTCATCAAAGTTAAATCCATACAATCGAAAGTGCTTTACACTTCATTAAATCATGTTCTGCTTTGAAAAAAATTAACTTGCAAAATGGGGCATCAGGAAAAGAACTTGAAGGGCAATCCAAGTTCTCAGTAACAAATAAGAATCAAAATGTTTCCAGAAGGTAAGTAAAATTGAAATCATAGAAACATATAGATTATTGTGGATATTTATCTATACAGTGATCGTTCGCTAATTGGGGTTTTTCTAGTTGGGGCGCTTTTTAGTTGGGGGTTCGCTAATTGGGGCGAAACCCAATTAAAAAGCAGCTAAACGTCAGAATGTGATGTCAAAATCGAGTTGACGTTTTGTTTCCGTGTTTGGCGGGATCGATATTTCCTGGCGCGTAAAATTTTCCTTTGTTCAATGCAAAAAGTAAACAACATTGACGCTTGTCAAAACGCCCCAATTAGCGAACGGCATTCGCTAGTTGGGGTGAGGTCGTGCCCCAATTAGCGAACGATTACTGTATATAATGCTGATCATTATTATCATTTCCCCATGAAAATTCAGATACTACGACCTAACATTAGCCACAATGATAGAGCAGATGAACATGGCTGGAGTGTATAAGGTATATAGATATGATTCACAAAAAGATATTTTAGTTACTAGATAAAGATTGTCGCTACTGTTCCCTTTGTTCTGCTGTCCGAAACATGTGTGGTACATACCTGTCAAATCGCATGGATTTTCCTTCTTTGACATTTAGCTCCCCTATCCTCGCCAGCAAAAGATGTTCCGGACAGCGACGACAGCGACAATCTTTATCTAGTAACTAAAATATCTTTTGATTCACAAAATACAATTTTCATTTTAATCATACTTTTAATATCTCTTTACAGTACGCTACAAATATTCTTCGAAATCTGAGGAATAATCGGTCCAAGATCATATCGGAAATGTGTATATTATTATATGCCAAAAAAAATTAAATAATAAACATTGAAAACATCGTTATTCAACCAAAAAGTTTTTCTATGCTATCTGCGATAATATTGATAAGAATAAAAATATCAAAAACATGGAATTGGAACAACTAAAACATTCATTTGCAAAGGTTTTTCTGTTTCAAACAAAGAACAATACTATTTGATTTCAATACCATAGCATTTGAAATACAATGTGGAAAACTGTTGTTATCATGTATAACAACACTTGTTCCGAAAGTGTTTTGCTGTTGAAACTAATATGTTGCGTGGTGAGTTACTGAAAGTGTTTCACACTCGAGTCTCACATGTTTGACCAGTAGGGCAAATCAAAGGGCGAAACACTTTATAGTCGCGTGTGTATTTTTTTGCGTGTATCGAGCAAAGATCGAACAAATGCTTGTTGGCAAAGATCGAACAAATGCTTGTTGGTAAGCCGGAAGTATTGTTATCGCCTAATGATTTATATGGCGAATTAAAACGCATGAATTGAAATGTATACATATTATAATCGATTACTCACGATTCATCTCGATTATTGAATCGATTAATCGTTGGGTAATAATCGATTCAAAATTAATCGATTATCACAACGATGAATCGATTAATCGAAGTAATCGATTAATTTGCGACATCTCTATGAGTGATCTACTTTCGACGCTGATCTGATTTCGGCGCTGACTGGTCGTACCTATAGGCAACAATTTTCACATTGTTTATTTACTTGCATGATGATAGTCACAACTCTACAAAACTGAAAGAAATTCAAAATTAGGAACAAACTATGATTTGAAAACTAACATTATTTTTATTAAATATCTTAGCTGTGCATATGCACAGCATATGTTTCGAAATGGACAAATTGATATGAAATTTGCGAAAAAGAATCCACGTGTCTTGGAGGGACTCGAACCCTCAACCTCCTACTCTCTAGATAGGCGTGATAACCCCTACACAACAAGACCACTTAAAGGTCACGTTTGCGGAAAAGCCATCAGAAAGCCATTTGAAGGCAATCAAACTCATCAAATGCTTTAGCCAAGCAAGCCTTTGGCACAGCAGAGTGCGATTGAATTCGCATTCTATACCGTCCCGCCAAAAGATATTTTAGTTACTAGATAAAGATTGTCGCTGTCCGGAACATCTTTTGCTGGCGAGGATAGGGGAGCTAAATGTCAAAGAAGGAAAATCCATACGATTTGACAGGTATGTACCACACATGTTTCGGACAGCAGAACAAAGGGAACAGTAGCGACAATCTTTATCTAGTAACTAAAATATCTTTTGTCCCGCCCAGTCCGTTGCTGGGGGGCATGGAGTGCGATCCTCTCGTTTAATAAACAATGTGCACTCGCTTGGCTGTGGATATACAACAGTAAAGCAAAATGTGGAGATTGGGCAAATCAAGCATCCGAAAGATATTCAATTTGCAAAAAAGAGAGCTAACCGCGGTGGAGGTTGGTACTCGGATTCTGATGGCTTTTCCGCAAACGTGACCTTTAAGTGGTCTTGTTGTGTAGGGGTTATCACGCCTATCTAGAGAGTAGGAGGTTGAGGGTTCGAGTCCCTCCAAGACACGTGGATTCTTTTTCGCAAATTTCATATCAATTTGTCCATTTCGAAACATATGCTGTGCATATGCACAGCTAAGATATTTAACAAAAAAATGGTTTTCGTACGGCCGAGTTGCCGAATAATATGCAATTAATTATTATTTTTATGTTTTAGATTGAAGAAACATTAGACGTAACTCTTCATATAAATTGTTCGAAAAATTATCGCCATGCCATTTTCAGAAAACACTACTGCCATCTATTAACAGAGTCGCGAGAAACACAGTCGACAATGATTATTTCCCATTTGACGTTTGCTCCTAACGCATACTTCTATATGAATCATCATCATCATCGTCTTTAACACATAAAACATTCAGCAGCATATACATTAATCAAATGTCAAAGCGATTGAACACTAGCGCCTCTCTTGGCACAATCGCGTAACACAGATGAATTTCAAATCAACCGTTAAACACGTTAACGATGTTGAAATGAGAAGTGTTACGTCTGTTTGTCTGTGCATGTACGCTACAAGGCGATCAATGTCTTTTGGTTTCAGCACCCAGATTGAAGAATTTCCGGGATGTTCCGCTGACAAGTGTGGTCAAATGTTAGCATAATGTGAAAATAAAATCCTGCAGCTAGAATGAAGAACTGATTGTAGATGTCGATGATAAAGTCCTCGGTAATTCCAGGACAGTTAAAAAAAAATTCCATTCTCTTGCTTTGCGTATAAGACATGCACACAAAGTTCTTGTGTTGTTCAAAGCGCAATGGAGCTCAATGCTACGTTGTTTCGCATATAACTCAAATGTATTGCATTCTCAAATTCAATCATAATTCTTTTATTACATGTTTAATTACGCAATGAAACAGTAGAAGTATTCACAATTCAATTTGAATAATTAAATATTATGTGCTAGTTACTTGGGTACACCTACTTTTTTTTCTTATTAATAAATTGAAATTTCAAAACTGCAAATTTTCCATTGCAGTATATCATCTAAATCCAAACTATTTCGTTGAGCATCAGGTACATAAAACGATCAGTTTCTTCGTATATTTTTTTCAAAGTAGATTTGTATTCTTAGGCTGTGACCCATTCCACCGATTCGTTTAACTTTTAGTTAAAATTTGACAGTTCGATGGTTATTTCGCCGTGGTTAAAAATAACCCTGCTCCGGAGCATGGATGGAATTGACAGTTCAATAGTTAAACTTTGTTCGCGAGAAAATTGGCGCTAAATCCATTTCGTTCCGAATAACTATCAATTATAGATAGTAGAATCTATAGATGAGCGAAAGCATGGCTGAGTCAATTTTTTTGCCCATGCACACGTGCATATGACGTCACAGCCCTTAACGTTTCCATTGAAATCGTAACGTCATGCTCGTTTGGAGACACGTTTGACAGTTCGTTTGGAGACAGAGGATTTATCTTCGCTCATCTATATATTTCACTATCTATACTATCAATCTGTCGAAGCTCAAATGGGTCGGCTTCGGAGTAAAATTTTAAACATCGAAGTGTCAAATTTTAACTAAAAGTTAAACGAATCGGTGGAATGGTTCACAGCCTTAGCATGCCCATCTTTACACGATTTAGAATAATGGTATTGGAATGTGTTTGAAATCAAAAACAGGTTTGTATATTTACAGAAAGAACAAATATTATTTTGTTGAAATCGCCACTTTGAAATCAATAAACAGATGATGTGTCTGCAAGTTGTACTCCCGGAATTTATCAAGGATTTGATATGGGCAGCAGGGACTATGTCCAAGGGCTTGACGATCCCTCCCCAGGCCATCTGCGAGTTGTGGCGCCTGCCTAGGATGTGGTGGGGTTTGACAGTGGGCCCTGTTAAACCTCTATAAAAAGCTGCATGTATCCGCAAGTAGGCTCCCCCAAAGCGACCGTGTGCCTCTCAAAGCGCACAAGCCCAAGTCCTGGTGTTAGGTGGGACGCTAAACAGCCCTGACACGACGGCCCTCCGACGAGACAGGAGGTTTGCGCAGGCCCAATAAGCCGCCTTTAAAAACAACTATTACGAACGACATAGAAGATAATACGACTCGATACAATCGGCAACGACTTAGGCGACGAATAAAGGATCACGATTGGAAGCTTGTAACATGGAACTGCAAGTCGCTAGGCTTCGCAGGTTGCGACAGGATAATTTACGATGAATTACATCCCCGCAACTTCGATGTCGTAGCGCTGCAGGAAATCTGCTGGACAGGACAGAAAGTGTGGAAAAGTGGGCATCGAGCGGCTACCTTCTACCAAAGCTGAGGCACCACCAACGAGCTGGGAACCGGCTTCATAGTGCTGGGAAAGATGCGCTAACGCGTGATTGGGTGGCAGCCAATCAACGATAGGATGTGCAAGCTGAGGATAAAAGGCCGTTTCTTCAACTATAGCATCATCAACGTGCACTGCACACATGAAGGGAGATCCGACGACGAAAAAGAAGCGTTCTATGCGCAGCTGGAGCAGACATACGATGGATGCCCACTGCGGGACGTCAAAATCGTCATCGGTGACATGAACGCCTAGATAGGAAGGGAGGAAATGTATAGACCGGTCATCGGACCGGATAGTCTGCATACCGTATCGAACGACAACGGCCAACGATGCATAAACTTTGCAGCCTCCCGCGGAATGGTAGTCCGAAGCATTTTCTTCCCCCGCAAGAATATCCACAAGGCCACATGGAAATCACCTAATTAAGTAACGGAAAACCAAATCGACACGTTCTAATCGACGGTAAACTCTTCTCCGACATCACGAACGTACGCACTTACCGCAGTGCGAATATTGAATCCGACCACTACCTCGTTGCAGTATGTCTGCGCTCAAAACTCTCGACGGTGATCAACACGCGTCGGAGTCGTCCGCCGCGGCTAAACATTGGGCGGCTGCAAGACGGTAGACTAGCCCAAGACTACGCGCAGCAGCTGGAAGTGGCACTCCCAACGGAAGAGCAGCTAGGCGCAGCATCTCTTGAAGATGGCTGGAGAGATATTCGATCCGCCATTGGAAGCACTGCAACCGCTGCACTAGGCACGGTGGCTCCGGATCAGAGAAACGACTGGTATGACGGCGAATGTGAGCAGTTAGTTGAGGAGAAGAATGCAGCATGGGCGAGATTGCTGCAACACCGCGCGAGGGCGAACGAGGCACGATACAAACGGGCGCGGAACAGACAAAACTTGATTTTCCGGAGGAAAAAGCGCCAGCAGGAAGATCGAGACCGTGAAGAGACGGAGGAACTGTACCGCGCTAATAACGCACGAAAGTTCTATGAGAAGTTGAACCGTTCACGTAAGGGCCACGTGCCACAGCCCGATATGTGCAAGGACATAAACGGGAACCTTCTTACAAACGAGCGTGAGGTGATCCAAAGGTGGCGGCAGCACTACGAAGAGCGGGGCAGCAGGGACTTTGTCCAAGGGCTTGACGACCCCTCCCCATGGCCACTGCGAGTTAGACCGGGACCATCGTCCCTAACCCCTAATCCCAAGGCGTCAAGCGACCCGTGCCGAGGGGATGCATGGCCAGGGGGGTGAAATAATAAGCTAGGCCTTTAACGGAGCCTGTGGGGTACCTGGGCACCCTCCACAGTAATTGTCCCTTACCGCGTTATGCTGGGCTCTGGCGTGGTGGACCTCTTTTCCCGAGCAACTCGTGGGACCAAAATGGAAAACCAAGTCAATTCTTCAATTAGTGGTAGTAGTGTAGGCGACAACCCCTTCGCAAGAGGTGGGTTGTTCAGGTCTCCGCCTAGGAGGCCAGAGGCAATAGTCGGCAGCTCAGTGCGCAGCGCCAGCGTGGGTCACTCAACCTTCCTCTCGGCTATAAAAACGCCGGAAGGGGTTATTGACGGCCCATGGCTTGTGAAGGCGATGAACCGCAAACGCGATGGGCTTTCGGCCTTCGAGGTGGCGACGGAACAGCTGGACGCCATCATCGACTTTGCGTCATCGAAGCATAATATCAGCAAGGACCTCAAGAGGAGCTTGCAGAAACTTCGAAAGTCGATGCTGGACGCCAAGCTGGAGAGGGCGGTCGGGACGGCCAAGTGTAAACCCGTGAAATCGGTGGAGTCGAGGTCTACCCAGACTGAGGCCCAAGGATTCGCGGACTCGGGCAAGGTCGAGTCGACCGAAGGCGTGCCAGCTAAGACGGTGGTGCCAAAGTCTACCCAGACTGAGGCTCAAGTATTTGCGGGTACGTCGGGGTGACTACTCCAACGGAGCAGACACAAAAACGGGGGAGACAGTCTCCAGGGATGAGCTCCTGGGGGCCGCTCCAAAACGCGGAGGGTTACTACCCCGAACAAGGGTAGTGGGGCTGGGAAGCTGAACCCCGGTCAGGTACCTCCAAAACCGGGGGAGGAAGGACCTGGAAAGGTCCGTCCACTCAGGCAAGACGGTGGTAAGGGGTTACGGCAGGCTGAAAGCTCTCAGCCGCACCAGACCAGGGAAATAGAGGGGAATGACGCCTCCTGGACCCTGGTCAAGAACAAGAGGAAACCGAAGACGTCAAGGGCCGAAAAGAAGGCCCAGGCGAATGAGGGTAGCAAGAAGTCTAGGGTAGGCGCCAATCGCTCCAGGGGCGATGCCCTAGTCATCACGGCGGACGAGGCTAAGTAGTCGGATGTTTTGAAGGCGATGAGGAGTGACGTCAAGCTCGGTGAACTCGGCGCCGACGTACGTCGAATAAGACGTACCCGGATGGGCGAGATGATACTCGAGCTGAAGCGGGGCGTCTCGCAAAAGGGCGCCGCCTACAAGAAATTGGCGGAGGAGGTCCTAGGCGAGACGGTCAAGGTGAGGGCACTCACGACGGAGGTGAATCTAAGGGTTAAAGACCTGGACGAGATCACTGAAGTCGAAGAGCTCGTCACGGCACTGCGGCGACAGTGTGAAGTGGAGACGCCCACCGCAGCCGTTCGGCTACGGAAAGGTTCGGCAGGGACGCAGGTAGCATTGGTTCGGCTATCTGCAGCGGACGCCTCCAAGGTAGTCAAGTTAGGGAGCGTCAAGGTGGGATGGTCGGTATGCCCTGTGCGCATATACGAGCAACCCGAAGTTTGCTTCAAGTGCCTGGAACCGGGGCACAAGCAATGGGACTGCAAAGGCCCTGACAGAAGCAATCTCTGCCGACGCTGCGGATTGGAGGGACATAAGGCACAATGCTGCACGAACCCTCCCAATTGTTTGATTTGTTCCAGCAAAGATGTGAACAGCAAGCACCCCATGGGGGCCTGATATGCCCGGCGTTTAAGCGTGCTGCAAAATCAAAGTGGAGGTAAAGCAGCTGGCTTGCTCGGCTTCGCCCGAGTGTTTGGTGTGCGCAGGTTTAGAGGAAACGGCGGAACACGTGTTGTTCGTGTGCTCACGGTTTCGCGCAATGCGTGACCACATGCTTGCCACATGTGGTCTGGACACTACCGGACAACCTAGTTCGGAGGATGTGTAAAGACGAAGTTGGCTGGAACGCCGTTTTATCGGCTATCGCCCAAATAGTCTCGGAGCTACACAGAAGGTGGCGCGTGGACTCAAGGATGGCTAGTTCAGGCGCAAATAAGAGGTGGTCCAAGGGATCGGAGTCGGCTTCATGGGTCATACCGGTGGTCATGCTCTGTGGTCGAACTCGATCCTTTTATCGAACAAGTGGCCGCGCGAAGAACAAGATGGTATCGTCGCTTTCGCGGCGTCGGTCAACCGGGCGGGTTCCGAGCTCGAGGACGGAAAGGGGTCCTCGTCAAGCCTGGGGCAGGCGTAGGCCTCGCGTCGGCAAGTCCCTCTGTGTGCTGGCGAATAGGCCCTATCGCAGAAAGGTCAATTTGGGGTGCACGCGGCATCATCATTCTTGATACCAGTCGTGCAGAGGGAAGCAGGCGCGAAGTCGATCTTGCCCACCTTCCGAGGACATAGGGCGTGGTAAGGCCACCTGGAAAGCCGGCAATGCGCTGGCACGATACCATGGTGTTCTTCTAAAAAAGCGAGTCACGATGTTCGATGCTGCAAGGACACGCAGCTAACCTCGAGGGTGCGTCATGCACTGGCCCCCCTTTGAAGCATTACTTTCTGGTTGTACCGAAGGGACGATGGGCTTGGCGGCAATGGAAACGGTTTAGCTGGTCGGGGATGCAGCCCTGCCTCCCTCATTGGAGGTGGCCCCTAACCCAGCACTTCCTGGTCAACCCAGGATGTCTGTTGAGCAGATTCCCCCTCCATTGTTTAGGAAGAAAGAAGAAAGAAGCACTACGAAGAGGAGGCGATATGGAAGACAACGGTGGCGGTATGGTAATGAACCTAGGAGCACGCGCGCAGGACATGCGACTTCCGGCTCCGAATCTCCAGGAAATCCAGGAGGAGATCGGCCGGCTGAAAAACAACAAAGCCCCTGGAGTTGACCAACTACCAGGAGAGCTGTTTAAACACGGTGGTGAATCACTGGCTAGAGCGCTGCACTGGGTAGTTACCAAGGTTTTGGAGGATGAGGTTCTGCCGCAGGAGTGGATGGAAGGTGTCGTGTGTCCCATCTACAAAAAGGGCGATAAGCTGGATTGTAGCAACTACCGTGCAATCACATTGCTGAACGCCGCCTACAAGGTACTCTCCCAAATTTTATGCCGCCGACTAACACCAATTGCAAGAGAGTTCGTGGGGCAGTACCAGGCGGGATTTATGAGTGAATGCTCTACCACAGACCAGGTGTTCGCCATACGTCAGGTATTGCATAAATGCTGCGAATACAACGTGCCCACACATCATCTATTCATCGACTTCAAAGCCGCATATGATACAATCGATCGGGACCAGCTATGGCAGCTAATGCACGAACACGGTTTTCCGGATAAACTGATACGGTTGATCAAGACGACGATAGATCGGGTGATGTGCGTAGTTCGAGTTTCAGGGGCATTCTCGAGTCCCTTCGAAACGCGTAGAGGGCTACGGCAAGGTGATGGTCTTTCGTGTCTGCTATTCAACATCGCTTTGGAGGGAGTAATACAAAGGGCAGGGATTGACACGAGTGGTACGATTTTCACGAAGTCCGTCCAGTTATTTGGTTTCGCCGACGAGATTGATATCATGGCACGTAACTTTGAGAGGATGGAGGAAGCCTACATCAGACTGAAAAGCGAAGCCAAACGGATTGGACTAGTCATCAACACGTCGAAGGCGAAGTACATGATAGGAAGAGGCTCAAAAGAGGTCAATGTAAGCCACCCACCACGAGTTTGCTTCGGTGGTGACGAAATTGGGGTGGTAGAAGAATTTGTGTACTTGGGCTCACTGGTGACTGCCGAAAATGATACCAGCAGAGAAATTCTGAGACGCATAGTGGCTGGAAATCGTACATACTTTGGACTCCGCAAGACGCTCCGATCGAATAGAGTTCGCCGCCGTACCAAACTGACAATCTACAAAACGCTCATTAGACCGGTAGTCCTCTACGGACACGAGACCTGGACGATGCTCGTGGAGGACCAACGCGCACTTGGAGTTTTCGAAACGAAAGTGATGCGTACCATCTATAGTGGGGTGCAGATGGCGAACGGTACGTGGAGGAGGCGAATGAACCACGAGTTGCATCAGCTGTTGGGAGAACCATCCATCGTTCACACCGCGAAAATCGGAAGACTGCGGTGGGCCGGGCACGTAGCCAGAATGTCGGACAGTAATCCGGTGAAAATGGTTCTCGACAATGATTCGACGGGAACAATAAGGCGAGGTGCACAGCGGGCAAGGTGGATCGATCAGGTGGAGGACGATTTGCGGACCCTCCGCAGACTGCGTGGTTGGCGAAGTGCAGCCATGGACCGAGCTGAACGGAGAAGACTTTTATGTGCAGCACAGGCCACTCCGGCCTTAGTCTGATAATAAATAAATTGTCTCAGGGTAAACATTTGATCCGACGTTGATCGGCCCTCACAAAAACCTGCTTGGTATTCGCCGACGAAGGACTCTTCAAGCGGTCTCAATCTGTTGAACAGAATACGGGACATAATTTTGTACGCCGAACTAAGGAGGGTTATTCCTCGGTAATTGGCGCAGTCCAGTCTGTGCCCTTTCTTAAATAGAGGGCAAATGAGGCCGTCCAACCAGCTAGCAGGCATTTCCTCGTCTTCCCATATTTTCGACATAATATGGTGCAGAACTTCATAAAGGTGCTCACTGCCGTGTTTGAGAAGTTCAGCCGGGAGCTGGTCCTTCCCCGCAGCCTTATTGTTTTTCAGCTCTTTAACAGCTTTTTTAACCTCATCTAGTGTAGGTGACTCCACAGCTTGTCCATCGTCGCTAATATTTATTCTGTTCACCGATGAACCGTCACTTCCACAAACAAAGTCTCGGAGTGTTGCTTCCACCTGGCAGCCACTTCGGTTTTATCTGTCAGCAAATTCCCTTGTTGGTCGTTGCACATGACGGGAGATGGCGCTGTCTTTCTCCGCACGCCATTGACAGACTCATAAAACCTCCGCATATCGTTCTGCTCCATTTTTCCTGCGCCTCACTAATAACTTGTTCTTCGTACTCTTTTTTCTTCCTGCGGTGGGTTCGTTTTTCGGCTGCTTTTGCTTCCTTGTACCGATCTCTATTCGATCGGGTACCCGACACCAACATCCGGCTTCTGGCAACGTTCTTCTCGTCTGTCACTCTCTGACACTCCACATCGAACCAACCCGTCCTGGGTCGCCTCTGTGCAGTGCCTACCACTTCTCGTGCTGTTGTGCTCTCCGCTTCATGGATCGACTCCCATAGATCGTTGATGTTGTCGCTAACGTTGATTGCACTTATCCGTTCGTCGAGCTTCTGACAACCGTGATCGAATATTACTGACAACTAGGTAGTGATCAGAGTCAATGTTCGGACCCCTGAATGTCCGCACATCGATAATATCCGAGAAATGGTGCTCACCATACTGCCTGCAATCGCATAACTGTCACATGTGAATAGGAAACTTAGCAAAGATGGGACAACTATGCGGTTACAGGGAGCATGATCATGGGTAGGACAATGCATTGACTGTCCCACCCACAAAAATTTGTGCGTTAGGCATGTCCCACTTGTCCTACCGACTCTTGGCGCTACTGATTATCAATGGATGCATATTTTTCAAAATTCAAAAGCTATAGGATTTTTTCAATTTCCTAGTAATGGATGCTTCTTCAGTTTGGTGCATCTATTTTTTCAAGTATTCATAAACCAAACGTTTCCGAGAATACAAACGGTAATATACGAACAAATTATCTATCTGCAGGGTGTCCTACGAAAGGCTGAAATTGATGGGATAAAATGAATCCATACGATATGTTGTACCAACTATGTTGAGTGGTTGGATAGTGAATAATGTTTGAAGAATAGAGAATGATGAATTAAAAATAAAGAATAATAAATAAAAAATAAAGAGTAAAGAGTAAAGAATAAAGAATAAAAATTACACAGAGAAGAAGGAAGAAGGAAAGAAGAAGGAGGAAGACGGAAGAAGAGAGAAAGAAGACGGAAGAAGAAAGAAAGAAGACGGAAGAAAAGAGAAGGAAAAAGGATGAAAGATTGAAGAAAGAACACAAAAGAAGGAAAAAGGGACAAGTAAGATAAAGATGGAAGAAGGAATAATGATGAAGCAAGAAGAAACAAGGAAGAAGGAAGATAGAAGAAGGAGAGATAAAGATGGAAGAATGAAGAAGGAAGAAAGAAGAAACAAGAATGAAAAAAACCTGTAGAAGAACTATGCATATGCGAAATTGTTAGATTCTTATATAAAAACCCATTTTGATTCACCGAGTAGTGATACACCAACTTTATATGGGGCTTATGTGGTTCGATGCACCATTTTCTTCATAACTTTTATACGCAAAGTTCGTTATCAAATTCAATAGTGATCAACAAGGCTTTGTCCCCCGTCGAATAAAACTTGTGGCGAGAAAATCGGTTAAATATTACTATACGAAAAGTTGTCCAATGTTTTTCTTAGCTTTTGTGCACACATATACACATACATACACACGGACAGACAGACATGTGCTCAATTCGGCGAGCTGAGTCGATTGGTATATAGCACTATGGGTCTCCGAGGCTTCTTTAAAAAGTTCGTTTTCGGAGTGAAATGACAGCCTTGCGGTGCAACTTCGTTGTACGAGAAAGGCAAAAAGAAAAATAAAAAAGTAAAAGAAGAAGGAAAAAGTGAAAAAGGAAGGAAAATGAAGGAAGAAGAAAACATGACGAATAAAGAAAGGAAGTTAAAGAAACAAGGGACAAGGGAGAAAGAAAAAGAAAGGACGAAAGAAAGGAAAGAAAAGGAAAAGGAAAGAAGGATGAAGGTAGAACGAAGAAAGAATAGAGAAAAAGAAATAAGGAAAAAGAAAGGAGAAACTAGAGAAAGCGATAAGGTAGAGGAAAGAAGACAGAAAGGGAGGAAAACCAAGGAAATAAAAGGAAGAACGAAGAGAAAAAGAAGAAAAAAACAAGGAAAAGGAAGAATGAAATAAGAAAGCAAAAGAAATGAATGAAGAAAGACAGTGGAGTCGCGTAACCTCACTTTTTACCTGTGCATTAACACAAAAAATGAAAATTTTGATATTTTGACAGCCCAAATGGAAAATAAAATTATCATATTTTGACAGGAAAATAAAATTATCAGAGTCGTTTAAACTAATCAACATCTAGTTATTCTATGCATTTCCGTAGACCAATTCCTTAAATTAAGTCCAGTGCACAGGTAGATTGGGGTTAGGGAAACGCCACTGAAGAAAGAAGAAAAAAACAAAGAAAAATAAAGGAAGAAAAAAGAAGTAGGAAGAAGAAAGAAGGAAAAAGGAAGGCAGAAGAAGGAAATAGGAACAAGGAGGAATTAAGGAAGAACTAAGAAGAAAGGTAGAACGAAGAAGCAAGAAAAGAACAGGAAGAAGGAACTAGGAAGGGTTGAAGGAAGGAAAAAAAAATAAAAAATGGAATAAAAAAGAAGAAAAAAGAGAGAAGGAAGTAGGAAGAAAGAAGGAAGATTAAAGAAGAAAAAAGAAGGAGAGAGAAGAATAAAGAATAAAAAATAAGAAAGTAATCTTGACAAGAATCAAAAACCAAGAACAACAAAATCTTGTTCCTTTCTATGTTACTTCAAAATTTTTTGAGCTGTGTAGACTAAAGAATAAGAATTCCGTATAAAAATTGAAAGACAACAAGAAGTCGCAAGAAGGTTGCGGATCAGTTTTGTTTTTAGCCCCTGTTAACGTCAAATGTGAATTCTTCCTATTGTTATTTCAACCTTGTCTGAGATTTTTACTTTTTCAGGCTTATGAGTTTTTAGCCTTATGTGATTTAGACTTACGTGGAAGACCCCTATCTGCAAGATCAAAGTCATAAAAGAATTAGCGATTTCGGATAAAATTTAAACACCAAAAGTTTAATTTTATACTTTTATTGAATATTATAGTATTTAAATGACCACTTTCTTACACATAATCCAGGTTTGCTTTTCACGTAGACGAATACAGTCATGTCTTCCTTTGTTGTTTCACAAAATATATATGCTTCTAAGCCATTCTAAAGTAAACAAATTATGTCACACTGATACGAACTAATTGTACCTGATATAAAAAAAAAGAAAAGCCACTTTTTTATGTTCACCTAAATAGCACTTTTGATACTATGTATGAAAATATAACAAACTCAAACGATTGAAACAATAACAAATTTCATAATCGCTGTTCAAGATATCTGTACTGTTCTTTGAGATTTTTTAGAAAATATGGAACCTTGGTTTGCAATAAGCGGATTGCTTTGTCAGTAAATATCAAAAAATGATTTTCCCAAAATTTCGTTAAAATTTTCCGGATTTGTGTGGGCAGGAAAACAGTGATACTTAAAATAGATTCACATTATAGATATTCTTACCGATTAAACCGTATCTATTCAATAGTTGATACTTGTGTGTTTAGGCGTAATCATCCTTCGAGTCGTTCTTCTTCTCGGACGTCTGCCATGTGAGGCGCGATTCATAAAACTTGATAACAACCTGCGGACACTTGACGTTGGCTTGCTTTGCCGGTACGAGATCTGCGTTGGCCGCGTCCTTCCACTTCATCAAAAACATCAGCTGCCCATTATGATCAGTGGCACCTGCAAATTGAAGGGAAGAAGATTATATTCGAGTTCTCAGAACAATGTTCTTTGAAATCATTACCAAGAATTTCCTCAGGCTCCAAGCCCCGGTCGAAACCGATTTTCTTGTCTTCTCCACCGGTGGACTTTCTCTTTGCCGAGGGTGCTTTATCGTCTGCCGTAGATTTGCGGCCTTTTTTGCTTGAGCCTTCTTCTTTAGCTACATTGGTAGAGAATATTGGACGCAAGAATATCAATATTTTGCTGGAGACAATTGAATGCAAGTCGAGTGAAATTACCTTCCTTTTCCTTCTTTTTTCTCGTTTCTTCATACGCTTGGATCAGATCTGGACAGTCTAGATTCTCTTCCGGTTCCCATGTGTTGTCGTTCGATGAGTAGCCCTTCCATTTTAGATAGTATTCCACCTTGAATAAAAATCTACATATTGTAGCCAAACAAATGTTATCAATAGCAATACGTGCGTTACCTTTCCATTGACAACTCTCCTGTCGAGAATCTTTTCAACGGAGAATTCGCCTTCCTGTTCTACTGGTCCGTCGTTTTTGGCGGGTGCCTTCTTGCTCATGGCTGTTTATGATGTTTTATGCTGTAAAGATTTAACAAATGTTGATTGCCATTAGATGGAGGGGCAAGAAATTAGGTTCTTGGGTTTGGGACACATAATAATAGTTTTCAACCCTCTTTCAACCCTTTACCAAGACTTTTTTTAAACATTTCAATAGGAAAAAATCATCTATGTAAAAAAAAATGCTAGAACAAAAGTTATTTGGCATAGCTAAAATTGGTGGAAAACGATAAAAAAGTTTTTGATTGTAAATCAATAGTTGCATGATTGTGTTCAATAGTTTCACTATTTTTCAGGGATTTAATCCTAAAGACAAAGAGCAAGTCTCTCACTTATCATCTCTGTATACATATACGATATGTAGCATACCGCGAGAAACTTTTTTCGCAAGCTGTCATGATAGAGAACTGATTCGGGATGTTATACCGGATGATAAATTTCTTTTACAAAGCTCCAAAAGTGGGGAGCACTGGCGCTGATGATCAAGTTCAACTTGTTCTACACAGCTGTGCAGTAACCAACACGAAAGGAGCGAAAACAAAGCGAAAATCACAATTTTTCTGTGGGGGCTGCCTATCCGATTCTGTTTTTTCGCACTTGTCTACATGTTTGATAAATTTGTTATCATGGCTTGTTATGATTCGGAACAGTTTTTGCCTCTCTTTTATCGTTGTTCGTTATCTATTGAGGGCGATTTCTGCAAACCCTGCTATTTTTACTTAAAATTGATTATATTTGCAGTCTAATGAAACCATAAAGTTGTGTCAAATATTGCTTTTTGTTGTTGAAATAATTCGATGAATGTAGGAAGGTGCAAAATTCGATGGAGCTCTACAGCTACCATGGGTAGGAAAGGGTTGAGATTTATATATATATATATATATATATATATATATATATATATATATATATATATATATATATATATATATATATATATATATATATATATATATATATATATATATATATATATATATAGGCCTCACTGCCTATAACCGCAAAGTTGTCCCACCTTTGCTGGGTTTCCTTTTCATTCAGGACATTTATGCGATAACAGGTAGTGCAGCAGTGGATAAACCCCCCGCCCCCTCTAAATCCGGCCCTGACAATAGTGTTGGTCTCTCACTGCATCATGTATTCTGCATGTGACAAATGTGCGAAGCTAGTTAAAGCCGATGAGGAACCCGTCACATGCATAGGCTTCTGCGACAGGATGGTCCATTAGTAGTGCTCTGGCTCAAACCCAAAGCTGGATAAAAACTTCGTAAACGTGCTTCTGACCAGTCCGAACCTATTCTGGATGTGTGACGAATGTGTGAAATTGAGGAAGTGTGCTCGGTTCAAAACCACCGTCTTGTCGTTTGGAGACGCGATCAATTCGATCACTCAGAGTCAGTAGTTAGCCCACGCGGAACTTAGAAAATAGTTAGGGAAACAAGGCGAGCTGATTTTTTTTTTCGAGAGTTGACCAGTTGTAGTCTTAATAGACTGGTATCTCGGCTGGGCTCTCCATGTGATACACAATACTAGCAGACGACTCAAGCTATGTTGCTCACTAGGTCACTGCGGTCTGGGTTCGTATTGTGATCATACCGATACATTTCCCTTCCCGCAGTATGTCAGTTTAAAAACAAATAATAATAATAATGAAAGCTCATCACGCGCATGAATGTTTTCCGAATAATTAACATGTAAAGTTGATTTAATGTTTTCTTGGAGCCGACATTCAATACCGAATAGTAGTCTATGTTGACAACGGGTGGTACTGATGCCATCTCCAAGTAAAGGCCGTTCTACAGCGATTAACGCAACGGCGCATCTTGACAGTAATTCTGTATTCTCTGTCAAAACGCGTCACCGCGCCCACCACCGCAGCCGAGCCATAACACTTTGATGTAATGTGATGGGATCATACTAGTGGACTTTGTTTCAACATGGAATAATTTAAATGGTATCGTAAATATACAATAAATTAATTTAAGTACTATTGCAATAAATCGACATATTAATCTGAGAGCTTCCATTATTTTGGCGGTTGATCAAGATTATGGCGTCATATCCTTTACAGTACTGTCTGATATCATAAATTTCAGTAGTCAAATGGTCATGTTCTATTCCGCTCTTCAAAATTCAAGTCTTTAAAGTCTGGTCCAAGATTCAGTTATCAATGGTATGGTAATGCTTCATTGCGTCTATTTCCTAGCTAAATGAATGAATTTTACGATTATGAAGCATTGATTTATATGAATAACATCATTAAAAATATGTACTACTCGTTGGATAGTCATTTCTATTATTGTGAGTTGTATAATTAATGTAAAACACTACTTGTCTTCTATATTTTAGATCTGTTATTGTCATTGTGTTGTTGTCGGTTGTCTGTCTGTTATGTTTCAACATAAAGGTCTTTTATAACTTTGTCTTATTAGTGTTTTAGTCATTGTTAGATACAGTATGTATAAAACTACAAAAGAATTGTTGAGTATTGCCTTACAAATCCTATGTCCTTCTTCTATCTATCAATATCTGATTTCTCCTTTTATCAATCTCTTTTTCTCTTTTATAATCTCAACCTCCACTTTTTTCTTCTGTCTCTCTTCTATCTCAGATTTTCAATTTAATATTTTTCTATCCAATAGTACAGTAAACTTCTACCTTGGCTGCTCTAAACCATTTCTGAAACAAAAATAAAAAAAATAAAATTCTGTTTAATTACTGAATCTAAAATGTTCAATATTATTATTTCATTTTGTGATCAATCTATTTTTTTAATCCTACGTTTTTTGACTGATTTCTGGTTTGCTATGACATTACTATTTTGAATTTTTCAACCTGATGTAAATCCTGATAAGTCTAAACAGTTCTCCACTCCCAATTGAAAACATTCTGAAAATTGAATGTCTCTAAAATACAAAGTAGACTTCTCAATTTCAATCTATATTACAACCTATCCTATCCTACCTATGGCCACGCGATGGCTTCGCTACTTCCAGTTGACGAGAAATTGATTAATTTCCCGACCCCTTGGAGAGTGCTAATGAGCCCTAGCGGATCCTCCATGTAAAGAGCTATACCTGATAAGTATGCCGGGACATACGATCAGGGGCTCAGTCTGCAAAGCAGCCGATCCACTGTGAATCGTTAGAGGCGCACTGAAGTGCTCCAAATGTGATATGATACACAGATGAATATTATCTTCAGTACCGTCAACCCCCGTGACCTTGGCTAGGGAACAATGATACATTGTCGATCGCGAATGATTAACGATAATTATCTTTAATTTATGGTACGTCCACACAGTGAAAAATCAAATACAAAACAGAGCAACGACGTCTACGTGGTACTGGGTACGAGGACAACAACACAACCGCTTAGTGAGTCATCCTGGCAACTCATCGGTTGAGCAATTGTGGGTCTCTGTAACTACTGCTGATGCCACTCTCTTCATTTGCTTTCTCTACATCCCTCCCGATCGAATCAATGATGCGGAGTTGAACGACAGTCACCTCGCTGCGCTTAATTGGGTGGTCTTGCAATTAGGACCAAAGGACAAAATGATTATCCTCGGTGATTTTAACTTGACTGTTAACAATCAATTGGCAGCGCCATAAGTCGGGATTTCTCTTCCCGATTGCTTCGAGATTCCTGATCGGTCAGACGCCTCGTTTGCTGCTTGACGTGTATGCACAGCTCGACTGAACCAGTTGAATTATGTATAAAATGAAAACAACCGAATAATTGACCTGCTCTTCGTCATCAACGAACTCCACGAGAGCTGTTCTGTTATACAGGCCCCATCAGCGCTCGTCAACATTGTCAGACATCATCCCCCCGTCCAGATGCAACTCAAGATAAAACCGCTCCATAACTTCAACGAGCCGTCAGAAAGCATTTGACTTGCATACGACTTTTACAAGGCCAATTTTAACGGGATGGATGCCTTTTTTGTTCAAGTTTACCTAGCTGCTTCGACCATGTCAAATATACTACTTTACGCCATCGACCAATTTGTTCCCGTGAGATCCATACCAGAACCGGTCAAACCAGCCTGGTCTAATGTTCATCCTTAAATTCATTTTCATTTTCATTTTGCAGCGTTTGGTGGGGCAATGAGTGCGCAAGTCAATCCAAGGCCGATAATAGAGAGGGTAATGGCAGAAGAGTCCTTGCAGACCACTTGAACGCCATGGGGTAGGATAAGGATGGAGTGAAGTGAGGTTCGGATTTGGCATCGACTCGACACTAATGCTTCTTCTTCTTCTTATTGGTATTACATCCCCACACTGGGACAGAGCCGCTTCGCAGCTTAGTGTTCATTAAGCACTTCCACACTGCGAGGTTTCTAAGCCAGGTTACCATTTTTGCATTCGTATATCATGAGGCTAGCACGATGATACTTTTATGCCCAGGGAAGTCGAGACAATTTCCAATCCGAAAATTGCCTAGACCGGCACCGGGAATCGAACCCAGCCACCCTCAGCATGGTCTTGCTTTATAGCCGCGCGTCTTACCGCACGGCTAAGGAGGGCCCTAAACTCTAATGCAAAATGTAATTAAATGCAAACTAGTCAATGATCAAATGTTAAAATGATAATTTCAAAAATTCTAGTACAACGTTTTCTAGTTTTTAAAGGTAACGTTTAATACGCAATGTCTTCTTCTTTTGTCATATAGTCATATAAGTCATATTATAGTCCAATTATAAGTTATTCAATTTGTTAGCTTAATGTGACCACATTGAAAATATAAAAAATATTGCGTATTAGTGTTCTATTTTATAACTTTTATTTATGCAGAATGAAAATTAATTACCTTTGTTTGCTCTGGGTGTAGGGTAGGCGTCAAATCACTTTGTTTATCTAAGTCATTGTTTGCTCTTCGACGTGAGGCATAACAAAATAAAACTGGCACCACGTTCCTAGTTTTGAAAAAACTTCTACTCAGTGAATCTGAATCCAGCAGTCGATTCCCTACGAATGTCTTGAATACATTGTTTTTCAATAAATGCCTAGCTAGCTAAATGTAAGCGTGTCTACGACTCAGCGGCACAGAGAATGCACCAGAAAAGTATTGCCGAAAAGAAGAAAACCCACATCATTATCACTGATGAAAAAGGCCTCCGCCTGACTGCACTACCATTCAAGGCTCCAAGACACGATGTCCGTTGGATCACATGCACATGCGTTAAATCAATGCGCCAATGCCAGATATGTGACGCGGCACCAAACAAAAAAAGTCAACATGTGATACCACCACGATAGGATATGTCTTTGGTTGCCATATCAGTGCTAATGGCGTAAGCCCACCCATCGCGGCAAGATCACATATCCGAGGAAAGGGAATGTTCATCCTTAAATTCTGAAAAGAGTGAAACGCGCGGCCCTCAGACAACACAGCATTTATCGTACGAGCTCTAAAAATCTGGCTATATCAAGGCCAACTCCGAATATTCCGAAAACATAAAAAAATCCGTTTCCAAGCTATTTGAGTTGATTGTTCTTGGCGAATTGACTTCAAGCTACGCCCATTACATTCCAAACGACCAGCACGGATTTATGCCCAAACGTGAACGACCACTAACCTAGCGTGCTTCACTTCCTTTGTAATGTGAGGACCCCAACTACTTAAATTCCTTCTGGGGGATTCGTCACAGTCTTTTATGCGGAGTCGGTTTACCTAGGCACCGATCCGCACAAGAAAAAATTGTATACACACTGCATGACGAAAGAGATCGCAAGTATTGTATCTGTATTTGCGATGTCGAAGCAACTCTTCCCTACTGTATGGAAAAAAATTACCCTTAAAGTTATTTGTGACAGTTTACTAACACTAGCAGGCATCGACTTCCTCCGCACCTTTATTAAAACTCATCAACTTCAGCTAGTTATAAGATCACTACCACACAGATAGCAAGCTACCACTTCAACTCAGAAGAGGCTCTGCCGTCAATTAAGTTGACCGCTTGTATAGGAAAATGCCAGAGCTGCCAGTCTTCTTGATAAAGTGGTCTTCGACATCGTTCAAATTAAAAAGTGTTCAAAACAGCAAATAGAGCAGCCAGAAACCGGTTCATCTGATGCTCATAGGGTCTGTCTCATTTGGAGAATTTAAATTAAAAGTGATATTTCAATAATTATCGTAGAGCAAGATTAATTTTTACTGTCACTTTTAAGTTTAATTCTCCAAATGAGACAGACCAATAGAGTAACCAGAAGTTCAAATTAAAAGATAAACCCCGTTAATATGAATGAGGTACCATTCAAATTATCGGGGGTCCACGGTACTCAAACGCTCAAACGTCAGAATTTCTTTGGGGTTCATTTTGCATTGGTCCATTCATAGCAATCAATGGGAGCAAAAAATGCAGCTGATTCTGTTCTGTCAAAACGACACGAATATCGGGGAAATATGGGCCGCCTAAGGAAATTGTTCCAAAAAACGCAGAAAAGCTCTAAAAATTAACATTCAGATGTATTTGACTTATACTAGGGAGTGTTACCTTTCATATTACGTCGATGAATGATGAAAAATGTGTTAGAAAATTGTTGGAATGCACTTTTAAAAATGTATTGATTTTAATGTGTATTCCCGACTGTACGGGACAATATGGCCCACTAATATGGGACTAGATTTTTAATATATACTAGTTTATTTGTGGACGCAATAGCGCCCGTGGCAAGTGTTTTTTTTTCAATTTTCAAGAGTGATTTTCTGCATTTAAAAAAAATCAAAATTTTCAACGTCTGTTGTCTGTGATTTTTTTTTATCAAATGCTGTGTCTGGTTGTCTAAGGTTGTCACTGGTTTTGTTTTCAGCATCTGATAGTAAAAAAGAATTGAAGTGTCAAATATTTTATTCTTTCTGAGAATTTCCCCGCGTGCTGCGTCTGGTTGGCTAGTCACCGGACAGACAAACAGGGCTATTATATATATGATGGCAAGCTATGGCAGATTGGCAGATCCTTAAACATATTTTAAAAAAATATCAGGTCAAACACCATCTCTTCGTTGATTTCAAAGAGCCACATGACAGTATAGATCGGGTGCTACGGAAAATCATGGACAAGAAAAGCTATCCCGGGAAGCTTACAAGATTTATAAAAGCAACGATTGATGGTGTGCAAAATTGTGCGAAGATTTCTGGCAAACACTCCAATTCTCGGGTACTTATTCAAAACAGGGTGGCCAGTGAATTTTGAATTTCAAATTCCCGCTTATTTCCCGGTTTTCTCCCGGTATTATGGGAAATTTCCCGGTACAAAAAATATAAGTATTAGACAAAAAATCAAAAACCCACGAATTCATAAATATTAAAAATAGAAAAGAATTTCCATACAAAAAATTATACTGCAACTGCAAAATTAAATGTAGAAGAGTGATTTTTGCTGGCTAAATAATACTATTTCTTTACTTAATTAGTTTGATTTTTTTATTCTAGTAAGTATGAACTCATGACAAATTATTTAGACATTGCTATAATAGAATAATTCTGCATAAAAATATCGAAAAATATAAAAAAATAAAATGTTTAAATATCTCCTCTGTATCGCATTTATTCAAACCATTCAACAATTTGATAATAAACCCAATTTTCTAAGAACATGTGTACAATGTTCTATTAATCGAAAGTCCATATTCTTGTTAACGTTTGTAAGTATAGTTCGTCCGTAAACAAGAATACCGAACCTAAACCTCATATGATGTTACGAATTAATATAATGTGTAACCGTGAATCAAATTTCCATCGTCACAACTCTTTGATGCATCATGAGGATCGTGAAAGACAAATTTGATTTTTTTTTGTGGAATACAAGATTATTGTTGAAAATGAAGGTGGAAAAACGCTTTTTTGAATGGCTTTGGAAATGTTTCAATATTTGAAATAAAAGAGAAGGAATGCCAAATATTTTTATTTGGACAATCGAGTGGACAAATCGAATGGATAATTAAAAATTAATGAAAGTTCAAATCAGATTTAATACAAAAAAATCGATGCAATCAAAGTTTATTGCTCATGTTCCGGGTATAAGTAACCCGGAGGTGTAATTAATAACTCAACTTTGGTGACGATTAATCCTCGATTGAATGGGGTATCTAGGGTCTTCATAAATACATGATCTACTTTAGAAATTTGTAAACTTTGAAATAGAATGGAATGAGTAAATGAGTCGACCAATAATGATGTTTGAGACTACTGCAACATTTTTTACAAAGAGACAAATGCAGATTTGAAAATTTTCCCGGTGGTTATTTAATTTCCCGCATATTTCCCGACATTTTCCCGGTGATTTTCAATTCCCGGTTTTTTCCCGGTTCTCCCGGTTTTCCCGGTTCGCTGGTCACCATGATTCAAAAGGACGTATGTGATTTTGTAAACAAAGATTCAAACGTCGATTCGTCCAATCTGATGGCACTCCCACGCAAACCAACACCACCAACAGGTAGCCCAAGGCTTCCGCTACCAGTCTGTGGTGATGGTTTGCGTGGGAGTGCTATCAGATTGGACAAATTGACGTTTGAATCTTTGTTTACAAAATCACATACGTCCTTTTGAATAAGTACCAGAATTGATTAATCCCGCCGTGGATTACACGGTGATAGATTTTCGTGCCCTTTGATCAATATTACGATTTTCAACCAATCCAATCAATTAGGGGGAATGACGGCTTTGGCAGGTTTTGTTCTATTATTGTTAGGGGGTTTTTTTTATTACTCAATTATTCTCAAATTTGGCCTAAACATTCTTAGCATATTAAAGAATATTGTGGCCAAATTTCATAAAATTTAGTCGACAAAAACCCCCCTGACAATAATATAACAAAACCTGCCAAAGCCGTCTTTTCCCCTAGTCTGCTGGTGAACGATCAGTAGAACCGACTAAAGCGTGAGCCAACAGAAGCTGGACTGGCAGTGAATGCATCGAAGAAAAAGTACATGCTAGTGGGAGTAACCGAGTACGACAGGGACCGCCTAAGAAGCAGTTTTACGTGTGACGTTTATATTTTCGAGGTATTGGACTGGACAACAATGTTATTCTTGCAATACGAATGCGCATCATCTGTAAAATTTTTGTCTATTATGGGCTGCAAAAGAAACTCTGATCAAAGAACATTTCATTAAAGCTTCGGTCTGATCCGCAAATTAAAATACAATTAAACGTAAAATGACAGTTCGAAGACTGTAAAATCCCCCGGTCAAAATAATGGCTGGTGCTACCCAGCAAGACTAACAAAAAATCTATCAAAAATGATTCAATATTTGTCAAAAGTAACTGTCATTGAACTGTAATTTTTAAGTTTATTTTGATTATAATTCGTGATTTTAATTTAAATTAATTGATGTTCGTCTGGTACCAAGAAAACGCAGCCTACCCCTATGGCATTATACCATTTTCAGTCTCTACTTTTTGATAATGATCATAAAAAGAATTTTAAGGTTTGCAGTACAGAAAAAAAATTAGTTTTGTTTCAAATAGCAGAAAAAAGGGAACCGAAGCGACAATCTTTATCTTGTAACTAGAATATCTTTTCACTATAGGCCCGCAAAAAAATCAAATGAGGCACCACTGGCTTCAAGGAGAGAGCAGTATCGGCGTTGGGATTCCCAAAATTTTGAAAAGGAAATTAAAGGTCCTGGTTGATAAATAAGCAATAAAAGTATTGTATTTACGCTTATTTGCAAACGGAACAAACAGTACAAATTGAGGGAATAAGCTTTTAAATTATATTTACCTGTAATTTGAGACAAAACAACAAACTTGTGGGTGTAAATAACCGAGACTCTGCCCTGTGGCCCTTCTTCGAGTATCAATACATACGCAGAAGAACCGAAACGGAAGGATGTTTAAAATTAAAAACGGTATAGGAAACAAAAATTCTAGATACCACCAGAAAAACAAATCTGTGCAAAAACAGTTTCCGCATGCAAAAAATATTTCCTTTCTTATTTCCCTCCATCCAAAATCGCAAACGCCATGATCGCGATGGATGAGGTTAGAAAGAAGCAGAATAACAAAAAGACGGCACATATAAAATGCGATTTTGACACTTCCCTAGAACCAAGCGCAGTAGGCCCGGATTTTTTCCGGCAAATAATGGATCGTTATTCCTACCTTCCGTTGAATATTCCAGATGCTCCGGATGCGGGGACACGCACTTTTCCCGGTGAGATACGATTTCCAAGCGCGTACGCGATTTTACGTCCCAATTTTACGGATTTTTCCCGATGCTATATTTTACCACTGCACACAAGGGAGAAGTTTGGTTGTATTCTTTTTTTCTGCGTTCTTCTTTTTGACTGACAGCGAGCGGCGGGCCAGGCAGCAGCAGCGCGAAACATGTTCAGCTCGATGAGCATTTTGTTTTGCGGTGTGACTGGGGCTGATGCTATAAAAGTTCAGTGGCGTACGTCAGGAGATGGGCTATTAGGGTTATCAAATTTTTCAAATTAATCGATGCCTTCTATAGGAAAATGTTAAACTAGAAAACTTTGAAATTTATAAACTAGGACATAACTGTGAAAACTAAAGCTGAAGGGCCATCTGGCCAAACACTTATGCTATAAAACAACACCTGGAAATAAACATGAACCTATTGAAAAAATAGATAAAAACAAAATTTCCAGGTGATGATCATAGCCCAGTGAAGCTGATTAAGCGAAAAACGTACTCTTAAAGGAACTTGTGGTTACTTGGGGAATAGCCCAAAAACCGCAAAAACCAATAGTGTCTCTATTTACTACAGTAGTACGTGAGCGGTAATGGCCGCCAGTTTGCCTGTTGGCTAGTAGCACAGTGCCCAAGGATCAGAGAACTGGTATGACGACGAATTTGAGCTGTTAGTTGAGGAGAAGATTGCAGCTTGTGCGAGAGTGCTGCAACACGTGCAACGCCGTACGAGAACGAACGAGGCGCGAAACAGACAAAACTCGAAAAAGCGCTAGCAGAAATATCGAGACTGTGAAGAAACGGAGCAACTTTACCACGCTAGTAACACACGGAAGTTCTATGAGAAGTTGAACCGTTCACGTAAGGGCCACGTTCCGCAGCCTGACATGTGTAAGGACATAAACGGAAATCTTAGGACGAGCGTGAGGCGGCAGCACTATACGAAGAGCTGACGATGTGGCAGGAAACGACGGCTGCTGGGTGAAAAACAAGAAAGCCCAAAGGGGTTGACCAACTACCAGGAGAGTTATTCAAATACGTTGGTGATGCACGGGTTAGAGCGCTGCACTGGGAGGTTTTGCTGCAGGAGTGGATGAAAGGTGTCGTGTATCCCATCTACAAAAAGGGTGAAAAGCTGGATTGCAGCAACTACAGTTTTGTCACACTGCGGAACGCCCCCAAATTTTGTGCCGATAAACGCGCACTTAGAGTTTTCGAGAGTGTTGCGTACTATCTATGGTGGGGTGCAGATAGAAGACGGTACATAGAGTACAAATTTGTCAAGCCGAAAGGAAAAATAGGGATTTGGTAATAAAAATAATTCGATTGAAACCTATTCTTTTTCATATTTCACAATTGGTAACAATAGTTTTTATTTGATTTATTTTCAAACAAAATAGCATACAAATATGTAGTGAGATTCAAAAAAATATGTTTATAATGTTACACTATCCGCATCTTGAACTAATAAATTCGTCTACAAGTCGCCCCTGCACATTGCGTGAGATTAGTTAGAGCGAGGTCATACTTTGCTCGAATCGATGGCAGTAAATCATACGCCACGTTTTCAATTTGATACATGTCGTTGGCCAAATCGTAGGCTTCGGTGAAATGCTGTAATCCAAACAATGCATAATAATTTAGTTGTGAAATAATCGAAATAACTCCTTATATGTACCTCATTATCTTTGAACTGACAATAGATAATATCTAAATCGTTGGCTAAATGGCGTACACAGTTGAATGTGTTATTCCACGAATCCTGACAATGGCATCCGATATCCACTGTGCACAGCTGATTGAAAATAAGTTTAATAATTATTACAACCACCCAAATAGAACGTAGATCATCAATGCTTTGCACCTACCGAAAGTTTGTCTTTTTTCTGCCAGGGACAATCTGGATTGTAAGTCTCCGGGGTACCTTCTCCCCAGTATTCTATCAATAGTTGCCGTTCTTCAATTTCCATCGCATCTTCCAGCGTACTCAATACAGAAGCACCATCTAACAGATCGGGAACATCCAAGCCAGCTAACTCCAAAACAGTCGGCGCAATATCAATGAGAGCGACTGGACTTGCTACAAGCGTTTTTGGGGTTATCTTTGGTCCAGCCATTAGGAGCGGAACACGTATGTCGGTTTCGTAGGGCTGGCGCTTATCGTACGCCTGGCCAAATTGCCCCATGTGATATCCGTTATCTGATGTATAAATTATGTACGTATTGGATAATACTTTTCTTTTTTCCAGAATTGACATAATGGATTCCACCATCTCATCTACAGCCAGGAGCGACTGCCAGCGTTTACGGTAAATAATGTCTATATTTGCAACAATATCCGCTGGCAGTGGTAAAGGCGGCATCGTTATCAACCAATGTTTCTCTGAAAGTATGAAGGATAATCCTTGGACTTGGATGTCACACTTGCAATCGAAAACTAATTTAATACCTAGCGGTCCACAAGGCAAGTTGTAGTTCATGGTTCTGGGCGCAGTCTCATTGAGAAACATGTTCTGATGCCTCTCGGCAGCGGTGAAAGGCTCATGCGGAGCTGGTGGAGCAACCATAGCAAAAAATGGGGTTCCTGGTTTGATGTTAGATATGAAGTTCACTATTCGATTGGACTAAAATTGGAAGTAATTATCATAACGTTCGAATTTCGGATATTAAACTACTAACCAGTACATCGGTCAGGTACTCATCAGTAAACGATACTTTTTGACCATTTTCATTCAAGGTGTAGTTATAGTACCTGGAGTTTCCGTGCAGTCCGTGCCAATCGTCCCATCCTGGCGGCACAACTTCCGAATAGTACTCGTTAAGATACTTACCAGCGTAGAAAGTTTGGTATCCCGCCTTTTGCAGCAATACCGGAAATGCCGTCGGTTCGACTGTTTCACGCCAGTACGATCCATAGCAGCCACCATTTTCGGAATTATTAAAAGTCTTGACGTTGTGTGCATATTGCCCAGTCAGCAGGGAACTCCTCGATGGACAACAAATAGGGGACGATGTGAACTGAAAATACATTTCTGTAGTATCATAATCCGGAATTCAGCTAGAAGTGGTTCAGTAATCCTATGCTCTACAGTCTACATAGCATACATCGTGCATGCAACCGCGCGAAAAATTACAACACATTTGCAGTACCAACAAAAGCGAAGCAATAATTGAAAGCAATTATTCCCCACGTTGAGCTGGATATGCGATAATCTTTGACCTCATTAGAATAAAAACCCACTTTTGCAAAATTGTGCCTCACTAGGACCATGCAAGTTCTGAAAGGTTAATGGACATAATTTTTGAAGGTGCGGTAGTACGGTAAACTACTCGACCACTTTATACATGAAGCCATGAAGGCAAATTACTTACAGCATTTAGGAAAGTTGCACCTCTATTGGCTACTAATTGCTGTGTTTTGGTCATCGGATTCTGCAAGTGATAAAATTAACGTTCCTATATAAATCATTTTGAAGCTCCAACATAACTGAAAATACTTACCATTCCTTTGAGGACAATGTCTTGATCATCGGTTAGTATCAAAACAATGTTAGGAGCATCCTCGGAACTATGAGTACCAAATACCAGCATAAATAAGACGAGTGATATTTTAGGAACAGATTCCATTTTGTTTTCTGGACCACTATCGCGTAATTTTATTTCATTTCAACACCCGGCACTTAAAACTAGATTAATTATTTAGTAACAGGTAACAGCTCGGATTAATGTGGAATCGATGGCATCAGCTCTAAGCCTTGACACTCTTTGGCAATACGTACTCCGACCAGAAACAGGGAAGCGCTCTTCACAAGCGCCCTGGAGACAGAAAAATGAAAACAAGATGATTACGTCTTCAGCAATCGGCTGACAGCCAAACAGGATTCTGAACTACACAAAAAGAATTTATCAATTAACCTACCATTTATAGTCATCGTAGTAGATATTCTTGAAGAATTCGATGAAATTATTGTTCTTTTGACCCATTTTGCTGAGTTTTTCTCTACAGGAAAAGTTTTCACTGAAAAATGATTAAATTTTCCGGACGAGAAATCTAAAAACGAGGAAAATTTCCAGGCAAATGACAGATCTTGTAATCAACATGCGCTTTGATTGGCTGATTGGTTACGTGATTGCTGCGACACGCACACAAACAAAAACTTGCTATAAAATTGACCAGTTTTCGTTTTTGACATTCAAAAACCAAATGAGCGTTCATAAAAAACGTATAAGGTTTAAGATTAGGGTGTAGCAAAAATAAACGCGATTAAACATGCCGAGTAGACGTGAGCAGCGCATATCTCCGTGCATAAAATTTAAGGACAAAAGAAAGACATATACAGAGAAATATTGTAGCTTCGGTTCCCTTTGTTCTGCTACCCGTAACATCACGTAACATACTGAGTACAGAACTGTCAAACCGATCTCATGCAATGATATTTTGCATCCAGCCATCAGCAACAGACCCGGACAGCGATAATCATCCTCTGGAGATTATTGTCACCTATTTTATCAGGATCTGTCACTGATCTACTGAGCAACAGGTTTTAAATACCTAATTTCCATTAAAAGTGGAACTATTTTTTGTTGTTTCGTTTTTAACAAAATTGTGTGAAAATTTCCCTGAAAAAAGGCAACATATTTACTCAGTCTCTGCAAGAGATAAAGTTAGTGTTCTATTAAATATGTTTTGTCAATGAATGCATCACAAGAATCGCAAAGTAATTATCTGTAATTATTATTTTTTAAACAGTTGTTTTTTTTAAAATTATTTCAGAGCTGAAAAAACTAAATTGATTTGTGCTTCAGTGTATAGAATTTTTATTTCATTAAACATAAACATCCAAATCTCCAAATGCGTTATTGTCGCGTCGCATCGCGTAACTTTTATATTCTGGCAGCCACTTAATAAAAACTTCATCAGAATTTCGGCATTGATAAGAAAATCAGCTGGCGGTGTTTGTAAACAAAGGTTTATGTTGTAATCTTTTTCTAGTGTTGTGCAATGTTTTGAATGGACTTATAAACGGTATTAGTAATAATTCCTCCATCCTGCATCCGAAACAGAATCTGAATGCTTCGTCTGGCTGTAACGCGCTATTTTCTGCTACTAACGCAATCCACGAAAAATGCCGGAAGGACTTATTCCTCAAACCCCAAAATCTGCTGGAAATGTTCGCAGCATCTGGTGACGAAAAACAAATTCTTTTGTGCATCCTGTGGTTCACTACAGCGACTCGAGGAAGTGGTATGCACTCATGGTCACAATTATTTCCAACTTCTGTTACCTCGTTCATCTTTCAGGATTACTTCACCCTGCTGGATGTTTCCAACAAGTTCGACTTGGATTCGCCAACGCTGACTTCGAACTTCCGACGGCTACAAAGTGCACTTCACCCGGATAAATTCACCCAAAGTTCTAGCGAAGAGAAAAGCAATTCTCTGGAGTGGAGTTCGCTGGTAAATAAGGCCTATAAAACGTTGAACACGCCACTACAACGTGGTCAATACATACTTGAACAGAATGGCATTGAAATCTCGGAGGAAAATACATCAGTCGATTCGGAGTTTCTCATGGATATGATGGACAAAAATGAAGCCGTTGCTGAAGCATCAAATTCCGATGATTTGGATGAAATTGGCCAAACGTTGAAGGCTGATATAGATGAGCTGTACGAAAAGCTGAATCAATGCTTCCTAGGAAATGATTTGAAGGGAGCTAAGGAAAATTTAGTCCGATTAAAGTATTTATTAAATATTTTAGGTGTTGTAAAGGAAAAGATGTTGAAATATAATTACCAGTAAAAGTTATTTATTTAACGAGTTGCGATGTTTTCAGCAAAAGTCGTAGAAGTGTGGGTAAAACAGGCACCTCTTCGTTTTGTAACAAGTCGTTTCACCTACTTTAATACTGGCTGTGCATGCTCCTCCAGTCTTCCCGAACGTTTTGCGTCCCCAGGCGCGATTCCACCGAGTGCAGTCAGCGTGTTCGTAGCCAAGGGTGGACACCGAACCGGCGAACCGGAGAAGCGGGAAAAGGACGGGAAATTGAAGTCACCGGGAAAAACCGGGAACTCAGGACATGTAATGGGAAAAAATAAATGTTCGTTAAATTACTATTCAAAATTCTTCAAAGTTTTTAATGAAATTGATAGGTATAAGGAAAGTATTTAATCTTTAATGTTTATTACTCAGTCGCATTCCGACTGAATTTATTCGATTTTAGTAGGTACATGGTGTGTTGCACCTAATGAATTAAGATAATTTAATAGATCTCTTTTCCAAATCCATTTTGTGTTGTCATTAGATCATTTCGATATCAATTTCTAGTGACATATCGATATCATGGAAGTTATGTTATGAGGCAGGCTTATAATCGAATATCGAAATATTCATTCTTTTTAATGAAAGTATTCATCTTTAAGTTATTCTTCGATTGTCCAAGCTCGTCTTTAGACGAAGGTACTTCTATTGCACAGAATTCTTATTATTCTTGTTATACTCAACGGCTGATTGGCTGATTGAATAAAACTGGGCAATACGTTTACACTGCTTTACACATGTTCAAAGTGACGAGTAATATTCTAAAAATAAATGAATGTGAACTCGACTCGTGGAAGACTTTTTCCAGATTATTCGGGCTTTGTGATAGTCCAGGGGCAGCAGGGACTATGTCCAAGGGCTTGACGAGCCCTCCCCATGGCCACTGTGAGTTAGGGGGTCTGCCTAGGATGTGGTGGGGTTTGACAGTGGGCTCTGTTAAACCTCTACAATAACTGCATGTGTCTATAAGCAGGCCCTATCAAACCCAGTCAGCACATGAACGTATATAGTGTCGTGTAGGATGATGAAGTGCAGGCGATAGAGGTACTTTTCCACACAACATGTATGTATATCGTCTCCAATTTAGCATCTTGTATTGTACCATGTTCGATTTTATGTAGACTGGTAAGCGACCGTGTGCCGCTCAAAGCACACAAGCCCAACACGAGTGCCAACCGGCACATCAGGATTAATACCAGTGAGATCCTGATTACGGTATACTGGTCACGGCAAGCGACACACACCCGCGCGCGAAAGTAATGCAAAATAAACGACATGTAAAATGAACGTAAATTTACATTCTTATTTAACCTCAAATAGAGATAAAATAAGGGTTGCTGAAAGATATTAGCTTTCAGATTAATATAAATTATTTTCAATTTTAATCCTGTTTCTTTTTTACTTTTCTTACGTTAAAGAAATGATAACGCGGGCGCATAATCCGTAATTCAAATGAACAATCGCTCACTTTGAGCGATTGATTGTTTATTCTCGCGAAGAATGAACAATTGAACAAATTAAGGAAATGCTAATACTGCTGTGTAGAAGTTGCATAGGTCACATCACTTTCCATGGTAAAGCCCGATCTATGCTACAGATTACCCCACCCAACTAACACTACTTCCTTCCCGTGGTAATTGTGGAGATGCAGAGGTATTCTCGGTCTCTAGTAGCAACAATTACCACACACTTACATTCCCTCCCTTTCCCAACTGACTGTAAGGACTTGGCCGGCGCCGTTATTGATCAACATTTGCGAGCTGCTGAAACGTGCACTTCGAGAGTAGTTGGTAAATCCCAACCACTATTCACTTGGATCGTGGTGCAATTTGCACCAGTTCTGATCAATCACGGAGTAGCAACCATTGATATGTACAGTAGAGTGTCATGTTATGGTCATTTTTTCAGATCAATGGGTTTCGAAGCCATTCTGGATCCTGAACAACTGTGCAGAATTAGGGACCGATTGATTGCTTCCTCGCTTTCCGCATCGCGTTTGAAGTTTGTATGGAAATTAGTATGGGAGAACGTATATTTTTGCATTTCTACTACTATAGCCTTCAGTTCATCGTAAACCAAGTGGCACATTGCGTTAAAGTATAACCCAAAGGATGCCGATAAACTTTGCTGAAGAAGGCACGTTGCTGGAACGTCCACGAAAAAAGTTATAACGCTTAGAACATTGAGTGTTCAAACCATTTGCAAAAAATCGTTTATTCTGCCAGCACTGCCGTACTACGTAGACCAATAATTTAACTGAGTGTTATTTCAAAATAATTGATCTTATTGGGCTTTAGAGCTAATGGGACCTATCCGGAATCATTTCACAAAGAAAAAAATTCGACGAGAAGGAAGATGGGTTATTTGCCCTTCGAGAACCATAGGTTGTCCGGTAGTGCTGGCAGAAACATTGATTTCTTGCATATGGTTTACACAATCAATTTTCGAAACGTAATAACATTTTTGTAGACCTTCCAGCTATGTACCTTCTTCGGCAAAGTCTTTCGGCATCTTCCAGACTAGATGCTAACGTATTGAGTCACGTGATTGATGATAAATTGAAGCCGCTAAGAGCAAAAATGTAAAAAAGTACGTTTTCCCATACTAATTTCCATGTAAATTTAAAACGCGATGCGGCATGCGAGGTTGCAACCAATCGAGCCCATATTTTGCACAGTTGATTGGGGTCCCAAAACGATTCAGAAAAACCTTGATCTCACTTGATCGGACGAAGTTTGCGTTTTTCCATACAACTGCGCCCCACTCTAATGTACAGTCAGTCTAAGCTAAGCTAAGCTATTATTCGGGCTTTGTGATAGTCCATTTATCACAACGGACCTTTCCATTCACTGACCGGAAGGTTGAGACCCGAACGTCCCGTCCTCCCAGTGGCGCCGGGAGTGGGTGGGACAAGTAGGACATGTCCTACGCATGAATTTTCCTGGGTAGGACAGTCAAAGCATTGTCCTACCCATGATTATGGTATGAACATATGAAGTCATTAGCTGGCAAGAATGTTTATTTATTTATTATCAGACTAAGGCCGGAGTGGCCTGTGCTGCACATAAAAGTCTTCTCCATTCAGCTCGGTCCATGGCTGCACTTCGCCAACCACGCAGTCTGCGGAGGGTCCGCAAATCATCCTCAACCTGATCGATCCACCTTGCCCGCTGTGCACCTCGCCTTCTTGTTCCCGTCGGATCGGTATCGAGAACCATTTTCACCTGATTCTTGTCCGACATTCTGGCTACGTGCCCGGCCCACCGCAGTCCGATTTTCGCGGTGTGAACGATGGATGGTTTTCCCAACAGTTGATGCAACTCGTGGTTCATTCGCTTCTTCCACGTACCGTCCGCCATCTGCACTCCACCATAGATGGTACGCAACACTTTCCTTTCAAAAACTCCCAGTGCGCGTTGGTCCTCCACGAGCATCGTCCAGGTCTCGTGTCCGTATAGAACTACCGGTCTTATAAGCGTTTTGTAGATAGTCAGTTTGGTACGGCGGCGAACTCTATTCGATCGGAGCGTCTTGCGGAGTCCAAAGTACGTGCGATTTCCAGCCACTATGCGCCTCCGAATTTCTCTGCTGGTATCGTTATCGGCGGTCACCAGTGAGCCCAAGTACACGAATTCTTCAACCACCTCGATTTCGTCACCACCGATAGAAACTCGTGGTGGGTGGCTTACATTGACCTCTCTTGAGCCTCTTCCTATCATGTACTTCGTCTTCGACGTGTTGATGACTAGTCCAATCCGTTTAGCTTCGCTTTTCAGTCTGATGTAGGCTTCCTCTATCCTCTCAAAGTTACGTGTCATGATATCAATGTCGTCGGCGAAACCAAATAACTGGACGGACTTCGTGAAAATCGTACCACTCGTGTCAATCCCTGCCCTTCGTATTACTCCCTCCAAAGCGATGTTGAATAGCAGACACGAAAGACCATCACCTTGCCGTAACCCTCTACGCGTTTCGAAGGGACTCGAGAATGCCCCTGAAACTCGAACTACGTACATCATCCGATCCATCGTCGATCCATGATCAACCGTATCAGTTTATCCGGAAATCCGTTGCATTAGCTGCCATAGCTGGCCCCGATCGATTGTATCATACGCGGCTTTGAAGTCGATAAATAGATGATGTGTGGGCACGTTGTATTCGCGGCATTTCTGCAATATCTGACGTATGGCGAACACCTGGTCTGTGGTAGAGCGTTCACCCATAAATCCCGCCTGGTACTTATTTATTTATTTATTTATTTCGTCAAACATAATGTAGACTACATTAAAAACTTATAACTATGTTCTATTGTAACTAATGTTCCTAAAATATTTTCTTAGGCTCATACGAGGCATGGCTAAATCAATTGCTTCACAATACTGATTGTAAACAGACATCATTTGATTCATTGGACTAAATTTTGCATAATTTGTTCGATGATGACAGGTGGCAAACAAGTTTCGATTTCTCAATTGCCGAGTAGGAGTGTAAAAATTTAAACAAGACAATAGTTTGGTGGAATCAATGCGGTGCGAAACAATATCATTCACAAATGAGATCATGGCAAATTCACGACGCTTTTTTAATGATTGGATATCTATAAGCATACATCGCGCCTCGTACGACGGAAGTGGGAATGTTGTCCACCCTAATTTGCGTAAGGCATATAAAAGGAATTGCTTTTGAATTGATTCTATTCGATCATCATGTGATTTCATATACGGAGACCATACAATGCTACAATATTCTATAATTGATCTGACATACGCAACGTACAAAGTTTTAATTGTATAAGGATCTTGAAAGTTATAACTAAATCTTTTAATAAAACTGAGCATATTTGTTGCTCTATGGATAATAGTGTTGTAGTGGTCAGTAAAGGTTAGCTTAGCATCTAAGATTACACCCAAATCTCTAACCCTTTCACATTTTTGTACTGGTTGATTTCCTAGAGTTACAGTTATCGATGGTGTGCTCCGTTTTCTACTGAAAGTGATCAAATTACATTTCTTGACATTAAGTTGTAGTAAGCTTTTGTTACACCAGTTATCAAATATGCGTATTTCGTTCAAATAGATGTCATTGTCAATAGTATTTTGATTTCCATAAATAGTTTCATATCGTCCGCATAAATAAGGATTTTAAGATGCTTAAGAATGAGTGATATATCGTTTACAAACAATATGAATAGAAGAGGTCCTATATGCGAGCCTTGGGGAACTCCAGATGTTACATTGACTGGAAGCGACTGTTTCCCTTCAAATCGTACTATTTGTTGGCGGTCAGTTAAATACGATTTAATCCATTTAAGGAGTCTCATCTCAATTCCCAATTTCTCAAGCTTGAAAATCATCATAGGAATATCGAGTCTATCAAATGCTTTGCTAAAGTCTGTGTAAAGCGCCTCAACATGACTACCTTTGTCCATAGCATTCAATGAGTAATTTACAAATTCTAAAAGATTGGTTGTAGTCGAACGTCCTTTAAAGAACCCGTGTTGTGCATCTGTTATTATATGTTTTATTTGGTTGAACATCCTTCTATTGATGATTGATTCAAAAGTTTAGGAATACATGAAATAATGGCCACTCCACGATAATTTCTAATATCAGATTTTTCCCTGATTTAAAATTGGTATTAGAAAAGACTTCTTCCATTCTTTTGGAAAGCTACTGGTTTCTAAAGATAACTTGAATAACCAAAATAAAGGTGTCGTAAATTCGCTTGCCAACTTTTTCAAAAACATAGGTGGAATTCCATCTGGTCCGGATCCTTTTGAGACATCTAAATTCTGAGCTGCCAAAATCTCCGTTGCATTAATTTGGTTTACACCAACACTGCTTAAATAGTCAGGAAAATGTGAAAAATATTCATAATCACGATCACTTTCGGAAAATTCGGTATATGTCTCTTGAAAAAAGGTTGCAAAAAGAGTACAAATTTCATCAGCATTATCTCCTAATTTTTCATCTAAAGTCATTTTCGATGGAAAATTGCTGGATTTTAGCTTGGTTTTGGCATACTTGAAAAAGTTTTTTGGACATGATTTGATTTCGTTTTCGGTTTTAGCATTATACTCCGTAAGAGCCGAAGACATGGCTAAACTAAGTTGATCGCAAATATTCAAATAGTTTTCTAAATTTTCTTGACTTGTGTATTGTTTATAAAGTTTATGAGCCTTTTGCTTTCGGTTTTCAAATTTTTGATTTGTTTGTTGAACCATATTGGGTTTTTGAGTTATAATTGCGACGTTTCCTCACGAATGGTACTTCATTCCGACCAATGTCTAATAATATTGCATCGAAGTCTGTACCAGCACATTCAACGTTTTTTTGATTTTGTACCATATGTTGCCAATTAGCTCTGTTCAATTTTTGTTTAATGTTGTCAAAATTTGCATTTTATAATCGAGAATATTTTCGAAATCATAGCCATAAGGATCATGGTTCCGATGCACAAATACAGAGTATTCTATTGCTGTGTGAAATGCTTCATTTTTCCATAACGGCGATAGAGACTCATTTACACAGAAATCATCGAGAGTGTTTGTGAATAGTCCTAATAGCAATTTTTCACATGATTGATTTGATTCAAGCCTAAACATGCAGTTTTTTCAAAAATAAATTGTAAAGTCTCATTTTCACCGACAACTGGCAGCAAAATACTTTCATTCTCAGAATCTGGAATGAAGTCTGCATTACTGCCCCACGAACTCTCTTGCAATTGGTGTTAGTCGGCGGCATAAAATTTGGGAGAGTACCTTGTAGGCGGCGTTCAGCAATGTGATTGCGCCGTAGTTGCTACAATCCAGCTTATCGCCCTTTTTGTAGATGGGACACACGACACCTTCCATCCACTCCTGCGGCAGAACCTCATCCTCCCAAACCTTGGTAATGACTGTAACCGATGGTTTCAAAAATGGAACTTGTGACTTGATCACAAGATATGATTATTCCGCCTCGCGGATACAACCCTGGGTTATGCTCACGCAGCGGAAGAGAATTTAACTCTTTCTCCCAAATCCTACCCGACTCCCACGGTGGCACTCTCTCCGGATGTATTTATTTCCAGCGGTTTGAGCGACGGCAAAAGAAACTCAGCCGAAAGCAGCTATAGGTAGGGCCAGGGGCGATGGTATGCACAAATAGGATAAAAATACAAATACGGCAAAATCGGAATTGTTCGTATTTCTTGTGGGTTTTTAGAGGAACGAGCTTGGCATTCTAGCAGCACCAAGTCTGTTCTGTCCCGACAACATCAGCGAGCAGATAGTGCGCGCCGTGAAGTAGATGTTAATGAAAAACGGTAGTCGGAAAAATCATACCAAAATATCCATATCGCTAGTGTTAGTTGTGTGCTGAAAAAGTTGTTCAAAAGTTGGTAAAGTGATCTTTTCGGTCATCTGTATATCAACACTGCGAAAAAAGTTCAATTGCTCAGAAAAAGCTTTTGTCAGGGACACACACAACGTCACGAAAAGCGCTCCGACAAAGACACGGGACAGACAGAGACGACGCAAACCGTTCAAACCCATAGCGGGCAGGCCGCCATTTTGGAGAATACCCGGTGGCAAGAAACGTGAGCATTACGCGTTCGCGGGCCTAGAAGCAGTTTCGGGAGAATTTGGAGACGTGGACGTCATTACACTTTCGGCGCAAGCATTCCAGCGGCCCGAGGGAAATCTTTAAGCCCCACCCGACGATAATACTCCACTAGGGCTTCGTGCCCATTTTCGGCACCCAGCGGACGCTCTCTATTACTCCGTCTTCTGGAAGGAATACCCTAATCCATTTCCGCCGAGGAAAATCGAGTCGATTAATTCGCGAGAACAACTTTGGAAACCAGCAGGCCGCCAACCCATCATCTGCATAAAAACCGCAAGTAGTAGAAAATCTGTGACGTCACATGTTAGGTTAAGCCATGGCAAACAAAACCAATACCCTTATAGTACATTGTTAAAATTAAGTGTCCTCAATACAATGTTGCGCATGTTAAAATAGAGCATAAAATCGTTTATAGATGTTAAAAATTTCACTATTTATTCTTGATTTTTATTCGTTACTACCGGACTCAAACGAGAGTCTCCAGGCCTTCCTCACTGTGTTGTTGGTTCAGAACATAATTTGTGTTGCGGCTTTTGAGCATTGGTACCCATAAGGTTCTATTTGTGAGTGCTATCAAACATAGGTTTGCTTATGGATATGCTCTAACATAGTGAGTTCCCATTGGAGGTGAGTGTACCGGTTGAACTGAGTTGCCGTGGATGTTGTACCGTTTCACCCGATTCCGACCCTGTTGATCCCCTTTCCGATGAGCATAGCCTAGGGGGTTATAAATTGGCGCCCAGCATAAAAATCTAACATAAATTTACTTTGAATCGGTTACAACATTTCTGAGTACCCTGGAGAGGGAGGAAAAACAACAAAACAGTTGTTGTAGAAGCGTTGCGTTCTCGGAACGACAATTGATTAGGAATTTATTTTATAATTAGCATACTTTTCGTTTGTTCAATTCCATTGGGGTACCCCCAGTGTGATCATAAATAATTTAACCGGTTTTGTTGCATGTTTAGGAATTTTTCAATTACATCGTGTAGGCAATTCTCAAGGAGTTTTTGTGGATGTCCAAGTTGTTCAGAAGGTAAATAGTGAGCCCTAGAATCGCAGTGGCTATCTTGAAAATCGTCCTGGAGTCCGGTTAATTGGAATCGAGACAAAGAAGGGTTAGTACAGGTGGAGATAAGAGTGAGTCTGCACAGGGCGCAGATGCTGATCTGGCCGCGATTCGAACGCTAAATACAACCTGAACACCTTGGCATCACGGAGGTTTCCTGAAGATGGAGTCAGAGATTCAGATGAAATATAAGTCGCTTTTAGTCCATCACTTAGAAAGGGATGAGATTGAATTCGAGCTTGATGTTAGAGCCATACAATTCGAGAAGTCGGAAAATGTAGGAGCTTTGAAGAGAAGGTTGAGGGAATTTCTGAAAAAGGATAAGAGCGAAAATATTGAAATAGACTTTTCGAAATGTGAAAATCGGTCGGTGGATAATGAAATCAAATCAATCGATTTGAACATTAAACAAATTACGGAGTATTTAGAAAAAAAGAAGAGTTTTGAAGGAGTAAAGGATTCTCTGAAGTCGCGTTTAATTCACTATTTTGCGAGATGCTCGACAATTCAAAAAAATGCCGAAGAAGAAGCGGATTTAGAAGACCTAGATAAATTAATGGGAACAATTAATCAGCTGTACAACACCTATTTCACATTATTTTCCCCGGTTGATTCAATCCGTAAAGAAGTTTTGTTACAAATTTCAAATTCGCTTTCCCAGCTGCACTTGGCTCATTCAAACAAGTCTGCAGAGTTAAGGGATGTTCAAAGCAGATCCCAGGGGACCCAAACTGAGGACGATTTGATCTCTCAAGATAGCGAAACGCCAGAGCAGTCGATCTCGAAGGGTATCTCGAGTAGGCGACAGCTACAATCAAATTTAGAGCCAGTGAGGGAGCAGATGACTGCATATCACGTTTCACCGGATTTTCAACAGCCATCCGGTTCGGGGCTGAGATCGCACCGTTCATACGGACAGGAAAAAGTTCTAAACCGTATTGATTTGACAGGGAACAGTCGTAGTTCAGTACTCAAACCTACGATGTTCAATAGTGAATCTGATTCTTCGTCCGAACCTCTACCAAGCAGGCAAAAACCCAAGCGGAGATCGAATGCGAAGCGCACTAAACCGGTTTCGGACTGGAATTTGCGATACGACGGTAGAGATGGCGGACAAGGGTTGATGAGATTCATCAAAGAAGTAGCGTTTTATGCCCAATCGGAGCAGGTTTCTGATAAAGAACTGTTCCAATCGGCAATCCATCTCTTCTCTGGCGCAGCCAAAAGTTGGTTCATGTCAGGAGTGGAGAACGGAGATTTTTCTTCATGGAAAGAACTGGTCGCTGAAATGAAGAAAGAATTTCTTAGTCCTGACCACGACCACGTCAGTGAGTTCAGAGCGATTGAGAGAAAGCAAAGACATAAAGAAAAATTTCAAGATTTTTTCTTCGACATGCAAAAACTTTTCAATTCACTTACCAAGCCGATTTCTGAACGAAAGAAGTTTGAAATTGTTTTCCGTAATCTTAGGGCGGACTACAAGGGATATGTAGTGGCAGCTAATATTGATAATCTTGCAGATTTGAAACCATTTGGGCGTAAGCTTGACGCCACGTTCTGGTACAAATATGAGAATCGAAACCAAGAGGAGAATTCCTCCAAGAATCGAAATCAGGTTAGTGAATTGAAAATGAATTTGAAGTCGAAGCCGACAGGATCGAACTATCATTCGGAGAAGTCCCGGGTAGATCCAAAATGTGCTCCCAAACTGGAGGAAGACAAAGGTGCGAAAAAACCAAGGGAGAATCAACATACGGAGGGTAGTCAAGGACAGCCTGGTAGCCAGGATAGAGGGTTACAGGTCCGATTGGAAAAATATGTCGTTCCAAAGGCAGGTATGTGTTACAACTGTCGACTTTCTGGACATCACCATGGGGATTGTGGAGCGCCTAAGCATAAGTTCTGCTTTAGGTGCGGGTTCTATAACGTAGAGACAAAGAACTGTCCATTCTGCGCAAAAAACGCGTAGGGACCCGTCTGAAGGGGCAGGCGGAAGAAGAACACCAGAAGGAATCCCCTCTTAATTTAGACTGCTCAATCTGCTCCACTGGTCAACGACCAGTAGAAGTAGAAGAGTATCGGCACTGCTCTAGTTTAGAGATCAGTGAACAGTTTCTGAAAATTGCCAATGATGATAGACCGTTTGTAAAAGTTAAAATATTAGATGTACCCCTAATCGGCTTGCTCGATAGTGGAGCGAACCGAAGTATATTAGGTTCAGGAACAGACTTTCTCATAAGAACAAGTAAACTTCGTTTACAGCCGGTGAACATTGACATCAGTACCGCAAGTGGTCAAAAACTCGATGTTTCCGGAGCAGTAGAATTGCCTATAACTTTTAGGGGAATTACAAGAATCTTATCGGCCCTCGTGATTCCTTCCGTTAAACGTAAACTGATCCTTGGATCGGATTTCTGGCAATCATTTGGTATAGTACCAACTGTGGCTGCCAAAGAAGAACCGATCGAATTGGACGAATTCCGAGATCAAGAAGTGGAGGTTAGTTTGACAGACGAACAGAGAAGAAAATTAGATGAGGTTATAGAGTTGTTCAAACCGGCCCAAGAAGGTCAACTGGACACTACATCGACGATAAGTCACCGCATAGAAATATCGGAAGAAGCTAAACAGCTACCTCCGGTGCGGATAAATCCGTTCCCAACCTCTCCCATTCGCCAAGATAAGATAAATAAGGAACTCGATAATTTGCTTAAGTGCGGCATTATTGAACGGTCATACAGTGACTGGGCACTCCGCCTTGTACCAGTTGACAAGCCGGATGGATCGGTCCGGTTATGTCTAGATGCCCGAAAACTCAACGAGCGGACGGTCCGGGACTCCTACCCGCTCCCCCATGCAGATCGAATTCTGAGCCGACTTGGGCCCAGCCGTTATATTTCGACTATAGACCTATCGAAAGCTTTTCTACAGGTTCCGTTGCACCCACGGTCCCGTAAGTTCACTGCGTTTTCTGTCTTGGGTAGAGGGTTGTTTCAGTTTACCCGAATGCCCTTTGGTTTAGCGAACAGCCCGGCAACTCTGTCCAGACTCATGGATCGGGTGTTGGGAGGGAGCGAGCTGGAACCCAACATATTTGTTTACCTCGATGACATTATCGTGGTGAGCAATACGTTGGAAGAGCACCTGGCAAGATTGAGAGAGTTGGCAACTAGACTAAAAGCCGCGAATTTGTCCATTAATCTGGAAAAATCAAAATTTTGTGTTTCTGAAGTTCCTTATCTCGGGTACATCTTGGGGGTAAACGGGCTACGCCCGAATCCAGACCGTGTAGAAGCAATCATCAATTTTGAAAGGCCCACATCTCTCCGGGCACTAAGGAGATTTTTGGGCATGTGCAATTATTACAGGCGTTTTATCGCCACTTTTAGTGAGATTGTTCGTCCATTAACCGATCTTCTACAAGGTCAGCCAAAAATCATCAAATGGGATGACAACGCCGAGACTGCGTTTGTCAGAATTAAAGAACTTTTAATTACTGCCCCGATTTTGACAAATCCAGACTTTTCAAAGTCTTTTAGTATTCACTGTGATGCGAGTGACTCCGCGATAGCCGGGGTCTTGACACAGTTGAACGACGAGATTGAAAAACCGGTGGCCTATTTCTCACAGAAATTAGGGTCAACCCAGCAGCGCTACGCAGCTACCGAAAAGGAAGCTCTAGCGGTTTTAAAATCACTGGAGAAGTTCCGGTGCTATATTGAAGGCTCAAGGTTCACAGTAATAACCGATGCCTCGGCATTAACATATATTCTCCGAAGCAGCTGGAAGACTTCTTCCAGGCTGAGTAGATGGAGTCTCGAGCTTCAGAGGCATGACATGGAAATCAAGCACCGAAAAGGCGCGGATAACATCGTGCCTGACGCTCTATCTCGGGCGGTTGAAGAGGTCAGTGCCGTATCCGATAAGTCTGATTGGTATCACCATATGTTACAGAAGGTCCAAGAAGAGCCAGAAAACTACAAAGATTTCCGAGTCGAAAACGGTATTCTGAAGAAGTTTGTCTCAAGTCCGGAGAATATTGACTACCGATTTGAATGGAAAGCTTGCTTGCCGACTGCTTTACGGGAGCGAGTTTTATATGAAGAACATGATGAAGCTCTACATTTGGGTCATGAAAAAACATTAGCTAGAGTGCGTCGAAAATTCTACTGGCCCAAAATGGCAAAAGAGATAAAAACTTACGTCCAGAAATGTCATATCTGCCAGGAAAGTAAACCAAGTAATAGATCACAGCACCCTGTCATGGGTCAGCAACGCGTTACCTCGAAACCGTTTCAAATAATCGCACTCGACTTCATTCAGTCACTCCCGCGGAGTAAATCCGGGAATTGCCATCTACTGGTTGTAATGGATATTTTCTCGAAATTCTGTTTGCTATTTCCACTGCGGAAGATTTCGACTGCTAATGTAAACAGAATCCTCGAAAACAATTGGTTCCGACGATATGCGGTACCAGAATGTCTTATAACCGATAATGCTTCGGTCTTCTTATCGAAAGAATTCAAAGCCCTTCTAGAAAAGTTTCGAATTCAACACTGGGCTAATACAAGGCATCATTGTCAGGCCAATCCTGTCGAGAGACTCAACAGGACGATTAATGCCTGCATTCGCACTTATGTCCGGAAGGACCAGACTCTTTGGGATTCACGCATTTCGGAAGTGGAACAAGTCTTGAATACAACACCACACAATGCGACAGGATTTTCACCATACAAGATAATCTTTGGTCACGAAGCGATTGGTAGGGGTGATGAACATAAGCTGGATCGAGATGAGGAGGAAATTTCAGACAATAAAAGGCTGGAAAACAAGTATAAAATTGATAAATATATTCGAGACCTAGTGGTCCAGAATTTACATAAACAATATGAAAAAAATTCACATTACTACAATTTGCGCCGCAAACATCTGGCTCCGGTGTACACAGTTGGTCAAAGAGTCCTAAAGAGGAACTTTAAACAGTCCTCAGCGGTGGATAAATTCAATGCCAAGCTTGCGCCGTGTTATAGTCCTTGCACCATAAAGGCTCGTGTAGGAACAAGCTCCTATGATTTGGTGGATGAGGCAGGAAAACCCCTTGGCATCTTCTCCTCCGCCGATCTAAAACCCAGCTCCTAAAAAGAAAAAAAGGGAGTGAAACGGATTAGAAATATATGTTTGTCGATGAAAAGAATTGACGTAAAATAGAATACTTAGCCCGTTAGAAAGGTAGGTAGATCTCTTTCTCTGGTACTGCAGGCCGGCAGAAAGCTGAAAGAAAAAAAATATGAATGAATCAAGGGAAACGGCGGGGATGAATCCAGCATCAGTCATTAATACCCAGTATATTAGAAACTTACCTGAATAAATCTTCTTGTTCGACGGAAAATGTCCACCGATGATTTTCACTGTAGACAAAGAATGGCAACAAAACCGAAAAGGGAAATAAATTAGGAAATACATCGTTAGAGCGCTCGCCAAATAGACAATTTTCGCGGAATGATTCGATTTGTTTTGGTAAAGAGGATAGCAGATAACTGGGTGGAAGGTAGCTGACAGCTGGGAGGTAACTCACCCGAGCTGGGTTCCTGAGCAATATATAGGGTAAAGGATCAGATTGTGAATCTCAATACACGAATCGAATAGTAATGTAAGCAAATTAAGTAAAGACAAGATTATGCCGTTGGTTTAGTGAAACGATGAGAATTTAAACTAATAACGTTTCAAAGTATTACTCTTTTTTCAACCGGGCGGGGAGGTATTGTAACCGATGGTTTCAAAAATGGAACTTGTGACTTGATCACAAGATATGATTATTCCGCCTCGCGGATACAACCCTGGGTTATGCTCACGCAGCGGAAGAGAATTTAACTCTTTCTCCCAAATCCTACCCGACTCCCACGGTGGCACTCTCTCCGGATGTATTTATTTCCAGCGGTTTGAGCGACGGCAAAAGAAACTCAGCCGAAAGCAGCTATAGGTAGGGCCAGGGGCGATGGTATGCACAAATAGGATAAAAATACAAATACGGCAAAATCGGAATTGTTCGTATTTCTTGTGGGTTTTTAGAGGAACGAGCTTGGCATTCTAGCAGCACCAAGTCTGTTCTGTCCCGACAACATCAGCGAGCAGATAGTGCGCGCCGTGAAGTAGATGTTAATTTAAAAACGGTAGTCGGAAAAATCATACCAAAATATCCATATCGCTAGTGTTAGTTGTGTGCTGAAAAAGTTGTTCAAAAGTTGGTAAAGTGATCTTTTCGGTCATCTGTATATCAACACTGCGATAAAAGTTCAATTGCTCAGAAAAAGCTTTTGTCAGGGACACACACAACGTCACGAAAAGCGCTCCGACAAAGACACGGGACAGACAGAGACGACGCAAACCGTTCAAACCCATAGCGGGCAGGCCGCCATTTTGGAGAATACCCGGTGGCAAGAAACGTGAGCATTACGCGTTCGCGGGCCTAGAAGCAGTTTCGGGAGAATTTGGAGACGTGGACGTCATTACACTTTCGGCGCAAGCATTCCAGCGGCCCGAGGGAAATCTTTAAGCCCCACCCGACGATAATACTCCACTAGGGCTTCGTGCCCATTTTCGGCACCCAGCGGACGCTCTCTATTACTCCGTCTTCTGGAAGGAATACCCTAATCCATTTCCGCCGAGGAAAATCGAGTCGATTAATTCGCGAGAACAACTTTGGAAACCAGCAGGCCGCCAACCCATCATCTGCATAAAAAACCGCAAGTAGTAGAAAATCTGTGACGTCACATGTTAGGTTAAGCCATGGCAAACAAAACCAATACCCTTATAGTACATTGTTAAAATTAAGTGTCCTCAATACAATGTTGCGCATGTTAAAATAGAGCATAAAATCGTTTATAGATGTTAAAAATTTCACTATTTATTCTTGATTTTTATTCGTTACTACCGGACTCAAACGAGAGTCTCCAGGCCTTCCTCACTGTGTTGTTGGTTCAGAACATAATTTGTGTTGCGGCTTTTGAGCATTGGTACCCATAAGGTTCTATTTGTGAGTGCTATCAAACATAGGTTTGCTTATGGATATGCTCTAACATAGTGAGTTCCCATTGGAGGTGAGTGTACCGGTTGAACTGAGTTGCCGTGGATGTTGTACCGTTTCACCCGATTCCGACCCTGTTGATCCCCTTTCCGATGAGCATAGCCTAGGGGGTTATATGACCCAGTGCAGCGCTCTAGCCAGTCCCTTACCAGCCATACCGCCATTCAGGTGCTCTTCGTAGTGCTGCCGCCACCTTTGGATCACCTCACGCTCGTTTGTAAGAAGGTTCCCGTTTATGTCCCTACACATATCGGGCTGTGGCACGTGACCCTTACGTGAACGTTTCAACTTCTCATAGAACTTTCGTGCATTATTAGCGCGGTACAGTTGCTCCGTCTCTTCACGGTCTCGATCTTCCTGCTGGCGCTTTTTCCTCCGGAAAACCGAGTTTTGTCTGTTCCGCGCCCGTTTGTATCGTGCCTCGTTCGCCCTCGTGCGGTGTTGCAGCAATCTCGCCCATGCTGCATTCTTCTCTTCCACTAACTGCTCACATTCGCCGTCATACCAGTCGTTTCTCTGATCCGGGGGCACCGTGCCAAGTGCAGCGGTTGTAGTGCTTCCATTGGCGGATCGAATATCTCTTCAGCTATCTTCAAGAGACGCTGCGCCTAGCTGCTCTTCCGTTGGGAATGCCACTTCCAGCTGCTGCGCGTATTCTTGGGCTAGTCTACCGTCTTGTAGCCGCCCAATGTTAAGCCGCGGCGTCCGACTTCGACACGTGTTGTACACCGTCGAGAGTTTTGAGCGCAGGCATACTGCAACGAGGTAGTGGTCAGATTCAATATTCGCGCTGCGGTAAGTACGGACGTTCGTGATGTCGGAGAAGAATTAACCGTCGATTAGAACGTGGTCGATTTGGTTTTCCGTTTCTTGGTTAGGTGATCTCCATGTAGCCTTGTGGATATTTTTGCGGGGAAAGAAGGTGCTTCGGACTACCATTCCGCGGGAGGCTGCGAAGTTTATGCATCGTTAGCCGTTGTCGTTCGATAAGGTGTGCAGACTATCCGGTCCGGTGACCGGTCTATACATTTCCCCCCTTCCTACCTGTGCGTTCATGTCACCGATGACGATTTTGACGTCCCACAGTGGGCATCCATCGTATGTCTGATCCAGCTGTGCGTAGAACGCTTCTTTCTCGTCGTCGGGTCTCCCTTCGTGTGGGCAGTGCACGTTGATTATGCTATAGTTGAAGAAACGGCCTTTAATCCTCAGCTTGCACATCCTTGCGTTGATTGGCTGCCACCCAACAACACGATGGCGCATCTTACCCAGCACTATGAAGCCGGTTCCCAGCTCATTAGTGGTGCCACAGCTTTGGTAGAAGGTAGCCGCTCGATGCCCGCTTTTCCACACTTTCTGTCCTGTCCAGCAAATCTCCTGCAACACCACGACGTTGAAGTTACGGGGATGTAATTCATCGTAGATCATCCTGTCGCAACCTGCGAAACCTAGCGACTTGCAGTTCCATGTTCCAAGCTTCCAACCGTGATCCTGTATTCGTCGCCTAGGTCTTTGCCGATTATATCGAGCCGCATTATTTCTTATATTGTTCGTAATGATTGGTTTTCCAGGCGGCTTATTGGGCCAAACCTCCTGTCTCGTCGGAGGGCCGTCGTGTCAGGGCTGTTTAGCGTCCCACGTGACACCAGGACTTGGGCTTGTGCGCTTTGAGCGGCACACGGTCGCTTTGGTGGGGCCTACTTGCGGATACATGCAGCTTTTTATAGAGGTTTAACAGGGCCCACTGTCAAACCCCACCACATCCTAGGCAAGCCCCACAAGTCGCAGATGGCCTGGGGAGGGATCGTCAAGTCCTTGGACATAGTCCCTGCTGCAAATTTATTCGCAGAAGGCATTAGTGCAATAGTGTTAATATCCATTTTAGATTAGGACATTTTTCTGTATTACATGTAAATGTTTTAAAAAAGCTCGCAAAAAATAATTTCCAGTAGATTATTTAAATAAACTTTATCTTATTTTTTGTTTTTAATTTTTTGAGAAATAACATTATTAAACTTGACGTAGACTTGGAGTTTGGAATCAAAACATTAAATAACTTTTCGTTGACGTATTAGCAGTACCTTCTCTATGCTAGTAGGGTTACTGCTCCTTGACTTGTTTCTTATTGTTGTGATTTTTTCAGCAGTAACCACGCAAGTTAGCATAAAGAAGCAACGAAATTGGTGCTGTATTTCTTCGTTTGGAAAACGGGACAGTTCCCCCATTGGCGTAACTACAGGGGGGCTAGGGGGGCTATAGCCCCACCTAGGATCTGGCTAGCCCCCCCTAGAAAATTTGTTACTTTGTATAAGTATTGCACATATCTAGTCCACTGATTATATACGGGGGTAAATGCAGAGAAAGGATTGTCTTCATTATCCAATCCGTCTCTTCGAAACACTACAGCAAGTTGAATCTATTCGCTCAAGTTTTTGAACTTCGAGCAATTGTTATAAGGCTTGCTCATGACAAAATCTGGACCCCTCAAAACACTTTATAACTTATGAAATACCAAAGGAAATACCTCATCATCAAGTGAATTAAAAAATATATTATTTATTAGTATTACAAGTACTTTATGAATAATGGACAATTCCTTGAGATTTTCAAGTTTTTCCAGCTTTTGTGAGTAATTGTTATCTAAATCGAGCGTATGATCTTAACCTTCCTAACTAATACCAATCCTAAAAGCTGCAGCGCATTTTAATTGTTACTGTAGGCTTCTTGAGAAAGGTTCGGTAAAACTCTTAGATTTCAAGTAGAGGTAATTAAAAGTTGAATTATAAAGAACTTTGTACTCTTTCAGATGGATTTTAGAAACTCCGCATACTATTTAATTCTCTAAACTCCTATTGTCGCTGCAGCAATGAAACCAGTGAAAATGTCTCAGTAGGCGTGAAACAGCCCTACTGAGAGAAAATATGTGTTAAATGTTCCTATGTGTAAACAAATGCTCTTATAAGTTAATTTGTTGCATTTTTTTAACTAAATTGAAAATTAACGACCAATAAGTTGTATTGGGCGAGGTATTGGGATGTAAACTGATTTTTTTTAAATCATCCTAGAAGTTATTCTAACAGAAAAGAGAGATTAGTTTATTGTGGTCAGATCGCCGTTTGAAAGCTCGTAGGAATTGTCAGGCCACTGAAATGAAAGCTGGCGCAGAGTTTAACCCGCTAATTTATCCAATATTTAATTTATAATAGGGGGATTCACTTAACGTCGTAGGTTGCTGTGTACCTGTTTATGGAAATGTTTCATAGGTGATTTGAAATATGTCCCTTGTGATTGAGTGTGAAACATTTCTATAATCAGATACGCAGCAACTTACGCCGTTAAGTGTATACCCCTAATCTATTCTTGGTTCGAAGCAAATAAAAAAATCCTTTAAAAATCAGGACCGTGCTTCACATTCTATTTACGGCGAGCGCAACGCCTATGGTTTTCTGAACCTATCAAGAATTTAGGGAATCCTACGAGATTTCTATATTTTTGTAACAGGGCTGAGCGTCGATGAACATCATTTGAAATATTTAAGTCGTCCATTGATATCTGGTAGACCAACAATATACATCAGTTGAATCGAGCGAAAATGGTGAACTTTCTGTGTTATGAGTGTTAAAATCGAAAAGTTTAGAAAAAAGTTAGCCCCCCCTAGAATTTTTCATTAGTTACGCCAATGAGTTCCCCTAAAAAAGCACATTTTGCCCAAGTCTGAAAATTTTATAAATAGAATTTTTAAACTTCAAATACTATCATCAATAAGCAATCTATAAATGCCCTACATTTGCTTGAGTAAATGAGTGCTTAATAATTATAAACAAAGCAATTCTAATTATGTATTTAATTATTAGTTTTATTTCCAGAAGTTTTGAATATACAAATTGCTAATAATTCTACACACACATCTACACACGTTTCCAATATCAATACCTATAATCAAACCAAAAAAATCCAAAAGTTAGAAGTTAAATGTAAATACGTTACGTTTATACAAATTTTACGTCTACTCGCGGTTATGTTAAAAACATTACCCATTGCTCGTTTTTATGTTTGCATGATTGCATATTCATAGAAGTTAAAATACTAAGTTAATACGATAATCTAAGTTATTACGATATCTGTATGTCCCCATAAGTGTTTTTCAGGCAAAATGGGCATGCCAGGAGAAACGGTAGGTAGCGATGTTGAAAACTGTTCAGCAGCATATAAGCATAACAGCATATGGAGACGCATGGTACTTCTGTGCAATGATTCGTCTTGAGACTGAACTTTTTATGCAATTTTCACCTAATCCGTTTAATTAAATAAAATGTATTGCTTTTGTATGGCAACTTGTATTTAAGGGAACCTGAACCTAATTACTTGTTGGGAAGTACATGTTCTTGGTTAACATGTCGAGTAGTGCGATCGTGCAATCATGGTAATAATGGTTTGAAACATCTTATTCCCGGTCGTCTTCTAAGCGATTCTCACAATCGTTTCACGGTTGTCTTATCTAACTCATCTGATTTCATGTAGGTTGCTAGTTTGTTATGTTTCTAGCGTTGCTCATTTTTTTGCAGGATTGGATGGAATTCAGATGCTGTCATAGATAATCGACTAATCGATTAATCAGGATTTCACGACATCATGGATGTCGCAAATTGATTTATTACTTCAATTAATCGATTCATCGTTGTGGTAATCGATTAATTTTGAATCGATTACTATCCAACGATTAATCGATTCCTGTTGATAATGATTGTTATTCTTTTACGCGAGTCGCATCGCATCACTCGTCGCGTTTACTCTGGCTTGCCTTTTAGGGTGAAGCCAGATTAAACGCGACGGCGCGAGGCGATGCGATGCGAAAGTGAAATTTGACAGGTCATTGACAATAATTGTTATTCTTTTACGTGAATCTCGTCGCGTTTACTCTGGCGGGCACCTTAGAGTGGGCTGTCTGTGACAGAATGAGTGAAATCAATGATGTCAGCTGTGGTATCTACAAATTAACTCCTGGGCACCTCAGAAATAATGCCCCAGAAGTAATGCTGGGAGGTAGTTCTTGGGGGAAATGATGGCGGAGCTCAAGGTGAGTTTCTTCTTCTTCTTCTTATTGGCATTACATCCCCACACAGAGCCGCCTCGCAGCTTATACTATCGACAGACATATGATTTCCGCGCAATGATTTTCGTATCACGCTGTACGCGTACAGTGACAAGATGACACACATCTTTTCGTTCTATCGTTGTATCTATTTGACAACTTGTTTTGAAACTGATTCTAAAGCTTTTCAAAACTATATTTTTCATCAAAATATATAAAAATCATAAACTGTTACTATAGTTTTTATGAGTATTACACAATATTTATCCATATTTGTTGAATAAATTGGGAATTCGCGTCAGCAGTTCATTCATCGACATGAAAACGTCATTCTTCGTATAGGTATTTTAGCAGAAATATGCGAGTTCTTGCAAACATTCCGCAGGGCAATTATTTCTGCGGACGTTAATCACTCTATTCTATGGTATGGGGTGATTTCAGTGCAAACGGCACATTTGACATTTTGAAGAATAAAGCCAGCACCGTTCAATTGGGTCATAGATCCTGTAACAGGTTTATTCGGACACGAAACTCCGGGTTTTTCAAACACTTATTTTCTTCGCGCTGACTACCGTTTATTTCTGCACCCCACTTTTTTCCTCCACGAGATCCTCCCCTCCTCTCCTCCCTCCCTCTCCAAACACTACAGATCCAATTTTGAATTTGTCCAACACAACGGTACAAAACTTTCGTCCCATCTAAAAAAGTAGATTGACTAATGACAAATCCAAGAGCCCACGCCCTTTCCAATCCTTAAATTTTTAAATTGGAATGACCAATTAAAACCCATAGGATCCTTGCACGAAATGTTCGAAATCACACGATACAGAACTCAAACCATTGAATATCATGCTTAATGGAACGTACACATGGTCAAGCAGTTCGACCAACATTGACTCCACCTCCCGTTTATTCAAACATTCATCAATTTTTATCAACACCGACACGAACAATCAATTTATTCGACCAACAATATCACACACGAACGACCGAAGCACCAACTCGAGCACCAACCATCAAAAAATATATGGGGGTTTGTGCAACTTCACTACAAATGCTCAAACATGTTCGGCGAACCTTGACTCCACCCCCGACAACTCAAACCAAAATCAAACCGTTTTAATTTTTCCCAACCGAGCCGCCAACTGTCAAATGGTTGGTCGAACAACTTCACACACGTTCCAACAAAGCAGCAACCGAAGCGTTTTCTTGGGGGTGGAGTCAATGTTCGTCGAACTGCTTGACTGGTGTGTACGTAGCATAAGTGACGGTAGATCAATAGGAAGACATCTTAAGAGCGTAATTGTAGCAAATAATGGGGTTACGAATAATTAATTTGTCAATGTTGTGAAAAATATCATCCGGAATTGCAAAAAAAAAAACGAATTTTACTCAGCTGACTGAAAAACTGCAAATGTTTGTTTTTATTTCATATGTCAAACGGCGTATTTGACATTTCAAAACAACAAATTATGTTCTGTTTCGTACAATACAACGGTCGCAGGGCAGGGTACGGAAATCATCGTGCTATCGTGATACCAGCGTGATTCTGGGTGACAGACATATGATTTTATGCTGTACAGTGATATTGGTATCATATATGTGTCACAAGTATTAGTGTCCATTAATCACTTCCACAGTTATTAACCGTGAGGTTTCTAAGCCAAGTTAGCATTTTCGCATTCGTATATCATGAGGCTAACACGATGATATTCTTATGCCCAGGGAAGTCGAGACAATTTCCCAACCGAAAATTGTCTAGACCGGCATCGGGAATCGAACCCAACCACCCTCAGCATGGTCTTGTTTTATAGCTGCGCATCTTACCGCTAGGCTAAGGAGGGCCCCAAGGTGAGTTTAGTCGGTATTACCATTACCCTTCCGTCTGGTAGCTTGTGCATGAATTAGGTTGTGCATAAATTAGCGCTGGTTGCAGGCTCTCCAGTTAGCTTTGCTTGCAAAGACGTAGGATTGCCAATCCGGAGATGGCGAGTTTGATTCTCGGCCCGGTCTAGAGTGTTTTCAGCTTGGAAACTTCCTCGACGCCCAGGGCATAGTGTATCCATTGTACTTGCCACACAAGATACATACTCATGCAATGGCGAACATAGAAAAGCTTTCAATTAATAACTGTGGAAATGCTAATAGAATACTAAGTTGAAAAGCAGGCCAAGCTCCAGTTGGAATGTAGAGCCATAAAAGAAGAAGAAGATGCAGGTCACTTCTTAGTGACTTGGTCACTATTTTGAGCCTAGTCACTAAAAAGTCACTATTTGGATCCAAAAATCACTAAAGTCACTATTTTTCGGAAAATTGTTACTAAAGTCAAAAAGGAGTTTGTGCAACTATGTAGTTGTAAAAAAGATGATTTTTCAGCACGAGTTGCACGTACCACGCTATACTACGAGTGCTGAAAAAGTTGATATGTTTTGCCATGACGAAAAATGGGCTTCAATATAAATCTGTGTCAAAATTGTACAGTCTAATATACTCCACATGATCATTGCCAATAAATTATGTTGCTGTAGAGAGCAAGCAGATTCAATATTATCGTGCCACATTGCATAGCTCGACAAGCCATGAAGCGATAGATTAACTTGCTAGTGGAAAATTTTGATGCCATGTCCATCAAACTATTCCATTACGCGACCGGTCGCTTTAATAGGGCGGGCCCTGCTTGCGGACACATGTAGCTTTTTGTAGAGAGCCTACTGCCAAACCCCACCACGTCCTAGGCAGGCCCCCTAACTCGCAGAAACCATGGAGAGTAGTCGTAAAGCCCTTGGACATAGTCCCTTGTAACCCCCACGACCTAAGAAAGCCGATGTGATTACATATTAGGAATGGACACTCTCCAACGGCGACGAGACAACATGAGGACAATCAACATGAGGACGAAACTCTTCTCGGTGAAATTGATGCTCCTTGGATTCTGGCGCAAATTAATTTAAACGCCATTCCTTGTTCTCCCCGTCAAAGAAGCTTTCTCGGACTACAGCAACATCGAATCGATTACGTGTAAACCGAGCCCATTCGATCCATGTGCGAGCTCTCCAATTTACGTTGGTTATAGTGTCTTTAGTAATCGTGTGATAAGTTTAATGATTATTGTACTGTAGAGTGTAGATTATAGTATTTTAATTCATGTAGACAATCGAGTCCGATGGATGACATTTTCGAATAATGATATTAAATCACAAAATGTTTATGATTACAACCACAACCCATTTCAGCCATGCGGTAAGATGCGCGGCTACAAAGCAAGACTATGCTGAGGGTGGCTGGGTTCGATTCCCGGTGCCGGTCTAGACAATTTTCGGATTGGAAATTGTCTCGACTTCCCTGGGCATAAAGTAGATATCATCGTGTTAGCCACATGATATACGAATGCAAAAATGATAACCTGGCTTAGAAACCTCGCAGTTAATAACTGTGGAAGTGCTTAATGAACACTAAGCTGCGAGGCGGCTCTGTCCCAGTGTGGGTTGTAATCCTAATAAGAAGAAGAAGGGACAATGAATATTTATTTGCATTCTACAATCAGATCATATTTTATGAAACTAAGCAATTATTACATATAGGATTGGCAATCCTACTCCTTTGCTCATTAGGCTAACTTGGGATTCTTAAAAAGTCTTAAGTCGTCTTTTTACGGTAATTGAGCAACTATGTGACTGTTTACTTACCATAAAATTAAATCCGGATTGGTTCTACAGGCTACACAAAGTGTGGGAGAACGGCAAAACTGTGTTTGGATAAAGATTTAAGTTGTGAATACTTTCGTCGTGACGAATATTCATCACCATCCCGCATTTCGTATAATATCTTGATTGTTTGGTATGTATGTAGAACAATTGCCATTCCACGGTTTACTCGAGCAAGATGAGTGAAGTTGCCTGTCAGCACATAAATTAGCTTCGTGTTTGCCCGCATACGAAAGCTTTGTCTGATTATATGTGGCGCACGTATGAATTCGTAGAATTTGTCTGCTTTCTTTTTGTAGCACGTTTCTAGGATTCTGGTGGAAATGCGGGTTGGTGATGGCATCCGCCTGGTTCTCCAA